>NC_068298.1:19207008-19529300 GCF_025860055.1 Xyrauchen texanus | reverse complement strand
TTTGGATGAAAATAGCTCTCCCACATTACCAAATATTGCAAAACATCTCTGAAATGTACAGCTTTATAAAAAATTATTGTGTAGGTGCTATCTTCTTTTAACAGCATAATGACTATGCAACACGCTACACAGACAAAAGACTGTGGGCTTCAGGATGTCTCTCACCGAGCTGAGGGCCACACACAGAATTCAGAAATTAGTGTTGGCAGTCAGCCAGACAGCGTGTTGCCCTGCCAAAGGAATAAGTGCTTACAATATTACCAGTGTGAGATTGAGCTACTGAAGGAGGCATAACAGCATTAATGGATCATTGTTCTTCAGCAGTGGCTGAAGAGAAGTCAAAGAAACTCTTTCTTCCAATAGACAGACAATATGTGAAATTATTTTCCATCTACAAGACACTGTTTGTAATAGTGAAAGTCTGTGGGAGGCTCCTGTCACACATAATTCTGCTGTTTAGCCCTGCAGATATTTTTACCAATATGCAATATGTTTACGGAATGACTGCACAATTAATTGATATAAATGAAAAATTGCATTATGACCTATTGTAATTATTAAACCACAAAAGTCTGTGATATAATGTAATGTTTATAGACTGTATTTATAGATATGTACTGTATATCTACACTTCTACTACAATTACTATTAATAATAATAATAATGTATTATTCTGTATTATATTATAATAGTATAATACTAAAGATTATTGGGTTCCAAAAAACAACATTGTGAATGTAAAGTGGACTGAAGTGGACTAAATCACAACTGATGTGGTCTAAAAAGAGTCCCCTTTAAAGTTCAGGTACAGTGTGATTGCCAAGAAAAAGGCTTCTTTTTCACTGTTCACTTTTTGGTCATTTGAAAAAGGTGTTTAGTTCTGAGGACTACATTGTAAACACCCTTAAAGAGTTACTCTTTCTATTGGCAACAAAAGGTGGGAAAAACATGACTTAATTTGGAGACAAAAGCCAGTACTAGGGTTGCAATGGTATGAAATTGTCATGGTACGATAACCGTGAAAATATCACGGTATATGGTATTACACATTTATTTTTATCAATTACAATTATCACTCCTTTAAGACCCTTAAAGGAGTAAAAACAGAAGGGTTTCAGTTTTTTTGGTTGAACAAACACTTTATTATAACTGAAACTTCAAACCATTTTTTTTTAATGGAAGTATGTGTAAAAAAGTCTTCCTTTTGAAAATAAATAGAATAAATAAGAAAGCTAACATAATTATAATAATAAACCGAATTATAAACATGGTAAAAAATAGCATGTAACTATAACTTGTTATATAATAAAGCATGTTAGTTTACATGTTAGCATAGCATATTATATTAACTACTAAAAGAAAAATAACATCAGCCATGTGAACTTTTAAAGTAATGCCCTATGATTATTAATAATTAGTTATATAATGTAGGTACGCGACAGCACAACCTGACTGCTCCTGTCTGTACCATTAACTCAACTTTAGGACCCAGACTTTACATTGGAAATCAAGTGGAGACCCACTACAGTAAAAACATAACCAGTATTTAATGTATCCTGGGTCACATTTACTTTTATGTTGCATAGTTTTGTTCATGGTTTTCAAGTACAAGGACTTGCATCAAGTGACATTATTTTGTTGTTGACTTCAACAACAAAAGCGACAGGAATTTGTCTCTCCTCCCTTTTAAAAATGACTTATATGAGCCCATTATTATCCAGTTTGTTTCCTAATTTCAAACATAATTAAAACAGAACATACACTTTACACAGGAGTTAAGGCTCCTCATTACCATGGTTAGGTCAGTGTAGCTAGCCTTAAATAAAAGTAATAATAATAATAAATTATAGTATTTATGATAAAATAAGCACTAGCTGAAACACATCTTGAAACTTTAACTACAACTGCCACTGTTGATATAAAATTTGGTCTAATAGATTCTACCTTTAGATTATTTCATACGAAACTTTAACATTTTGTCAAAATATAACAGTTATTTTACTCATATAAAATCATTAAACAATTTTGTGAAGGTGATGTATAATGAAATAAAATAAATAAATACCACATAGCACAGTGTTGCTCTTTTCCTCAGTCCTGTTTGGTATGTCAGGACTGCCTACTGTTTGAGAGGTTCGACTTGACTTTCTCCGTAACGCTTTAAACTAGAAAAGTCTCATGGTCACATCAGTTTTGAAGTCTGCACTCCACAATATCGAGGGAAGCCCAGTTGTTGCGCTCGCACGTCAGAGATAAGAGCAGATCATGATCGCGAGCTGATTCCGTTACACTCGTGCAAAAGTGCAGATGAGAAGCCTTTAGCTGATTGTGAGATTATCATTAAATGCTGCCGAAATATATTCAATAGGAGAATCATGGCATTGTTCTTTCCCTGCTGTCCACGACCCAGTCCGAATATACAGGTGCCCCACCAGTTGAGAAACACTGCTTTAACTCACAAAACACACACACACACACACACACACACAACAACAACAACAACCACTGCCATTCGCCACTAAGTGGCAGTGACGTCACCATGACGCTTGTGCCAGGCTATGTGCATGTTGCACAGGGCCACGTGAAGTTTCGAATGCCCGCTGGTAGGAGTCCACGGGACAGATCCAACAGTTTACACTGTTCGACTGACTGAGATGACTGGCTAATGAAGTTGCTGTGCTTTAGCCACCTGGCACTCTGATCGTTGCTGTGAGCGTTGCTCCTCTGCCCTCCGCTGTTGTTGGAGGGTGACTGCCTCCAACTGGCCAGTAGTGTCCTTCACGAGACTCCTCCAAAGAGGCCGATCTTGACACCGCTGGTACCAGTCATCGGCAAGTCCACTCAGCTCCACATCCTCCTGTACCACATCACTCCATCTCTTCTCCAGCCCGTGCCGTGTCAGCTTAGCCCCCTCTTTCTTGCCGAACAAGCATGTGGGCTACATGACCCAGCCAACACAACTTTGCCTGCCGGAGGAGTTCACCGATGGGACTTTGTCCACATGTTTCAAAGATTTGTGAGCTCCTCACACAATCCAGCCTGGTTAAACCCAGGATGGATCTTAGGCAGGCCAGCCTAAATGTTTCTAACCTGCGAAGATGTTGCATTAGGGGGGGTCCACGTTTCGCAAGCTTAGAGAAGGGAGGGAATGACCTTGGCCGAGAATACCTGAAGCTTCGTGCAGTCCCTCCGCGTGGTCTGCCGGACGGGCAATGTCGTGGGCAGCGCCATGGGGGGGAGGGCCAATAGAGACTCCCCGTTTTTCATGGCGCTTTGTAGCCTCTGGATGGGTGCAAGGGGCTGGTAATCCCTCCACCCTCAATTGATTACCACTAAATCACAAATCACACACACACACACACACACACTTATGTCAAATCCCTCGCCTCGATTCTCTCTGACATTTTCTCCGTTGCATGTGTGTGTGTTTGTGGCGCAAGTTGACGAGTCTGACAGGCAGACGAGGAGGAAAGGAGATGCGCATGTGCAGGTGAGATTCTCCGTCCTTTTCTCAATACCGTAGATAAGCAAATGCACACGGTATGATAACCGTAAATTTTCTTACCGCGGTATACCATGAAACCAGTGTACCGCTGTAATCCTAGCTAGTACTAGTTTCTAGTTTTTGCCAACATGACAAAAATTCTACATGCTGCTTCTGAAGGCCCTATTTTGGCATCATTTCAATTGTGTTCACCTTTTCCTGTGATGCTATTTATAGCCAGGGTTGGAAGGGTTACTTTTGAAATGTATTCCACTAAAGATTGCAGAATACATGATGTAAAATGTCATTTGTAACGTATTCCATTAGATTACTCAAGGTTAGTAATGTATTGTAAATACTTTGGATTACTTCTTCAGCACTGGTAGATTTTTTTCACTTGTTTGGACTATAAATACTCCAGTACAGTAAGAAAAAATACACGTTACAAATACATTCTCTGAAAAACCTAAATATCTTATGCAGTGTTATTTCTAAAACAAGATAAATCAAATTGATCTTGTTTTAAGGATATTTAGATATTTTTACAGGAAAACAATACAAAAATGATTATCAAGTATAAGATTTTTGCCCCAATATCAAAAGTCTTACCAGAAAAAAGAAATTATAATATAACATGAACTTTCTTGCTAAAAAATATGATAGTGTTTGGTAGCGTGCATGTAAAATGGCTAGCAATAGCATTTTAGCTTAGCGTAAAGTTGACAATTTTCTTTATTTAATAAGGTTTATTTCTATTTCTTCTGCTCCAAACTTATTCAAACTTTCTTCTCTGTCTGCTCGTATGAATGTAACACATCATATGAAAGTGTTTCACTGCTGTTCAAATTCACTTTGGATCGCATCATATATATGTTTAAATGTTTTCCATCTGAAAGGTCTAAATGTTAAATTAAACAAATGACAATAAAATGCAAAGTAATCTCTTCAGTAATCAAAATACTTTTTAAAGGTAACTTTATTATTATTACCAATGATTTAAATTGTAACTGTAGTGGAATACAATTACTTTTATTTTGTATTTTAAATACATAATCCTGTTACTTGTGTTCCATTACTCCCCAACCCTGTTTAAAGTGCATTGCACGAGCTATCTCTGAGACATGGGTTCTGGTCCCATGTAAACCAGGAGGTAATCGTTTTCACATGGACACAACTTCTGGTCCCGTGGAAACCAGAAAGGAAATTGCGTGTACATAAACAATGGTGAGCATGATTTGAAGGCTGCATTTTCATTCTAAAATTGCATTTTCACTACAATGACATTTAGGTTTAGGGTTGAAGTTTGGGTTAAGGTTAGAGATGCACCGATCGACCGGCCAGGGACCGGAATTAGCTGATTTTCCACATGCTCGGCCCGGACCGGTGATCGGCCGGTCAGCCTCATGTCTTTCCGATTCCAAGCCGGTCCATTTTGTTGTCAGCGGCGCAGGCAATAACGTCACAGCCGCATGTAAACATGTCATTGGTGGAAGATCTTTACTGTGAGTGAAGAATACTTAAAGTTCGAAATGTGTAATAATTGTTTGGCCAAAGTAAACCGTGGGGGAACCACCACAATAACTTTCGGATCAACAAACCTAATTAGACATTTATAACACCATCACCCAGCTGAAAATGCCCATTTTAAAAAAGAAGCGAAAAAGTGAAAGCGGCTAAAGCTAGCCAGAGCTCAGAGCCAGCCACAAGTCAGCAGCCTCTCCTATCATTCCTTGGTATGAGCAGCGAAAATACCAAAGCAATTACGAGGAAAATGATGGAATTCATGGCCCTGGATGACCAGATGTTCTCCATAGTTGAGGACAGAGGCTTCAGAAATCCAATAGTATCCAGCTGCAGACCCGCAGCAACACCAGTTTCAGAACCCCAGCGCCAGAACCTGAAGTGAGGGGCGGAGCTTACGTTCTAAACCGAGTAGCGCCACCTAACCTTTTGGAGAGTAGGCTACACCACCAGTTTCAGAACCCCAGCGCCAGAACCTGAAGTGAGGGGCGGAGCTTACGTTCGAAACCGAGTAGCGCCACCTAACGTTTTGGAGAGTACTTTGCTTTTATTACAAATGAAACGTCATACTTTATAATGTATGTTATAATGATTCTTTAAGGTACAGTACAATAAGCATTTTAAAACATTGATCTTGTGTAATATAATTGTATATATTTATCCGTTTCATTGTATTATGAGAGTTACTTCCTGATCATGATGGTGAAAAAAAATGCTTGAAACTTATGGCCATTTTATATAAAATATACTTTATTTCACAAGAACATGTGCAGCATGCATTTTTCTTTATGTAAAATAAAACATGTCAAAAAACTAAAAAAGAGAGAAAATTAAGCATCATTTTAAAAGAAACAATAAAAATATATACAACAAATGACCAATTCACCCCTAGGCCCATTTTATCATGACAATCCTGTATAAATTAAACTTAAAATGTATCAAATGAGGCATTCACTCTCAGGCCCATTTTGTCCTTACATACTTGTAAAAATAACTCCATGTCATCCCTGAACACAAAATGAAATAGAAAGGGCTCTCTGGAAGCTTCTGACTGTTCCAGGAGATTGTTGCGGGCCTTTTCCTTGTGGTCTTCATTCATTCGAATGAAAAGAGGCTCTTCCACTGGACCCCTGAGCAGATGGCTGTTGGAATGGAGCCATTTCACAGCTTCTTTCATGTGCCGGATTATTGGGAGCGCCTTCATTACAGAATATTAAAGGAAAATGTGACTTTATAAATGTGACATATAAATGTATTATATGTTAAGAGTTATATACACATATATATATATATATATATATATATATATATATATATATATATATATATATATATATATATACACACACACCGCCTCACTGCTGCTAAGTGTAGCTTGTTCTTCACATGGAAGGGACTCTTGTAGGGTTTCTGCA
This sequence comes from Xyrauchen texanus, assembly GCF_025860055.1. NCBI lineage: Eukaryota > Metazoa > Chordata > Actinopteri > Cypriniformes > Catostomidae > Xyrauchen > Xyrauchen texanus. The sequence continues at coordinate 19,522,880 of NC_068298.1, read as the reverse complement.
CTGGAATATATATATATCTTGGTTAATTTAAAATTAATCAGAAGAGGGTGCAAATGTAACGGTGGGCTGGAGTAAATGTCCAGTATCTACCTTTCAGAGAAAACCCCAAAGTTCTCCAGAAGAATAAGAGCCCACCATCTCCGTATGTTTGGAAAGTCGCACTGGAAGACAAAAATAGAGAAATCTTGATATTTCAACTGCTACAACATCATAAAGGTCAATTACTTGAACTGGTAATTACTTACAGATGTAAAATCAAAGGGTGCTCCCAAGACAAGATGTAGAGCATACTGGAAAACAGCAAAAATTAAGGAAAATTATCTCTGTAAACGTCAAATTAAAAAAAATCTTCCTTGTTCCGTATTTAACAACTTAAAAAAATTTAAATAAAAACACCACCACACCAATCATTGGTTTAATTATATCAAAACAATGTCTCACCATCAACATGAAGACTCCACAGTCTACACCACCAATCTGTTGGGGGATATCCTAAAAAAAAAAAAAAAAGCATGAGTTTATTAAGGGTTTGACACTTCAGCACTCCCAACTTTAGCAGACTTCTTTATAACCAACCTTGTTTTTCAGTAGCACCCATGTGCCAGGTGCAATTTTGGCTGTCATCTTACTACAACAAAAATACAAAAATAATAAAACAGATTTGTTAATATGAAGTTACATTGTGCAGCACACAGTTTGAAGCTCTGAATCCATGCAAAAACACAGTCAACAGTATTTGGGTCTTTCTTGTAAAAACTGTCACAGCATGCAAAATCAGAACATCATGCAAGTAACCATTAAGCAAGTTTATTAAACTCTTGAACGGCAAAACTTGAACACACACATTTAATTTTTCACCACATGATGTCAAAAACTTTAGACAACGTTACACAACTCACCATGCTCTCCGCCATGCTTGTCTCATTGTCAATAACTCCGCCCCTCACTTCAGGTTCTGGCGCTGGGGTTCTGAAACTGGGGTTCTGAAACTGGTGGTGCTGCGGGTCTGCAGCTGGATATGTCTCCAGAAATCTGATAAATTTCCTCGATACAGACTAGGAGGTACTTTCCGACGTTGCGTTGCCCGAGTTGTTTAACCTTGTGTCATGTAACACACGCAGCCTGTTATCTGTCAACATTTGGGTACACAAATCCGGGAGAGGGGAAGGGGGGTGCTAGATTGCAGAGGCAGGCTAAATACATAAAAATTGTGCCGTTGTGATTTAACATAATTTTTCTCACCGTGTCCGATATTAAAATCAGTGCGTTACTGTGCGACACACATTGCAAAAGGCGTGGGCATTGTCGATATGGCTTTGGGATATGAAATTCAATTCTTCCATCCAGCTGTTGTTAAATTTACATGTATATTTTGTTTTTTTTCACCGGAGCACCAGCTGAGTCTTCCTCTCCCATCTAGCAGTGATGCTCGATTTAACATCCCGCGTCTACTACCTACGCGGATATCAACAGCGCAAATGGGTTGTAGGTTGCCAGATTGAGGTCATCCATGATTTGTAATGTGTATGATGTGTCGATTGTGTGAGTAGGATGCGTTTCATTCAAGATCTGGCAACTGGACCACCTTGGAATAATATACTGATTTGATTATTCATATAACGTGGTTTGGGCCATACAAATTACGGGAGTTTTTTTGGGAGAAATAACAAAACGGGAAACTCCCGGGAAAAACGGGAGTGTTGACAGGTATGCAAGCCGTTCCCGAAGCAGTGCTCAGTTTTACAACTGATATTTGTACATCTAACGTAAGTTGAGCATATTGGACACTTCATTTTTTCAGATATTTGGAATTGTTTTGTTAGACGAGTAATAAAGAGAAAAAGGTCCATTTATAAAAATAGTGGAAAATGACATCTGTTATATAAAGTAACATATTTGCAGTTAATTGTTATTTCTACCTCTTTCTAGTCACAGAGCACTTTATTTTGAGAGTTGTTTAAGTGAGAGAAGATCCTGTAACTTAGTGCAGTTTGGGGGAAATTGTAATGTTTAATAATTTATTTTATTATGAAAATAAAATGTAGCATTGAAGAAAGGTAGATTTTGTTTGTATATGTGGTCAATAATAGTTATTAGAAAGAAAATCTGAAAAAATCGGTATCGGCAGGTCACACTTGCAAAAAATCGGAAATCGAAATCGGCCAAGAAAATTGCAGTCAGTGCATCTCTAGTTAAGGTGTATGGTTGATGAAACATGCATTCCGACTGAGTGCATTACATAATTTGCAACTAAATTACAACTCGCTTTTGGCACCACCCTGTGGACATTTCACCTCAACAACACTTCCAGCTGTGGCCACTTGGGGCTGTGGTTTGAATTTCGGTCTGCACAGACTGATTTTCTACTTTCAAACTCCTCTTGTCGAATTCACAGTGCAATCAGTCTGTTTTTACACACACTGCTGTTTCAATATGATTTTATGCTTTTGTGTTGTTTATTATCTAATCAACAGCAATATGGGATGTTCATCGTTATCAAAGTTTAAATCACAATCACAGTATTTCATAAAATAGTCACAATATGAATTTGTGGCCAAATCAGGCAAACCTACTGCAGCAATTCAGGTTCAGGTGAGGGAACATTGCCAGTCATGATTTGTTCTTGCAGAAAATGAGCACAACTTTCATTTGTGCAAGTTTGTCTCATCAGTATCGTTTTCTTATTTGACATATTTTAGTCACTGATTACGTTTGTTTTTTCCAACTCACACACAAAACCCCTCATTAAAACCCAGTTCCCAGTATGCCTTATCGAGCCAGACACTTTCTTGTTGTTGTTTTTCCTAGCTGTTGCCTCGCTTTCTTTCTCAGGGGGTCTGTGACAACACAGTGCTGATGAATCTGATCTTGGACAAGGCAGTTCTGCCATGCTGCCAGCATTGTAGCTAAAACAATGAGATCAGGAAAGGAACATGTGCCCTTGCTGTTTTAGATATTTTCCCCCAGTTAATCTGTTAAGACTAGAGCAGGGAAAACACTTGTTACAGTGATTGTGCAGTAACTGATTTATTCACCAGCTGAATGTTTCAATGCCTGTTATGCATCTTTAATAGGAGGGCAATCAACCCAGAACACCTCAAGCAATCAATACATTGAGGCTATAGAGAAAAGGAGATTGTTTAGGTACACCTTCGGCTTATTGTAATGTCAAACCCCAAGGCCAGTCAAACAATACTATATTCAATGCCTTTGGCTTAAGGATGAAGTACATATATATATATATATATATATATATATATATATATATATATATATATATATATATATATATATATATATATATATATATATATGTTTGTGTTCACCAATCATTCACATCATTAAAATCACCTGCCTAATATGGTGTAGGTCCCCCTCATTCCGCCAAAACCTCTCTCATCAAAAAGGCATTTCCGTCAACAGAACTGCCACTCACTGGATGTTTTTTGTTTTTGGCAGTATTCAGAGTATATTCTACCGACTGTTGTGTGTGAAAATCCCAGGAGATCAGCAGTTACAGAAATACTCAAACCAGCCCATCTGGCACCAACAATCACAAATGCGATTATCTAATAAGCCAATTGTGCGGCGGCAGTGCAGTGCATAAAATAATGCTGATACAGGGCAGGAGCTTCAGTTAATGTTCACATCAACCCTCAGAATGTGTAAAAATTTGATCTCAGTGATTTAGACCATGGCATGATTGTTGGTACCAGATGGGCTGGATTGAGTATTTTTGTAACTGCTGATCTCCTGGGATTTTCTGACACAACAGTCTCTAGAATATACTTGGAATGGTGCCAAAAACAAAACATCCAGTAACCTCAAGCAATCAAAACATAGAGGCTAGAGAGAAAAGGAGATTATGTAGGTACACCTTTGGCTTGTTGTGGATGGGAATTAAGCAGCAGTTCTGTGGACAGAAATGCCTTGTTGATGAGAGAGGTCAACCGAGAATGGCCAGACTGGTTCGAAATCACAAAGTCTACAGTAACTCAGATAACTGCTCTGTAAAATTGTGGTGAGAAGAATATCATCTCAGAATGCACGAGGGGGACCTACACAATATTAGGCAGGAGGTTTTAATGTTGTGGCTGATCGGTGTGTGTGTATATATATATATATATTTGGTGTCACTTGAGGCCAATAAATTACACACTTCTCCTTTATGACAGGATATTCTTAATGTCCAAAAACATATAACCTGCTAATGTTTGTTATTTAGTGCCTTTTTGTCTTTTTCTCAGTAGTACCCTATCAGCAAAGCTCCAGCAGCAGTGAACGAAGCTCTGGATCAATCCACTGCTATCGTTGCCGGGAGGTTTGCAAAGGGGAGGTGGTACGAGTGCAAAGTGTCCACTTCCACATCAAATGTTTCACCTGCCAAGGTAAGAGGCTTTTGTCCATAACCAATAGGAAAAGCTTGCATACAAGCTTGAGATTGTTTCAGATATATTATTCAATAGATGCTATTTAGGAATAGCACTTAATTAAGAAATCAAGAATACTCTCTGGCTCTGACCTAATAGCAGTAGTTGGAAGCAGCGGATGTCTGGTTTAATGATGCTGGCTTTGCTCCTGGAAACCCTGGGCTGTCTGAAGCTGTCTGTGAATATGATGTGACCAGGCACCATCACCTTTAAATTAAGTCTGATTACAATTTTGAAGTCTATGCTATGGATATCCCTTAGATTTGATATCTTGAGACTTGAGATATGAGTTCATTGTGGCTTCATGAACTGTTTAAAGGTTGTACTGTATAGATTTTATTAGGTTTTACTTGTACCACTCTTCACTCTTGTGCTTACGCTTTAACTAGTGTTTCAAAATGGCCCTGCATGCATTTAAGGGGTTGCTGTGGTAACTGTGTGGAGGGGCACCCTGCCCCTGGTTTGTGGTTATTCTCAGCAACACTATTAAATCAACAGCCAATAGAAGCCTCATTGCAAACCCTAGGGCATAGTTAGGGGGATGAGGGGGGCTCATAGACATGAGAAAGGAAGGGAGAGTTTGAAAGAAAACAACACTCTCCCAACCTCTTTTATGAAATCACATTATGTTGCCTTTGAGCACATGAAGTTACTCAACAAAAACAATCCTTTTACCATTCACTTCTTCCCTCTCAAATTCGCCCACTCTCATCTCCCCTAAAAAATTGCCTCAAGTAATAATGTATTTTACCTCTTAAATCAATCCCACTCCTCATCTCATGACTCATGCTATATATTATTGTGTGAGTGTGTTTTCTGTGCGACATGTCTGAAGCAAGTCCAACAATCAACATCTGCTGAAACAGGTCATACTTTATCTCCAACATGAAACAAGTTGTTTCCAGTCGTTTCATTGTTGCAAGGTGGTTTGTATACAGTCTCTTTTGTTTAAACTCCAGTGAGAGTAATTTTCACAAAAGTAGAACAGAAATCAATTTGTTTATTCGATTTGTTTATTATTAAAGGCTTGTAACATGCTGATTAATAAAGATACATTTAGAAGGGAAAAACATTATGGTCTAAAATGGGGATGTCCAAACTACGGCCCATGGGCCATCTGCCGCCTGCCGACTGCTCTGATGTGGCCCGCGAGAGGTTCTATAGAGAAATTTTATTACATTAATATTCTGAACACTGAGTGTCACTGGCTCCTGCAGCCACATTTCACAATTATTATTTTGTTTTATATTTTTTTTTCGGCTGAACATAATTATTATTATTTCTATTCTGGTGTCACCATAGCCATCTGCTGGGATTATTTTTTAGTCCCACTCCATCCTGATGGATCATTTTACTCTTTAATGAACAGTACTTTTTAACAGTACTACTACTACTAATAATAATAATACATTTAAACTTAACTTTTTATGATTTTGGCTTTGTTCAAAGTTTTGTGAGTATATAATTATGAATTCAGTACCATAAATTAGGGCTGGGTGATATAGCAAAAAAAAAAAATAGATAAATTTTATCAAGCTTATGGACGATTCACAATTAAAAAAATTTAACTTTTGAATGTTCTCCAACATAATTCAAATTGTATGTTCTTTTTTAGAATGCAAACTGTTTAGAGAACCTGTTATCTGCGAGTAACATTTACAGTGACAGAAAAACACCTCACGAGCATTTTCACATAGTAAGGGGGTTGTGTAGACTCACACCATCATCTCTTGGGGAGAACATCTTTCTGTGCTCCCACACATAATCAATTTTGATCAACTCTTCTCAGTACACTCTAATACGAACAGGAAGTTAGATGACAAAGTTTGAATTAGTGGAGCACGGAGAAGGGTATGATATAAGAATATATATAATATAAGATATATGCTGAATAAGGTGATATCAGTCTCAGTGTCGTTAACCTGTCACGTTCATTTGGAGTGTGCCACACACGTGCAGCTGATCACATCTGGAGCGCAATTAATTATTTTTCTCTTGCTTATTCAGGCTTTAGTGAATTTACAACATATCTACTCTCCAATTCAGGCCCTTCTGTGGCAGATCTTTGTAAGCTGAATGTTACCTTTAAGAAAAACCTGAACGATCTCTATCACATGTCCCTGCTCTTTATGCCTATTATGTGTTTGTTAACTGATTTTTTTTTCAATGTTGCTGCCTCTGTGTATTATTATTGATTCGAGTGCTTTATTTGTAAATGGCATTTAAAGCTGCTTTGGCTATTGGAATCCACGACTGACTTGGTAACTAGTGTAAAATCAATAGCTTGAAATTGAACTATTTGCTTTGGGCAACAATCAAATAGACTGCATTGGTTGGCTTTACTTTAAAATATATCTTTGCAAATAGAAGGAGATAGATGAAGAATAGGAGATATCTTTGGAATTGTATGCTGGTTAATTGAAACAGCAAGCACTCCTGCACAAAGGATGAAACCTGTGGGCCAAGGTCTTGTATATACAGCTGATGCTGAGGCAGTTACAATTGAGCTGTTTTTTCAGGGCTTTAAACATGCCATGAGAAGAGTGTGATGTGTTCACACAGGTACTGTATAGTATTAGACAACCAGCTGCTTCCAAGGACACACTGATGGCTTGTTTGTTTAACGGGGAGACATCCATGTATTATATGACTCTCATCCCCACTTCTTGTCTAAACACATACTTGTCAGCAATCATAAACATTAACACTAATAGAGGCTTCCCCTTGTTCCCCTGCTTTCTCTCATCATGTTCTGCACACATATCCTCTCAGGCACAGACACTTATTATGGGATGGGGTCTAAAAGTCTCAGACCACTAGTGACTTGTCTCTTTTTTGAATCTTTCTATTTGATATCTTACATTATCAGGATACTAATTTGATTCAAAGGTTGAATTGAAAAAAATTATTTCAGAATTTCAAATGATTTGGTATGTGCTGTACCCCTTTGCTATAATGAGAACATGCACTCAAGCTGACATCAACTCCACATGTTTGTGCAAAACCTGATAATTAATATTTTCCCCACATCATTTTAGCAAAGAGCAAGGAAATCTGACCTTTTGTACAATGGAGATAACATTGTCAATATCACAAATGTACTTTTTTGATTAGAGATCTAGAATTGGTGCAGGGTGGTAAGTATCACTTTTTCACTTTACAACCCCAATTCTGAAAAGTTGGGACAGTATGGAGGCATGCCTCTCCTTCTATTTTGGCTTCTGTCTCCTTGTGTGCATATACTGGCATTCTTGCAGGTGTAGGTCAAGGAACGGAGCAGGGAGGGTGTCAATGCGAATTAGATGTGCCACACCCCGAACACCTGGCGGGAATTACATGTGACCCTAGGGACTGGAGCATGCATCGAGTGCCAGGAAGCTGGGCCACCATTCCTCTCAAGCACTGTGTCCCAAGAAAGCTGAGACATTTAAAGAGATTCAGAGCCCTAGGCCCAACAGGGGAGCACATACAACCGCCGTACCCGTGCCTAAATCCAGGATCAACGCCTGTGGACACTCCTCAACCTGCAGTGAGCCTCATTTCACTGCAAGGATGCCAGATTTCCCCTTTGTTCACATTTGTTTGGACACTTATCCCCATGGACACTTTATTCCCACTTTATGAACATTTTGGGTCTGTTCCAAAACCTAGTAAGCATCCAACGGCGACAGCATTTTAAGACATCATAGGCACGCTCCCGACGCAAAGGCTGTTTCAAATGGTAGGTATCTTAATTATGTTGCCTCCTTAGATTTCTTGTTTTGGCCAAAATCTAATGTAGCATCGCATGTATTCCTTCCCTGATTTGAACATTTGAAAATTAATCCAAGATGGTGTTATGAAGCGCACTACATGGCAACGAAGGCCCCATACAATTACGCAACTGAAGACCTGCATAAAGGATAAATGGGGGAAAATTCCACTTTCTAAATAATGTTTTTTTTTAATTTAATTTAATGTAATTTATTTATTCTTAAAAGTGTTAATAAGTGTTGATAAGTGTTATTATTATACTTTAGGTCCCCACAATTGAGGTTAAACCTGTACACACACACATACATACACACACATTTTTGCCAGGGCAAATTATATTTGCTTCTGTGCTACCATTATTGTTAGATGTGCAGCACAAAAACTCAGATTGTAGACTAGGGGAAGAAAGACAGACTGTTGATATCATAGAGGATATGCTATAATATTGTGACATAGATGTCAGACAGTTGCACTTACCATCTACTATAGAAGACACATGTGTCAAGTCAGATTTGATATTGGATTTAGCCAGCAATTAATATCTACTTTAAAATTATACTGTAATGAAGAATTTCATGATACATTACTTAATTATATATATTTATACACACACACACAGGCAGCCACAAGTTTGGAATAATGTACAGATTTTGCACTTATGGAAAGAAATCTGTACTTTAATTAATAACTGATCACAATGTACTGTATAGTCAGGACATTAATAACATGAAAAATTACTATTACAATAAAATAAAATAATAAAAAAAAATAATTTCTTATCAAACGTCCTCCACATGCAGCAATGCTTTGCAGATTCTTGGCATAGCTGATAATTTGTACAGATGCTCCTGTAGCACTTGCCATAGATGTGGCTGTATTGTATGGCACTTTTCATGCACCTTACAGTTTAGCTGATCCCATAAAAGCTCAATGCGTTTAAGATCCATAACACTTTTTTCCAATAATCTGTTAATTTCTGTGTTTCTTTGCCTAATCGAACCTTTTCTGTCTGTTTCAAAAGTGTCTTTTTCTTTGCAATTCTTCCCATAAGGCCTGCACCCCTGAGTCTTCTCTATATTGTTGTACATGAAGCTGTTTTTGAGCAGGTAGAATTCAATGAAGCTGTCAGCTAATGACATGTTAGGCGTCTATTTCTCAAACTAGAGACTCTGATACACATATCATCTTGTTTAGTTGAACATCAGACCTTCCACATCTCTCTGTCTTTGTTAGAACCAGTTGTCCTTTGCCTTTGAAGACTGTAGTGTACACCTTTGTATTCAATCTGCAGTTTTTTTTGGCAATTTCAAGCATTGAATAGCCTTCATTCCTCAAAACAATGATTGACTGATGAGTTTCTAGAGAAAGCTGTTTCTTTTAAAAAAATTTTACCTAATATTGACCTTAAGACATGCCAGTCTATTGCATACTCTTGCAACTCAAAAACAAACACAAAGACAATGTTAAGCTTCAGCTTCAACTATGTTTGATATAATGGCAAGTGATTTTCTAGTACCAATTGAGCCATTTAGCATGATTACTCAAGGAGAAGGTGTTGGAGTGATGGCTGCTGGAAATGGAGAATGTCTAGATTTTATCAAAAATAACTTTTTTCAAATAGTGATGGTGCTGTGTTTTTACACCACCATGTTCTGACTATACTTTGTGATTAGTTAAAGGCCACTTTGGTGAAATAAAGTACCAGTTTCCTTCCGAAACAGCAAAATCTGTACATTTGTGTGTGTGTATTGTCTAGGTTACGGATGTAACCTCCGGTCCCTGATGGAGGGAACGAGATTTTGTGTTGAAGAAGCGACACTAGTCTCTCTCTTGAGAGCCTTTCGCATCTCTGATCTATAAGAAAAGGCCAATGAGAAATTGGCAGAGAGAATTTGCATGCCCAAATGCATCTGTTCATTCAGAATTTTTCTGAGGAGCCGACAATGAGGTTCGGCCGCAACAGTGGCTCGGTTCAGCAACGTGGCTGGAAGGACACAGCGTCTCATTTCCTCCATTAGGGAATGGAGGTTACATCCGTAATCTAGACGTTCCCCGTCTGTCGTTGTGTCGAAGACGTGACACTAGGGGTCCGATTTAAATCACGCCATGCGCTGAGCCATGTACGTGTACTGCTCACATAGGAGCGGGCAGGTAATTTATGCGCCAAAGCTACTGGCTGTGTCAGATTGCACGTACCCTTCCCCAAGGCCCCATAAAGTCGTGAAAGCCTTCTGGTTCTTTACAAGGCGACGTGCCAAGCATGGGAGCAGGCCATGCTGGGACCATCTTAACATTATCATATGCATCAGGGAAGGCAATCTTTCCCAGTTCCTATTCTTTCAGGGGGAAAAGACCATGCGGAGACCACACCTGCCCAGACTGGGGGAGGTAAAGCATGGTGAATGCATCGCATGTGTTTTTAGGTCACATGTGGAAAGTGGCGCGGTGGTAGATACTGCCTCATTGGGAGAGAGGAGTTGCTACAGACACGGCGACCAGGGAGCAGTGGGAACTGCCCAATGGAGACACGGGTCCGCTCGCTAGGGGACCGTACCGTGGAAAATACAGACAGGGGGATAAGTCCACGTAGGAGCCCGTCCTGTGGAGCACCTATTCCAGTACAGGGTAGATTGAGTACCCACATTGGATTTGGTCGATGAATTCCTCCACTGAATTTGCGGACCAGAGGGCTCAAGAGGAGTCATCCGGGGAGCCGAGTTAGTGGGATCTCCTGGGATAAGAGCGCATGGTTTTATCTCAGTGGAGGGAAAGGGTGCAAGCAGTCAACCCGGTCAGTTTGTCAGCGTGTACTGAGTTCTACCGGCTCTGACCTCAGAAAGCACGGGACGAAACCGACTCAACCCTGAGATTGTAAAATCTCGCAAAGGTATTGGGTGTTGCCCAACCCGCTTCTCTGCATATGTCTGCTAGGGAGGTGCCCCTGGCCAGTGCCCATGAGGACACAACACTTCTTGTTGAGTGTGCTCGGACCCGCAATGGGGGGGGCACGGCCTGGGTGTGATAGGCCAATGTAATGGCCTCAACTACCCAGTGGGAAAGCCACTGTTTGGAGACAGCGTTCCCTTTCCGCTGTCCACCAAAGCAGACAAAGAGCAGCTCAGAACGTCTAAATCTCTGCGTGCGGTCCAAGCACATAAGTACGTACCAGACACAGCAACGAAGGGGCTGGGCCTGCCTCCTCCCGGGGCAGCACTTGCAGGTTCACTACCTGGTCACTGAAGGGAGTGGTAGGAACCTTGGGCATGTAGTCCGGTCACAGTCTTAGGATCACATGAGTGTCTGCCGGACCAAACTCCAGGAAGGTGTCGCTGACAGAGAACGCTTGCAGGTCCCTGACCCTTTTGATTGAGGCGAGCGTGATCAGGAGGGCCGTCTTCAGGGAGAGGCCCCTGAGTCCGAAGGGGGTCTCTGAAGGCCTGAGAGGACCACTGAGAGATCCCAGGAGGGGAACAGGCTTGGCCGGGAGGGATTTAACCTCTGGGCGCCTCTTAGGAACCTGATAATTAAGTCGTGCTTACCCAAAGACTTGCCGTCTACTGTGTCATGGTGGGCCGCGATAGCAGCTACATACACCTTCAAGGTGGTGGGGACAGCCTCCCCTCCAATCTCTCCTGCAGGAATGAAAGCACTGACCTAACTGCACACCTCTGTGGGTCTTCAGCCTGGGAAGAACACCAATTTGCGAACAAGCGTCACTTCAGGGCATAAAGTTGCCTGGTAGAGGGAGCTCTGGCTTTGTTGATCATGTCTATGACAGTAGGTGGTAGATCAGCCCTGAATTAGTGGGAGCCTTTCGCATCTTGCTAATGAAGGCGACCTTCATTAGCGGCCCCTTTCCAATAGCCCGTGGCTGCGTGCCCGTAGCACACGGCGCCCCAACCCAATTTGGAGGCATCTCTGGTGGCCAAGACGCATCAGGACACCTGCTGCAAGGGGACTCCTGTCCGTAGAAAGCAGAGGTCTGTCCAGGGTTTGAACGTTTGGCGGCAGGCGGGGGTGATAACCACACGGTGTGTGCCGCGGCGCCATGCTTGTCTCGGGACTCAAGTCTGGAGCCAGTGCTGAAGCGGTCTCACATGCATCAACCCAAGCGGCGTGACTGCCGCGGAGGACGCCATATGCCCCAGGAGCCTCTAGAAAAGTTTTAAAGGGACTGCTGTGCCCGGTCCGAATGCGGAGGGGCATTTCAGCACTGACTGCATGCGCTCGTTGGTGAGGCGCGCTGACATTGAGACTGAGTCTAACTCCATGCCGAGAAAAGAGATGCTCTGAACTGGGGTGAGCTTGCTCTTTTCTCAGTTGACCTGAAGCCCTAAACGGCAGAGGTGCCTGAGCACCTGGTCCCTGTGGGCGCATAGTAACTCTTGGGAGTGGGCCAGGATGAGCCAGTCGTCGAGGTAGTTGTGTATGCCGATGCCTGCTTCCCTGAGCGGGGTAAGGGTTGCCTCTGCGACCTTCATAAAGACGCGAGATGAAGAAGGGTTTCTACAGCCCTTACTTCATCGTACCCAAGAAAGGCAGCGGCTTACGACCGATCTTGGACTTGCGAGTTTTCAACCGGGCCTTGCACAAACTCCCGTTCAAAATGCTCACACAAAAACAGATTTTAACTTGCGTCCGGAATCTACATTGGTTCGCAGCGGTAGACCTGAAGGACAGGGACATGCCGAAGGGGAGGACCTTTTAATGTTACGCCTGGCTGGTGAACGTGAATCGTAGAAAGGGTCGATGTCGAGGCAATATTGAGACGTGGAAGTACGCGTCCTTCAGGTCTACCGCTGCGAACCAATCTAGATTCCGGACGCAAGTTAAAATCTGTTTTTGTGTGAGCATTTTGAATGGGAGTTTGTGCAAGGCCCGGTTGAAAACTCGCAAGTCCAAGATCGGTCGTAAGCCGCCGCCTTTCTTGGGTACGATGAAGTAAGGGCTGTAGAAACCCTTCTTCATCTCGGTTGGAGGGGCAGGCTCTAGCGCATCTTTGAGTAAGAGAGTTGCGATTTCCGTGCGCAGGGATTTGGCATCTTCGCCGTATACTGCGGTAAAGCGAACGCTATAAAGGAGGGGCTTGGCAAATTGAATTGCATAACAGAGTCGAATGGTCATGGCCAGCCAGCATGACGGATTGGGAAGTGAGAGCCACGCGTCCAAACTCCGAGCTAGGGGCACTAAGGGAGCGATTATTCTTGACATACCCGGTGGGGCTTCGCAGCGGTATGGAGCAGGTAATGTGGCGTCGGGAGGCAAGGGTGCATCCTGAGGCTCTGGTGCTGAGAGAAGACTCAAAGCACTTAGTGACTGAGGAGGAGGTCCCGTGGAGTCATCCTCTGCACTCGACCGGCCGGCCGGGGAACAGTCATGGGGCTGAAGGCGAGAGGTCTGCGTCCAGCGTGCCGTGAGAACAGCATTTACGGGCCAGGTAACCCAGAGACAAACCCAGCTCTTTTATCGAGAATGTGGGTACCGCAGCCCACAAAGCAAAGTAAATAATTTAAACTGAGGATTTTCCTCCCGGCCCTTCACCGGGGGACGGAGTGGTCTTCTTAACAGCTCCGGAGCGAACGTCTTGGTCTCTGGGTCTGGCGTCTCAGGACCACTTGGGAGCCTTCCGGGTCCTCGAAGGGGTCCGTGAGATGAGGGGCGTGCACTTCCTACAGGGCACTCGACACAGGAGCTGAGAACTGGGATCGAGTTGAGGTGGAGCTGCGCGTTTTTTGGAAGCCGTGGGAGGACGCCCTCGGCGAGCAGATGGAGCATGGCTCGTGGTGGCAGGTTTGCGGCGGGCAGGATGTAAGATATGGCCTCTGTCTGTTTCTTCACCGCTGAGAACTGCTGGGTGAAGTCCTCAACGGTGTCGCCAAATAGACCGAACTGGGAGACAGGTGCGTCGAGAAAGTTTGTCTTGTCAACTTTGCGCATCTCGACCAGGTTCAGCCATAGATGTCTTTCCAGAACAACAAGATTGGCCATCACCTGGCCGATTGACCGCGCTGTGACCTTCGTGGCCCCAAGGGCAAGGCCAGTCGCTGAGCGCAGTTCCTGCAGCACGTCAGGATCAGGACTACCCAAGTGAAGATCTTTTATTGCCTTGGCCTGGTGGACTTGCAGGAGGGCCATGGCATGCAGGGTGGAAGCTGCCTGTCCAGTGGGGCTCTAGGCTTTGGAGGTCAATGAAGACTTGTGGGCCGCTCCGCCATCGAGGGTAGTGAGAGTGGATGAGTGAAAGGTTTGTGACGGGTGGAGAAGGGTGTCCTCCACGAACTCGTCAGCTCATCATGCACTTCAAGGAAGAAAGGAACAGGGGGGGACCAATCATCCAGGGTTCCAGTCCAGCCCCATGCTTATGGCGGCCCAGGCAAGCATGTCGGACATCTGGGCATCAGCCTCACAATGGGCGCGCTTGCCTGAAGGCGGCAGCCCAATCGAGTCATCCGCGTCAGGTACCGGACTGCTCTCCGATGCTGCGGCGAGCTCATCCAGCTCGGGGGGGGCTCAAGAGGATAGGCGGGCTGGCTGTGAGGCGAGCCACTGTTGCCTTGAGCCCGGACGGTTGTGCCGGAGGGCGGGTGGTTCACGGCGGCCTACCCCCGAAACCGAGCCCGCTGCTATCCCCAAATCACCTCCATCGCTAACCGGGTCATCCTCAATCCCGTGGGGGCAGCTGGAGTGGTGTTCCTTCTGAGGAAGGAAAGCCGCAACCGCAACATTGCCATGGTCATGTTCTCGCAGTGAGAACATGAGCCATTCACAAACGCTGCCTTGGTATGATCGCTGCCCAGACACATGAGACAGCGCCTGTGGCCGTCAGGAGCGGAGAGCACTCTACCGCATCCAGGAACTACACAGGGGCGGAAGGGCATCTTTATTAAGACGCGTCCTGAAAAAGACGTTCAACTCCAGCTGTGTATATGCTCTTTTAGAGAAATAAACACTTTTACTACTCTTTCGAAGCGCCCGGGGCAAAGCTGCACTGCCGTGCAGAGAAGGGAGAAAGCCGCTGATATGCACCGTAGATCCAATAGCAATCGCTATTCAGAGATGGGAGGAACAATGTGTGACTCGCAGCATGCTGCATACACAACCAGTCGGCTCCAAAGTAAATTTCTGAATGAAACAAACGCATTTCCCTCCCTTTATACCGGTATGTCCGGGGGCGGGACATGCCAATTCTGTGTGCCAATTTCTCATTGGCCTTTTCTCATATATCAGAGATGCGAAAGGCTCTCAAGAGAGACCCCTAGTGTCGCTTCTTCGACACAACGTTGAAGTGAGTGACAGATGGGGAAATATATATTATGCATTTAAAATTTATAAATTCTAATTTGTGCTTGCTAAATGCTATTTAAACCCATTCAAAAACAACTAAACAGTGTATGAACAAAGAGTAAATTCAAAGACAAATATTTTTTTAGATATGTTAATTTAAAATACCAACTGTTCTCAAATTCACAAACTGACAGCATGTGATGTGATCTGTTTCCCTGGTCTGGAAGAAACTGCTACTTTTTAACTAGAAATATGGAGTATGTACTGTATTTTATAAATATTGTCAGTACAAGAGTGTTATGTCATAGAGCAATAAAGCTCACCTTCACTAAGCCCATCTCCAATGGGTGACTCACAGGTATGAGCACCATCTAAAACTTAAGTTAAAGTTCCACTTGAGTTACTTCTCTCTGCGCTGCTTGTGTGTGTGATAAGGGCATAGTTTTGAGGTATCTGTGCACATTATCTTAAATTGGCAAAGTAGGTCCTCAAAATTCTGAGAGAGTTGAAGTCTCCCTGAAATTACCCTGAAAGTCTTTTATGGAAGGTCATTGTGGTTGCTACTGATCAGCAGAGTAGGGACGATCTGAACGATCACATTAAGTTGACATGATATGACTCATATGACATGAGTCATGACGTTTGCCCAGTAGTCCTACCCGTTTTGAAAGTCAGATAATCTTAAACAGGCACTAGCCATATTAGCATTATGGCTTACCGCTTGCGCATTGTCAACATACACATTTGTACTTAAGATACATCTAGGTCTAAAGCTGTTGTTTAATATGGCTTGTTTTCTTTACACTGCAGGCATGCTCATCAAATCTCCTGAAAAAAGAGGGGCCAACTTTTACATTTCATAAATTTGTGATAATGGTTGCTAGTGATGTACTCTCAGCACTGGGGCTCCACAAATCCAACAATTATAAAAACTAAGGACAAGAACCTTAGGGTTTTTTCCAACGTAAACAATTTAGAGTACCATAAATTCATTTGCAAATCAATTCTCATATGCGAATTGAGCTGTATGTCAGAGTAATTGATGTTTTACTGGTGAATATAAGCTGCTACAATTGTATCATAGTCAACAATTTTAAAAGAGCTGCAACTCAAGAACTGTTCATTTTCCACAGCAATGCTTTTTCTGAACAGGAGTGGCTGCTCATTAAGATCATTTTTAAAACAGGTCCCTGGGAGTAATGGGCGTGTTAAATGTTGTGTTATTTTCTCCAGGCATATGCAGAATTTATTCCAAAAACTATTAACAAGCCAGTCTGGCCTGCCATTTAAAAGGAGAAAAAGATCCCTAAGCCAAAGCATATTGGAATTGTATTTTGTTCCTTGTGTTCTTGATTTTGTCAGTTTTTACTTTTGGAACTTTATGTCTGTGTTTGATTTGCAAACTTGGTAAAACTTAACAAATACGGTTGTATATGTACCAGGAAACTAAACTTTTACATCAATAAATGTTAGTTAATGTTAATTTCTACTAATAAGATACTAATAAATCTTTTCATTAAAATATATGTTAACTTTAAAGCATTATGAACTACAACAAACTAACAATGGACAATTATATTTATTTATAAATTAAGATTAATAAAGATTAGCAATTACAGTAAAAAAAAAAATGGTTCATGTCACCCTAATGCATTAATCTGTACCTATATAACCTAAATGTAAAGTATGCAAAATCAGTCATTAAATTCAAACTTCTGTCTTTACGTGTAGATGTAAATCACATTTGTTTATTAATACAGAAAACTACAAATAGTTAAAGAATAGTTAAATCAAACAGACAAAAGTATTTCCTTTCTAAATGGACAAATGTCAAGTGCTCTGATCATTGCCATACACTATAAAGCGTCTGTGATGGAGATGATAAAAGGTTCCATTTGGATATGTGCAGTATGGAGTCCCTCTCTTTCTGAGCTGTCAGCCGGTAGAGGAGGAAGACTGAGCTGGATGTGAGTTTCTTGTAGCTATGGCAACATATGCCCATCCAATCATTAAGCCCATGCTGTAGTTGTTGGGGAGACATTCTCCCATAGATGAAAGAACAGTGGCAATATTGCAGACAGAATTGCCTGCCTGAAGATCTGGGTGAGATGTCAGGGATTAGCCCACTGCATGTAGCCTTTAGTAATCTCAGGCTGGAATTAGACATTGATTTAGAATATATGAATATGCAATTATGTACTGTACATAATTGCATATGAATATGCAATTATGTACAGTACATATGTTCAAATAGTCAAGTAACACCCTTGAAATACATTTGTTTTAATTTGAGTTTTATAATTGTCATATAGGTTAATGTTAGAGAACAGTTTTGGCTGTAGAAAGAAAAGAAATGTAGATTTAAAGAGCTCAATCCATAGAGGTTAAAAGATACACTTAAATTAGAGGAATGGCATTGTATAGATTGTCCTCCTCAGTGTTGTAATTGGAGGGCCACTGCATCATTAGGCATTTGTTCAGACAGGTTAGTAGGTTAATGAAAGCAGCTGAAGAACAGACACAACCTTGGATAGGGATAGAATCTTAAACTGAGACAATCCTGCTGAAAACATTATACAGTATCTGTCTGTTTAAATCAAGTTTAGAGGTTTACTGGAAGCAGAAAGTCATAGCCTGACCAATAGAGTCTGCATTGCTATAAGAGAGAAATGCAATAAAATTATATTCAGTTTTGAATAAGACATTTACATATATGAAAGATTACATATATGAAAGATGACATATCTAATAAGCTGCTCCAAGCCGAACTCTTTTCCTGAAGGTCCTTAAAAGCATGTCCATTATATGATTTAGAAAAATAAGTGTTTTGATTTGAATTAAAATAGACTAAATGTTAAAAATCAGCAATAATCTTAACGGATCATAATTTCTGCTATTTTCAAAATCTGAAATCTTAATTTTCAGAAAAAAAAAGAAGAAAAAAACGTATATTATGACATATACTGTAACATTTATATAAAATGACTCTTACAGTGATAGAAAATTGTGGTCATACTGACCACAATTATAACATGATGAGCAGGAAAGAAAGTTGTAATCCCCAGGGTTGTAACAAAAGGGGTAAATCCTTGGGCAGGTATAATGTTGTCATTAGTTATTTCTGCTCATGCTCAAGATTAAAATTATCATATATTAAATTATGCCCCAGATACTAGTGCAACGTGTAGCATTTTTGCTCATTCAGCTGTTGCTGTCAACCTCAGCCAGTTGGATTTATTTACCAACACATGTATCTTTTATTTGTTGTCATTTCCCTGATCTCTTGCTGTTACTCAATGGTGGTCCATTGGCCTCCACAAAAGACCATCTGGTTGCTCAGTGGAGGGCTGTGTAAGGCCCTGAGGGGACTAATCACTTCCTCTTATCTCACCACACACTCAATCAATCTTCTACTTAGTCAAAACCGAACATTAAGTACATTTGATGAGTTTGCCATTAGCAACAGCAAGGTGGGAGAGAATTGCTACGGTAGTTAGAAAGAGGCACAGACAGGTGTAGGCATGGAACTTAGGTGAACATTGTTGTGGTTAGAACCGCATGCTGTGCTGTGAATCATAGATCTCCCACCCCATCCAGAAGACAGATCAGTTAACTTACAAAATAAAGCACCTCTGCTAAAAACAATAGAAATTAAATAAAATAATATAAATAAATACAATAAAACACTAGCTGGTAGTTGGATGTCCAAGGGGTACTGACAATATAATATTTAGCTGTATTTTATGCATTAGAATGAAAGAACAGGCTGATATTTGGATCAAAACCTGCAGTGCTGCAAATCTAAAGAGAAAGACCGAGACAAAAAGAGTGAGACAAAGAGAGAAAGACGTCTATCTGTCTCTCTCAACCCTACCTCACTGGCTCACAAAGAGTTTAGGAAATAAAGACGAAAGAAAAATTAATTGTACCACTTCCTGTGAAAAAATAGAATGATAAGAAGAAAGAGTGGAGGGCCAGTGTGTGTCGGAGAGAAGGAAAGAGGGGGAAGGGAATGGGGGAGTTCTGAGGGCTGTTGGGGTGCTGGGAAGTTCAACTGAAGAGAATTTTAATTGCAACTGTTGGCTGCAGATAAATATATAATCAGCAATCCCCCCTGCCGCTCCCTAATCAGTTCTGTTTTAGTGACCCCAGTACTGAGCAGCAAATGACTCCACATAAAGAGTTAGAGAGAGGGGGCAGCTTGTGAAACTCAAATATAGCTTCTGAATAAATTATACCCCCCAGAACTAGCAAGTGGGCGTGGCAGTTCAGCTTGAGGAGTTGAGTGTAGTTTTGAGGATTCTTGTTTTTGTATTTTAATAATAACACGATTTAAAGGCATTTAAAGTACTTGCCTCTTATCTATCAACTCTTTGACTTTTTTTCTTCAATGGAGCATTAAATTAGATATTTGCAGAATGTTCATACTGCTCTTTTCCATGAAATTATACCGTCACCAGGGGCTGTTTATTTCTAAAAAGCCATAAACACCTCCCTTAAGACTTGTGCTCTATATTCCAAGTCTTCGTAAGCCATAGGATAGCTTTGTGTGAGAGAACAGACCAATATTTAAGTCATTATTAATGGGAAATCTTTTCCTAAACCATACAGCCATTTATTAAATCTCACATTTATAAATATATTTAATGTATTTATATATATATTTAAAGGAGCGATATGTTATATTGTAACAAGATAAGGATGGACAAGGAGGAGGTGGGAATCGGCTGAACAGTCAAAGTAATATTTCATTTTAACAAAATGTTAGCAGGCAAACACAGCGCGCTGCAGCCATTATAAAAATGTTTAGAATTATAAAAAATCCACATGAGCTGGTTTATAATTTGCAAACAATAAAAACATTGCAAATGTATACATTAGCTGATCAACTTTCAGTGTAAGCTCGTCGCTTGCCATTGTCAATTTGCTCGTTCCTGTTGCATGTTCTCAACCTGGCAACCTGTGTGAGCTTCGATTCTGGGGAGGAGGGGGCAGGGGAGACAAATCTCTCCAATATTTTAAATTTGGACGGCGTGCCAATTTTAAACGCTTGATGTTAATGATACATATTGCGCCTTTAAACAAAAAACAAGAAAAATTATTCATTTTGATTGTTCTGTCAATACAAATTATTTTGTTATACTGTTTTTATTTGTTTTGACCAAAGTAAAGTTTGAGCATGAGCATCCTAAGTTTTTTTAATGTTTTGATCACTAATGTCACATTAGTAGTGGCCAGTGACATGAGCAGTCAACATCAAACTTATTGTATGATATGTTTATTTTGATCCAACTTTTTTACAAAAAACCTGTAATCTAAATAGTGAACTCTAAAAGTCACACAAAGATGTTACTGTTGTGAAGATGGTATTTAGGAGGACTGAATTTGCTCTCCATATGGTCCTAATTTAAAAGCGTACAGTAGTTACGCCAAGCCATCAAATCCCCTAGTGAAGTTCCAACAGACACACCCTACCCAACATAATCTTGAGAAAGCCACACCAAGTTGCTTGGCTATAAACATTACTGTTAGAATTGGATTTATATTGTGTAATATTGCTTTTCACATGGCATGGAGATGATCTTTGCAGTGTTGCCTAAAAGTGACTTTGACAGCCACACAAATAAGCAATCTCACACCTCAGGCATTTTGTACGGGACCCTGCTGTCTCTAGGGCAACAGCAGAAGGTTTAGGTTTCCTATGGCAACTGTGAAAGAGAACGTCCCTCCCAACAATCTCTCAGCCAGTGAACTGAGGTTTTGAAATCCTTTTATCAGTACAGAAGTGTTCTTCACTAATTTCTCGACCAGTCCATTTAAGAACCATTTAGATTTTTCCAATCAGTCCATTTACATCAATCATCTTATTTAGATTTTTGGTGTTTTTTTTTATTCTTTCATTCTCACTTCTAAGGAGATGGTGTGATGTGGAACTTTAATACTTTGGTGCAGAAAATTGAAACAACTACTTTCTATGACAGACTGTATAGAATGTGCAGAGATGTAGATCTCTACTGTACATACGTCTGTGTCCATCTGTATATCTGCATACATAAGGCCACACATGTCAAAACGGACTAACATGTCGGGGAATGTGGTGTCATGGTACATTCTGACTATTGCATGAACTTAATTTGTGTATGTGGCCTTTCAGCAGCTCTGCAGGACCTGGTTCATGTCTTTCTAAAGGGCCTCTCTGATATTGTTCATGCTGTGCTTGAAGAGCGTCGTCATCTTCATTCTTCCAGTTGAGTTTCAAGGATTATTTCCCTGTGGTCAGGGATACAAAAAGGAGCCACGGCTCCAGAACAAAGCACAGACCCTCTGGGTCTCCATTCATGCTGTCTCTCCCTCTTACACTGTGCCCTCTCTCTAAAACTCCCTGAGTACTCAGCATGCATGTCTTTTTGCTGTGTCTGACTGCAGAGCTGTCAGTTTAAGAACTCCATGAGCCAACAACTCCACAGACAGGATAATGAGCCCTGCTTTCACTAAACGGCAGTGATTCCCTGGCATGCAGGTCAAAAGTAGCACATACGTATTGTTCCTGAAATGGAGACAGTTAGAGAAAAATACCATTGGTGCTTAGGGAATTGATGTTTTAAAAAGAAATTTGAACGCAATGTCTGCTCTCACTGTCTCTTATTTGTTCCAGATTGCATAGTTTTGTTTTTCACTGTACCCTACCCAGCACACAGAACCCAGAACAAATGCTTTTTTCCCCTGCAGCATTTTTGTATTGGAGTTTGTGATTTTCACTATTAGGTCTGTATTATTGAGGTTGAAATGTTAATGATATCTGTCTCTGTAAGTTAATATAATGATAATTTTTTTTTCCATTAAGGTTTAAATGTTATGTGCTCCAGAGTTTATTGCAGGGTTTGAGTCCATTTGGGTCATTTGAAGCTACATGCCAATGTTTTGTGGTTGTCTGAAATGTGTCTGCCTGGCATAGTGTCTATCACACACACACATTTGCATGCAGCAGGGCTATAATTTCCATGCACATGTGGTTACACTGCTAAAGACTTCATAATGCTGTAAAAATCCCTTTTCTTTTGAAGCTGCTGGCCCACAGTGATGAGCTCATTTCCAGCCCTAATGCTCACATGCAGCATTCAAAACATATTCGTATACATTTAGCTTCTTTTGGCCTTATGGCAGTTTTTTTTATTATTGACTGGCTCAGATTCTCCATTCACAAATTACTTTGTAGGTTTCTGGTCAACATTCCACATTTGCTGGTCATCAATATGCAGCTCACAAGTAAAAAGACAATTTATGACACAAGATAATCACCTAGAGTGGCCCCTAGAAGGATTTGGATACTAAAGACACACTTAAAAATGTCAGAGTGCCATTGCATTAGAAAAATATGTCAATGCAACTGTCATATATTTTAGGAAAGACAGATAGCACATAAGAAAGATTTGTTACAATATCCACCTTTTTCCTAACTTCTCCGTGGGCAGCAAGAGACTTCCTCTCAGATGCTCCACACTTCCGCTTAGTTGTTGTTATCAGCTAGCCTAAATTACTGGTGATTGCGAGCAGCTGGGCTCTGGATGAATATGTGCTGTTATAGGGTGTTATAACAACTAAGGTTGGCTGAAAAACTACTGTAAAATTAGTCACAAAAATAAGCCCCTTAAAAGCTGTCAATGCTGAAACATTTAGAGTCAAACCAGATGTAATAAGCAGAGGTTGCATTAAACTAATTCTCTGTCACTTGCCTATTTTTTTAAAACATTGACAGATAATTCCAAATGATGTCCATCATTTTGGAAGATAACAAAGATGAAAAAGATTTAAACCAAGCTCCTTTTTGTTGTTTTTTTATTGATCATCTTTACAAAGTTCATATCTCATGTTGCGCTGTGAGTGTATGTGAATGAGTTGTTTCCGGCAGAGTGTGTGAGAAGGCGGTTTTCATAGGTTTTCATATTGAAGTGCCCAACAAGAAATGCAATGAATTCTAGCACATATTTGTGGATTCTCTCTCTCTCTCTCTCTCTCTGCGTGCTGTATGTCTGTGTCTCTCTCTTTTTAACACACACACAGAGCATATGCAGTGAGCGATTGAGTCCAGTTACTTTACCATGCAAATGTGTGTGTGATTGTGTTCTCATCTATTCGGGATTGCCGTCGTAACCTAATGTCCATATGCAGACATTAGTGAGAAAATTATTTACGTTTTGCAAACACAGTCTGTTCTTCCATTTTTGACTGTTGTTAGTGATGTTATAGTGCTTGGTAATGGGAATAAATTGCGAAGCGAATGTCTTTTGTATCCACATTGTAAGAACATGCTAAGCATAATGGGTAATTTTGCTGCCTGTGAAAAAGGTGGATATAAAGTGATCTTAAATCCATGCTCAAAGTGTTTAAACAGGCCAATCTTCAGATTGATGTCTATTCTAGTAGTTAAAATTAGTGCTCTCTACTCTGTCTTAAGATCCTGGTTCCATTTGGGGTTAAAATTATATCCATTCATTTAGGTTTCAGTGTCATACTGATAGCATCAGGATAGCATAGCATGTTTATTTCAATCCATTGCCAACCAATCAGAAACAAACAAGCTTTATAATAATCAGTAAGCATCATATTTATTCATCTATTTTGCTGTTATTACTCCTAATGACATGTTAAAGTTTCACACCATCAGGCACCTCAAAGCACTTTTTCTATCCTTGTGGCTTACAGTGCAAGACAACTTATATGACACACAAATGACTTACGAGGGAACGTGACATTGAATTAATGATTTACAGTAACGCATTTTGCAAAGGCAATCATTTCTAATTCTGTGGGCCAATAACAGCTGTCAGTGCAGGAATGATGGATGCCGAGGACTGTGTGAGAGAGAGAGAGAGAGAGAGAGAGAGAGAGAGAGAGAGAGAGAGAGAGAGAGAGAGAGAGAGAGAGAGAGAGAGAGAGAGAGCGTAAGTGTGAGCATGAAGTAGTAACAGTATGCCATGTGATTCCAGTTGAGATAAGCGGGATTACACTGAACACTAGCACGGAAAGTTTGATCAGTTTGATTGTGGGTTACTTGTATCTGTCCCCATAAGCAGAGGCTTGAAAAAGTAAATATGTGGGACTAACGTCAATAACAATTATGGTATCATGGTACCATGTTTTGGACTTGTTACGATAGTAATACCAAGCTTTTGGGCATATACCATACAGTGATACCATGTGTTTAGGACATGTAACATAGCGATATCATGTTTTTGAGCATGCACTTTTTGAGCCATAATGCAATATGCAAATATAAGAATGTTAAAGTAGTGTTAACCTATTATTTTATTGCATTAGTATTTGTATATTTAAGAAAAATGCTTATAATATTACTTTGTATGTTTTTATAATGTTCTTGCTGTGCTAGATGATGTGTCACAAAGACATCATAGCCTTGGGTAGTTTTCTAACAAGTAAGATATAGTTGGAGTGGTGGCGGCGTAGTGGGCTAAAGCACTGCACTGCTAAGCAGAAGGTTGTTGGTTCGATCCCCACAGCCACCACCATTGTGTCCGTGAGCAAGGCACTTAACTCCAGGTTGCTCCGGGGGGATTGTCCCTGTAGTAAGGGCACTGTAAGTCACTTTGGATAAAAGCGTCTGCCAAATGCATAAATGTAAATGTAAATGTTCTTTATACTGTATTGTTGTATCAAGAAAAGTTGCATCTGCTTGAAAATTAAAATTAAAGAGAAATTAAAAGGAATAGCCTATTACGTCTTCATGAGTTTGTTGCATCAAACTTGTTGCTTTTATATTGATCGCACGTTTTCTTGCTTGGGTTATATAAATTAGAATGCCATTATACTGTATGTATTATGGTAATACACTGTTTTTTTGTACCATAGTGATACCATGTTTTTTGGACATGTACTTGTACTATCGCAATACCATATTTTTCAGACATGTAAAATAGTGATACCATGTTTTTTTGGACATAAACCATAACAACACCATGTTTATGGACAGGTACCATGATACCATGTTTTTTGGGCATGTATCATAGTGTATTGTGTTTTTGGACATTTACTATAGTGATACCATGTTAGGACATGTACCACGAAGTATAGCAATCAATACCATGACATACTGTATGTCACGTTGTACTGCAATTCTATTACCATCTGATAGACCATTTTTTTAAATACTTGGTGAGTATCAATTTGTTCTCTTAACTATCAGTTTAAGTAAATTAATGTTAAAAGATTTTATAAGTATCTGCCAAGAACAACAATGTATATGTCAGCACATGATAGCATGTTACTGAAGCTCATTATGTACTTTAACACATTCCTCATGAAGATGTTCCTCAAACTATTATCAGTTGCCCATTAACACCTAATTATCAGGCTGTATGCCATGGGGATCAATAAAAATGCCACCATTGTAGAGGATGGATGTCTAAGTTAGTTTATTGTTTAGGATTAGTTGTACATGTTGGGGCGGCTGTGGCTCAGGCGGTAGAGCAGGTTGGCCACTAATTGCAGGGTTGGTGGTTCAATTACTGGCCCACATGCCAAAGTGTCCTTGGGCAAGACACTGAACCCCAAGTTGCTCCCAATGGCAGGCTAGCGCCTTGCATGGCAGCTCTGCCACCATTGGTGTATGAATGTGTGTGTGGGAATGGGTGAATGAGTCACAGTGTAAAGTGCTTTGAATACCGTTAAGGTTAAAAAGGCATTATATAAGTGCAGACTATTTACAATTTACATGTTGTAATGATATCTGAGCAAGTTTTTTGAGAATGTATATGACAGCTTCAGTGTAACCTATGTTTTTGCTGTCATCCTACCCCTGTTTTTCAGTACCTGCTACACCACACAAGGCTTTAGATGTCTTTTGCTTGTAATACCCCACGCAAGGCTTTAGATGTCTTTTGCTCGTAATACCCCACGCAAGGCTTTAGATGTCTTTGGCTTGTAATTGTGTTGGAGAAACTGTGGCTGTTGTCTCAAGGGATGCCGCTGTTTTAGTTTTTGTTAGATTACCCTTTGAGAAAAATAGAGATTAGAGTGTAAATGTTACATTATTGTGGGTACGCAACATGTTGTTCATGGCAACAAACAGTTTTTTCTTATGCAACATTTTATTAAAGCAATCCATTGTCTGACAGACATCTCAACATAAAGAATCGGCAACAGACTCAATAAAAATACTGTCCACAGCACCTCACAAATAAACCTGTGGACTATGCATAATAATGGGAACATTGCTTACAGCAGGCAATTTAATGTCCGATAATGAAAATAAATTACATTTATTGTTGAATGTGGTGAATTTGTACAGAAGCAATGCTTAAAATAATAAGGTGTAACAAAGTTCAAGGTATGAAGATGCGGAAGACGACGAATCAAACTCAAAGGTAAATTTGTCTTCACACAAAAACACGTTTGCTTGACTGCGTAATGGTAAAGTTTCACACAAAACATTCAATTTCTATATATAGTAGGACAGGCAGTGGCCAACACACTCGTAGCTTCAGCTTGGCTCTTTCTCTCTCACTCTTAGGTCTGGTCACTTTTATTTCTCTCACTGCGAAAAAAGAAACAGCCATTACCAGCTATTCATCTCATGTGAAAACCCTTACCGCTTCCTCTCTCCCCAAACAAATGCTTGACCACGCCCCTGTTTCCACAGACCCTCACCGTCCGACTCAGGCCAGGGGAACTGTCCGGCCTGACAACTCCCCTCCCCTTTCTGGAGAGGAAGTCTGCGACAGCCATCTGCACCCCCTGCCTGTGGATCACCTCAAACTTAAATGGCTGGAGTGCCAGATACCAATGGGTGATTCGGGCATTGGTATCCTTCATGCTGTGGAGCCATTGGAGCAGGGCATGGTCTGAACAGAGGATGAATGCTTGTCCCAACATATAGTAGTGGAGAGTGAGGACCGCTCACTTGATGGCCAAGCACACCTTATCTAGGGTGCTGTACTTCGTCTCTCTCATAGAGAGCTTCTGACTAATGTACAGCACCGGGCACTCCTCCCCCTCCAACACTTGGGACAGTACCGCACACAGCCCCCTGTCCAATGCGTCTGTCTACAAAACAAAAGGGAGAGTGAAGTCAGGCGAATGCAGAAGCGGCCCGCCACAAAGTGCAGATTTTACTTGCATGAATGCTTGTTGGCATGGCTCCCTCCACTGGACCGGGTCCGCAGCTCCCTTTTTAGTGAAAACACTAAGTGTGCTGGTGACGTCCAAATAATTAGATACAACCCTTTGATAATAGCCAGCCCCAATAACTGTCTCACCTCCTTTTTGGTCATGGGTCTCGGGCAGGTCGCAATTGCGTCAGTTTTATCAATTTGCGGCCGCACCTGACCATGAACCAAGTGGAACCCCAGATACCGTACCTCCACCCGCCCAACTGCACACTTCTTCTGGTTTGCTGTGAGCCCCGCTTGTCACAGCAACCTCAGAATGGCCCCCAGATGCTACATATGCAGCTGCCAATCATTTATTAATAAATAATAATATCATCCATATAGGCAATGGCATACGCAGCGTGCGGTCTAAGACGCTGAAACATAGCCGGGGCCCCAAACAAACCTAATGGAAGGGTCACAAATTGGTGTAAACCCGTTTTTTCACAGGACAGTAGCGTTAAGAGGATCTGCCAATAACCCTTTTTATAATCCAATGTCGAATAAAAGTGATCCGTGCCCAACCAATCGAGCAGTTCATCAACACAAAGCATTGGATAAGCTTCAAATTTTGACACCGCATTAACTTTCCTATAATCCACACAGAATCGGACCAAGCCAACACATATAAAACATGGCCTTTTATTCTTCCCATACTACGTTTCTTGTGTTCTAAGTTTTAGGGATGACTACGTACCACTACCCATGGGGTTGTCACGATGTGGTATTTTATGAGATTCATGCAGCCGGGGAGAGGCGAGAACACATCAGATAAATTATTTTGCAACCTGTCAGTGTCACTATTCACTGTTGTCTGCCCTGTGTTTCTCCCCTGTCATCTGTTCCCGGACTACACTTCCCATAATTCCCTGCTCTTATCACTGCCAGCTGTCCCTCATTGTTCCTCACCTGTGTTTAATGTTCTCATTAGTCTTTGTGTATTTAAGGCCCTGATTTCTGTTCAGTATTGTCAGTTGTTGAATGTAGTTATATGTATTGACCTCCTGTTCATTGACCCAGTCCTGTCGTAGATGTTTTCTCTGTTCCTATGTTTCTCCCATCGTGGATGTTTCTTTTGTTCCTGTGATTACCCTGTTAATCTGAACTTTGTTTACATTATTAAATGCTATTTCGCTGCACCTAGATCCAGCTCTCATGACTTCCTTTCTAACGCTACATTGTGACAGCAAGAGGTGGTCTTCACAAGGTACCGGGGTGAACTGATTGGCTTTTAGATCACCTCTCTCCATGGTTTTAGTAGGTTGAGGTGGTTAATCTGATGTGCCCTGACCCTATCTGTTTATTTATCTCATAGTCAACTTCCCCAACTCGCCGTGTGACCTCAAAGGGCCCTTGCCACTTTGCAAGTATTTTCAAACTCGATATGGGCAGCAATACAAGTACTTTATCTCCCTGTGCAAACTTCCGTAGCTGAGCTCCCCTGTTATACAGCTGGGACTGACGTTCTTGTGCCTGTAGCAAATTCTCCTGTGATAGTCACCCCAGTGTGTGGAGTTTTGCTCTCAGGTCAAGAGTGTATTGAATTTCATTTTTGCTGTGTGAAGGTCTCTCCTCCCAATTTACCTTCATGACGTCTAACACGCCACAGGGCTTACGTCCATATAACAATTCAAATGGTGAAATCCCAGTAGAAGCTTGTGGAACCTTTTGCACTGCAAGTAACAGAGGTTTGAGCCACTTATCCCAGTTCTTTGCATCTTCGTGCATGAACTTTCGAATCATTTTCTTTAAGGTTTTATTAAATAATTCGACCAAGTGTCTATTTGTGGATGGTACATGCTTGTCCGAAACGATTTAATACCCAATACATTTTATCATAATTTATACAGCTTGCATTGTGTACGTGGCATAAAAGCCGTGACCTGATCAGGGATGATTTCTTTTGGAATCTCCACTCGGGAGATAATTTTGAAGAGTGCCTCCACAATACTACATGTTGAGATGTTGTGCAGCGGCACTGCTTCCAGATATTGCTTTGCATAATCCACCAGGACTAATGCAAAGCGATGCCCACTTGCTGACCTTTCTAATGGCCAGATGAGGTCAATGTCAAATCGTTCGAAAGGAACCTTGATCAACGGAAGGGGGCGCAGTGGCGCTTTTGGGGCAGCAGGTGGATACACCATAACATCCCCATGAATGCCCGGCCAATAGAAGGCAGGGGGTGCATGGCTTAGTATTTTCCCCTATCCCATGTGACCTACCATCGGTTATTGTTAATGTTAACACTCAAACGCTATATATAGTGGGACTAGCAGTGGCCAACACTCGTAGCTTCAGCTGGGCTCTCTCTCTGTCTATCTCTCTCTCTCTCTCTCTCTCACTCTGAGGTCTGGCCCCTTTTATTTCCTCTGTCTCTCATTGCGAACAAAGAAACAGCCATTACCAGCAATTTATCTAAAGGTGAAAACGATTACTGCTTCCTCTATTCCCAGACGAACACTCAACCAAGCCCTCAACTCCACATAAGGATTTATGACGCAACTTTTCAAAAGATGCAAAAGCTTACTCACTGATTGTAACTACATGCAATGCACCGCGTGCTGTTTGCACACTTAAACATTACAAAAAAAATTCATTTTGTTATTTATCTCTTTAAAATCACCTAAAATAAAATCAGCTAAAAATATTAAACTTTTGTTGTTAGATGACTTGTGGAACATCCTGTTCCATGTGTAGGATGTGTATCTTTCTATGAATTCTGTAATTTACATCTGTCATCTTCAGTCAGTCATTTAAATGCTCCTAAACAGCCTATTTAAGTTGCTTTTTTTGATGGATATGAGACTGGTAGATGGAATTCCTCTCTTACATTTTGGAGTTTGTGTAGTAGCCCTAGTTTCACCTGAATTGAAAGTTCACTTTCAGTCCACGACACCAGGCCAAGCACCATGCGGTCACCATCCGTAACCATAGCAACAACTCCACTACCCACACGTGCACAAGAGTTTTTCACATATAGGCTTACAAAATCTTATGAATAACTCTTGTATATTATATATGTATACATTATATATAATATTTTTGTCACATATAAATAAAGCATTTTATGGTTTTTAACTGTGGAATGTAAATTCTTACAATTAAATTAACTGTGACATTTTTAATCTCTGTTAATAGTAAAACCGTATAATCGCGACATCCCTAGTTGTCTCATCACTCTCAGACTGCTCTTGTCAGTGCAGATATCAGCAATCACTTCAGCAAGCCAATCACAGACCTCACCTTGACATCTGAACTAAGTTTCTGCTTTTGTTCTAATGTTGCTGGGATGGTGTTCTTTCTCTGTTCTTTTTCTGAGGGATTTTGTGCTAGTGTGCTGAGTCACAAAAGATAGAAGAAGATACTGAACTGTCCTGATTCAAAGCTTTAAGGATGTGCATCATTGGAGTTGCTACCAGTACTGTAAAATACTGGATCATCCTGTATTTAAAGATAAAATTATGCTTTTCAATACAGTGCACAATTTTTTTAGGCTGGGCCCAGAGGGACCCCGGTAACAAACACTAGCATCTGTGAAAACTGGTGTTTATGTGTTGCCTCCAATTCTGGACTGCACAGCAACTTAAATATCTGCACACTAAAGGAAATCAGGCCCTAATAAACTGTAATTGGTTCTGCAGCTGTTGACTGTTTACATATGCATGAAAGTATCTTTAAAAATGAGTCTCTTCTTGAATACACTGTAAACTTGACATCTTCCTTCTGTAAGGAATCAAATGACTTTCTGCATATGTTTGTAAAGATGTCTGTAGAGATCAAAACTTCGAATAAACCTTGCAACATTTCGAAATCTCATTCCCCCTCTTTTCTCTGTGTCATTTATTCTCCCTCTCAACTGTACTGCAGATTTAAAGGCAAAAGGCCAAAACTGTGAACAGTAGATTTTAAGCAACTGAACTTGAACACTATATGGTCTTAGCTGCTGTTCTCATATTGTTCTCTCTCATTTTGTCTTCCAGTGTGTGGCTGTGACTTGGCACACTCTGGATTCTTCCAGAAGAGTGGTGAATACATCTGCACAACAGACTACCAGCGGCTGTATGGCACAAAATGTGACAGCTGTGGGGACTTTATCTCAGGGGAGGTGGTCTCTGCTCTGGGACGCACATATCATCCACAGTGTTTTGTCTGCAGCGTGTGCAGGTGAGCCGACTACCTAAACCTAATTTTTCAGGAAATCACTGCAGTGTAGGGCTGCACCTAATGATAATTGTTATATCGATTAATCTAACGATTATTTTTTTCAATTAGTCGATTAATATAACAACTAATTTGCAGATTTTTCTAAAGATTTTGTATTATTATTTCTTGATTAATATAACAATGAAGTAACCCAAAATAAATATAAAAAACTTGTCTCATTAATATTTCAATATTTTAATAAATGATCTTCTCTTAAACACAAACAAATGTACAAGATACAAAGTGTGCACTGCAGGGTATTATTCTGCAACAAAAATAGCCCTGTTTTAACTGGTAATCTCCATTTTACAGTCCAACATTCATTTTATTTTTGAGAGATTTTATGTTGGACTGCTAAACTCGAGGTTGCACGATGTTTTGATATTACTCCTGAAAGTGACTTGAATTTTACATTTGTTTAATTTATTTTGTTGGTGGATTGCTAAATGTAGATTACTTAAATTTTATTTTGGAGAGATTTTAAGAAAGAACATGTTCAATTCGAAAGGAATGTGCAATCTACATTTAGCAATCCAACAACAAAATAAATTAAACAAAATGTAAATTTCAAGTCACATTCAGGAGGAATATCAAAACATTGTGCAACCTCGAGTTTAGCAGTCAAACATAAAATTATTTTACAGTAAAATTTGTGCAATTTGAGTAACACTTAAATGTTTTTCTAACAATAATAACTAAAACTTGTGTATTCTTAATCAACTCTCAGTAAAAGAAACATTTCACAAGGTAGGAACCTAATAATCAAAATTAGGAGTCACGATCGTGAAATTTGGCTGACAATTAATTTTCAAACAAATAATTGCGATTATGACTATGATTACTGTTTTAGGACTATGATGATTCATTTTCTGTTTAAGGTGTTTCACGAATATGATGATTAATTACCATACAAACTCACTATGTGTGCTTCATGGACACACCAAAGTCATATATACAAATTTAGCTTGGGTCATATAATAAAATAAGGCAATATGATTTCCTTTTCAGGCTTCAAAAACGTATGAATGACTATAATTATTTATAAAAAATGTTTAATTATCAAAATATGTCTAAATAACTAAAATATATCTCTCTTATTGGTCTGATTTACTTTTGATCCATTGAAATTTCAATGTTTTGTTTTCTTTTGCTTCTTTTGTAACCCAGCTAACCTGTAGCTATTATATTATATTATATTATATTATGCAATAGTAAAATATTTCTGCCTTAAATTCTTCACTTTCACACATTATTTTAAGACTCTCTGATTAACTCACAAGCCCTTATTTCTCATGAAGGAAGACTTTGAGGTTTCTTGCATTTGATCATCTCCACAGAAATAGAGCAGGGCATCTCCTCTCTCTCACTGCCTATTTTTAAACTGCGTGAATAAACCCACAGTGACGACGGTTATTTGACATTACATGGCCGTGAAGTGAAACTGGAGCACTTTGCGTTCACAAAACAAATCCGTTTATACCATGTTTATATTTACGCGGGAGTTTTGCGCTCGCCTCTGTAGACGGCGTGCGCATCAGTGCACTTGACAAATGGTTCATCTTTACACGCTCTCAAGAGAGCTGCTGTTGTGACGTCCGCGGTGCGGTTCCCTGAGATGCTCAATTGAATGAGACAAGTGCTTTTTCCTCCGCGCTCATGAGACATCATGCAGGGAAATACTAGGCTGAATCCAGCTTCTTAATCAACTGCTTTTTATTCAGTAAAGGTGCCTCGGACACTACACAACTCTATCACTGGCGAGTGAAATGTTAACATGTACTTGCCAGTGGCTAAAAACAGACATTTTTTGGTCACATAGTGCGAGATTTACTCGTGGTGCAGAAATTACTTTTAACAAGAGGGCGATGAGGAAACATTTAGAAAATACATTTTAAGTGACTACTACTAACAGAAACACGTGTTGTAATACTATATCACGTTTGGGTGGGTGGGGACAAAAAGTAAACAGGACTAACGGTGCTGCCGTCTTGACAAGCGATCCGGGATGCTTTCACTTCAAGTGTTCATTCATGGCGGTTGTACGGCTGTGATAATCCATTTCCAATTTGTATATCTTACACAGCACCACATCGTTGGGTCTCTGGCTAAAATACTGCCACGCTTTAGATCACCACGGGCAAGTTTTTTTTAGCTGCAGTTTGTTCTTCGGGGAATCCATGCTTTAACCGGGTGATGACATTTTAATTATTCCATTGCCATGCACCGACGCATGTTATGCAAATCGACGTATTTTTGTAATCGATGATGATTACGTCGATGAATCGTCCCAGCCCTACTACAGTGTAAGGGTCTGTGGAGGTGAAGGCGTGGTCGAGTGCCCATCTGGAGAGAAAGCGGTAAGGAGTTCCACCTGAGACGAGTTGCTACTAATTACTCGTGTTCGCAGTGTGAGACGGCAGAGATAAAAGAGGACCCAGTCCACAAAGAGAGGGAGAGAGAGTTGCACATCAGAGACTGTGTTTGCATATTATAGAGTGTTAATGCACCCCAGAGGCAGGGGAACCGGTTTTGGGTGAATGTTCCACCATTTCCAGGGTAATGGGAAAGGTCGGAAGGAAGGAGGGGAGGGAGCAGGGAAAAGGTTGGGATACGCTGCTAAGTGGTCTTCCGCCAACTCTACTGCTTCATCCAGCGACACCGGTCGGTGGCAACGCCCTTCATTCATCCTCTTGGCCTCGAGGGAGCACCTCAAACCTTTGCTGCTGTTCCACCCACAGATCCACGAGGGCCTGGTATTTAGCCTGATTGATGGGGGTTCGGAAGTCTTCCTTGAGCGTCGAAGTAGACTCCATAGCAGTGTATCTTCCTCCTACCAGGTTTCGGCACCAGTGTGACAAGGTTTGTTTTGTGATGGATAAGGAGGAAGTGGGAGCTGGTTTCCACAGTCTACGTGAGTCAGAGTTTTATTCCAAAAAAATTATGGTAATCACTTTTGAGTTTCAAACTTAAAATCCAAAAGTCTGCTTTTCAGCAAAAAACTCTATAATATGCAAACACAGTCTCTGGTGTGCAACTCTCTCTCCCTCTCTCTGTGGACTGGGCCCTCTTTTATCTCCCCCATCTCTCATTGCAAACACAGAAATGGTAATAAATAGCAATTTGTCTCAGGTGGAACTCCTTACCGCTTATTCGCTCAACCACGCCCTCACCTCCAAAGGGTCATTCTGTAATTAGGGGTATATTTGGCACTTAAAAGTGAGAAGAAATGTTTTAACGTTTTCCCCAAAACACAAATATGATCTTATTAAGCACCCTTGAAATGCAATATACACTCACCTAAAGGATTATTAGGAACACCTGTTCAATTTCTCATTAATGCAATTATCTAATCAACCAATCACATGGCAGTTGCTTCAATGCATTTAGGGGTGTGGTCCTGGTCAAGACAATCTCCTGAACTCCAAACTGAATGTCAGAATGGGAAAGAAAGGTGATTTAAGCAATTTTGAGCGTGGCATGGTTGTTGGTGCCAGACGGGCCAGACTGAGTATTTCACAATCTGCTCAGTTACTGGGATTTTCACGCACAACCATTTCTAGGGTTTACAAAGAATGGTGTGAAAAGGGAAAAACATCCAGTATGCGGCAGTCCTGTGGGCGAAAATGCCTTGTTGATGCTAGAGGTCAGAGGAGAATGGGCTGATTGATTCAAGCTGATAGAAGAGCAACTTTGCCTGAAATAACCACTCGTTATAACCGAGGTATGCAGCAAAGCATTTGTGAAGCCACAACACGCACAACCTTGAGGCGGATGGGCTACAACAGCAGGAGACCCCACCGGGTACCACTCATCTCCACTACAAATAGGAAAAAGAGGCTACAATTTGCAAGAGCTCACCAAAATTGGGCAGTTGAAGACTGGAAAAATGTTGCCTGGTCTGATGAGTCTCGATTTCTGTTGAGACATTCAGATGGTAGAGTCAGAATTTGGCGTAAACAGAATGAGAACATGGATCCATCATGCCTTGTTACCACTGTTCAGGCTGGTGGTGGTGGTGTAATGGTGTGGGGGATGTTTTCTTGGCACACTTTAGGCCCCTTAGTGCCAATTGGGCATCGTTTAAATGCCACAGCCTACCTGAGCATTGTTTCTGACCATGTCCATCCCTTTATGGCCACCATGTACCCATCCTCTGATGGCTACTTCCAGCAGGATAATGCGCCATGTCACAAAGCTTCAATCATTTCAAATTGTTTTCTTGAACATGACAATGAGTTCACTGTACTAAAATGGCCCCCACAGTCACCAGATCTCAACCCAATAGAGCATCTTTGGGATGTGGTGGAACGGGAGCTTCGTGCCCTGGATGTACATCCCACAAATCTCCCATCAACTGCAAGATGCTATCCTATCAATATGGGCCAACATTTCTAAAGAATGCTTTCAGCACCTTGTTGAATCAATGCCACGTAGAATTAAGGCAGTTCTGAAGGCGAAAGGGGGTCAAACACAGTATTAGTACGGTGTTCCTAATAATCCTTTAGGTGAGTGTATATAGTATTTGCTAGTTGACTAACTCAGGGTAGATTAGTTTAGGATATTTTTCTTAAAAAGCATGATGTTAGCGTCTTCATATGTCAACTGGGTTGCTGACAAATTTTGTAATTTTTTTACACTATTGGAAAATACCAAGAATTAACATAGCAACCTGATTTAATAGATTATGTGACCACTCACCAAAAGCAACAATTCTGATCAAAAACACTTTAATGAACAAAAATATTTAGACTGATAATATAGTTGACCCATAGCTGAATATTACTTGGTAACTTTGTTGACCATAAACATTGTTGCCGGTAACATTGTTAATGTTTTTAAACATTTAGATTCTTTACTCAACATAGAGGGCCTAGAACTACTGACACAGGGTATCTTTGGAAATGTATTTTCAAAAATATTGAATAATGTTTTGTAATTTATTCTTGTAAAGGTTTAAAGCGATAATACTTGAGTAACACTGTTGACAGTCAGTTAATACACTCATGATCCAGACTTGGCTTTTTAACAAATATTTGGGGAAAGAATATAACTTTAAGTCCCTCATCCAATACACCATGTTTTGCATGTCATGTGATTTTGGGACACCTTTTTGAAGTGTTTTTCAGATGCATAAATTTATGAAATTATTTTTCAGACAAACATAAAACTAGGCATTTAACTTTTTGAAGTGCATAAAATGCATTGATAAGCTAAACTATATATAGGCAGAAGTATAAAAATAATTTATGTTTGAGGTCATTTTCATGCATATTTGCAAAGTAGAATGACCAGCTATACAAAATAGGACAACTGAATACTAAGGTTTTATGTCATATACACCTATACAAAAGAGATGGCTTTTCCAAAAAATAATGATGTGTTTCCAAAACACCCCCACACCTGTATATATATTAACCAATTCTAAGTTCTAGTTCTAAAATTACTAGTAAACACCAGGAAAAGGAGTCCACTCTTGTCTTTTTTCATCTCATTTAAATTGTTACATATAGTATAGAACCACAAGTGGAGGTGAAGTGATAAATGCAGGGAAACTAAAGCAGATCTAAGCTGGTCATTGAAACACGAGTCTAAAAGAAAAAGAAAGCTGACAGCTGTATCTCAGAATATGTTATAATGCCCTTGGAGTAAGCAAAGGATGGAGGAAGTTGTGTAAATTGAGAAGCTGTAGAGGCTAAAATGTTTCCATGCTGGTCTAGGCTGGTTTATTCTGGCTACTGCTGGTTTAGTGCTGGTTTAGCTGGTGGACAAGCTTAGTCATATTTTTCTCCAGCAAAACCTAGCTGGTGAAGCAGGTTGACCAGCAGGGCAATGTGCCACATGCTTTAGTATTTACACATTCACACATTTGTAAAGTCTTTGGCTACATAACCTACACTGTCTCTCTCCTCATTCTTTTTTATCACACACATGCTTTTCTGGCTGTGGCAAATTTGCTGGAGAGCTGTGAGTTTTCCTGTTAATGTGTATCTGTTATGTTTCTTTGCATACAGTGTTTTGGCTATGTTTGTATCTAAAGGAAATTACTTCCACTAAATAACTTGCCCCTACTCCTTTACCTCATTAGCACAGAGAAAGAGAATTAGCTTTAAATTAAGTTTTAAAAAAAAATAATGAGACCTAGGATTGCTTTGTTGTACTATATTGCCAATTGAGCTACTAAAAGGACCAATGGGACACTCTTGGTAGTAACCTAAAAATGTATCGGTCTGACCATGGAGTAAACAGTCAACAGGATATCTAGAATTTGTAACATTTAATATTTACACCATCTGTGTGGAGACCAAGCCTAGTGGGCTATCCTCCCAGTAGCACTGCCAGTAATAATTCATAACTCACGCTCAGCCCCCAGGACTGGTTTAAATAGTTTGATGAATATAAAACTCTTATTTGCAATTCATAGGGAATTCTAGGCCTCCTTAATTGATATTTTGAGGATCCCTTTGACTCAATGGATAGGTAACTGCAAATATATATAAATATACACAGTATACATTTTTAATTTTGGGGGATTTTAAGAATTTTAAGAATATATATATATATATATATATATATATATATATATATATATATATATATATATACACTGATCAGCCACAAAATTAAAACCACTTGCCTAATATTGTGTAGGTTCCCCTCATGCTGCCAAAACAGCTCTGACCTTTCGAAGCATGGACTCCACAAAACCTCTGAAGGTGTCCTGTGGTATCTGGCATCAAGCCGTTAGCAGCAGATCCTTTACGTCCTGTAGATTGTGAGGTGGATCCTCCATGGATCTGACTTGTTGGTCCAGCACATCCCAAAGATGCTCAATCGGATTGAGATCTGGGGAATTTAGAGGCCAAGTCAACATCTTGATCTCTTTGTCATGTTCCTCAAACCCTTCCTAACAATGCGTGCGGTGTGGCATGGTGCATTATCCTGCTGAAAGAGGATACTGCCATCAGGGAATACCGTTCTCATGAAGGGGTGTACGTGGTTTGCAACAATCTTTAGGTAGGTGGTACGTGTCAAAGAAACATCCAAATGAATGCTAGGACCCAAGGTTTCCCAGCAGAACATTGCTCAGAGCATCACACTGCCTCTGCCGGCCTGCCTTCTTTCCATACTGCATCCTGCTGCCATCTCTTTCCCAGGTAAACGATGCACACGCACCCACCTGTCCAGAAAACGTGATTCATCAGACCAGGCCAACTTCTTCCATTGCTCCATGGTCCAGTTCTGATGCTCACGTGCTCATTGTAGGCACTTTCAGCATGGACAGGCGTCAGCAAGGGCACTCTTCGACCATGCAGCCCCATACGCAGCAAGCTGCAATGCACTGTGTGTTCTGACACCTTCCTATCATGGCTAGCATTACGTTTTTCAGCAATTTGTGCTACAGTAGGTCTTCTGTGGGATCGGACCAGACGGGCTAGCTTTCGTACCTCACACGCATTAGTGAGCCTTGGGCTTGTTGCCGGTTCACCAGTTGTCCTTCCTTGGACCACTTTTGGTAGGTACTAACCACTGTATACCAGAAACACCTCTCAAGACCTGCTGTTTTGGAGATGCTCTGACACAGTCATCAAGCCATCACAATTTGGCCCTTGTCAATGTCGCTCTGGTACTTACACTTGCCCATTTTTCCTGCTTCCAACACATGAAATTCAAGAACTGACTTGCTGCCTAATATATCCAGCCTCCTTGACAGTTGTCATTGTAACAAGATAATAAATGTTATTCACTTCACCTGTCAGTGGTTATCTATCTATCTATCTATCTATCTATCTATCTATCTATCTATCTATCTATCTATCTATCTATCTATCTATCTATCTATCTATCTATCTATCTGTCTGTCTGTCTGTCTGTCTGTCTGTCTGTCTGTCTGTCTGTCTGTCTGTCTGTCTGTCTGTAACATTGAAAAATATGTTTTAGACCATTTTAAGATATTTGTTTGGGGGGTGTAGAGGGCATAGGCTTTTTTATGTCACGAGAGAGTCAAAATGGATTAGTAAACAAAGGAAAGGCAGCCTTAATTTCACACAAAACCTGTAAATTTTTAAAGAGCAGGAAAAGCTGACAATGCTTTGTGTGTCTGAGGGGAGTGTGATGTGGTAAGTAATGCCAAGGTCATGTAAAGATAGCACGGAAAAAGACACACACACATACAGCCTCATGCCTTTTTCAAATGCAAATATAGAATGAGGTAGGTTGTGTGAAAGAGGAGAAATTAATAGAGAGACAGAGAACCCTGCCAACTACCCTGCCATCATTCCCTCTCCAATTCAAAGATATCATTGTTTGAGGTCTCTATTGTGGAGGAGTTTGTCATACTAGCCATGCTTTACATAGCCCAGTGAAAAGTGACTGTTACAGTATGATGTGTTTGTATGTAATCATTTGTGTGATAAGAACTATTGTTTACTGCACATGGTTATTGCAGTATGAACTATACAGATTTAAGGTTGCAGGTTGTAGGATTAACTTTATTATGTTTTGTCTCCCTGTTGATTCTGTGATGTTATATGTTTTTGACCTCAAGTTGTATTCTCTCTGGGGGAATGGGAGTGCAGGTTCCAAATCCTAGTAAAACAGTCCATTTTGTTCAGTAATTTATGTCTTTAAACTGAATATATATATATATATATATATATATATATATATATATATATAACTGTTTATTTTAATTTAATTATTCTTTCAAGTAATTAGTGCTTCTGCAAAAATGTACAAATTATAACAGTGGCAGTACGAGAGAGATAATACAGGATCTATTTTTGAAGGACCTGTCCCT
Source organism: Xyrauchen texanus (assembly GCF_025860055.1). Taxonomy (NCBI): domain Eukaryota; kingdom Metazoa; phylum Chordata; class Actinopteri; order Cypriniformes; family Catostomidae; genus Xyrauchen; species Xyrauchen texanus. The sequence continues at coordinate 19,482,246 of NC_068298.1, read as the reverse complement.
TAATCTCGTAAAGTGGCAGCACTGATGTTCCTCTAGATCATGGTTCACTCTAAATGGATTGTTTTATAATTGCTGCATTAGTGAGGGAATAGTCTACTGTAATAGGATTTGTCTCATAGTGAAGAAGCTTCCAGTCCATCTGATTACTCTGTAGATAAAGCAGTGCAGTGGACACACAGGATTATAGTAGCAGTCGTTATACATGTGAACAGGTGCTCAAAAGATACACATGCATTTATCTAAAGAAGAGTGTGAAAAACATTTATAAAACAACATCTTGACATTCTCACCATAAACATGAGGTAAGCTTATATGTACATAGTGGCACATAGTCAGTTCTGGAACATTGGCGAGGCCAGAAAACTCCAACTGGGTGGACCTTGGTGAAACAGGGTGGACCCCTTTTCTGTGCCAAATTGTGAATTTAAAAGTGCAATATGTAACCATTTTCATGTAATATTCACCTTTTTTTTTGGCAATGTGGCCCTTCCCAGACTTTTAGGATGCATATTAAAGCCTTTAGACAGATTTTCATGCAAAGGGAGCGGGTTGCATTTGCCGGGAAAATCCAAAGGATGTGACATTTATGTGCACCCCCGAGAGCCTTGCATCAGACAGTAATAGCTTCTCTTACGCTATTCAACAGTGACAACAAAATGCAACACTAGGTGGTTTTATCTTAGTGATGGAATCCAGCAAACGTCCGGATCCCAGCACAACACAATCTCTGAGTAAGCCAAAAAAATAAAGAAATTATTAACATTTATCTACTGAATCCTGTCTGGCTAAGCAGGAACATGATCGTGGTCGAGCGAAAACTAGAGTGAACATCGGTAGGGTATTTGATTCCTGTGGGGAACTTGGTTCGGTTTTGGGGATCAAATCCAACCCTGAATTGGCGTTCTTCTTATTGAACAGGTAAGCTTACATAACTGCATATCATGTGAAATATAGTGCCATAAGGATTGATCTGTGTAATTTTTAGCTAACTTCATCTTGCCTGCACATTAACTGTCATAAACAATGTTAATCTGTATATATTCAGCAAGGTAAACTGCAATAACACATTAAATGAATGCTAGATGCAATGTTCAAGATAATGCAAAAAGACCCATTAATTAGTATAAAGTATCTTGGTTATACAGAAAATATATACATTCTATTATTATAAAACAATAGTGCATCGAAATATAAAAATGACAGTTGTGATAAAATCACATCAATACTGAATTGTGTCAACATATTTATAATGTACAGTCTATTTTATAAACAGCTATTGTAATCATTTACCAAATTTAGCTAACAGTTATTGGTAAACTGGCTAGCTAGCTAACACCGACATAGGCTATCATATAAATGCAGTCAATGTATCATGCAAAGAAAAGTGATTACTTCAAACTACAGTCTCACATAGCCAAACTTATATCCACACTTTGTTTTAGCCCTGTTCCAGCACTGGAGAGTCAAATATAATATACAGTCTCAAATTCTCAATGTTTTGTCCGATGCTCGTGTCCCTATGGAGTGTGTGCACGAGCAACAGATAGCTGGCTACAGTCCATTTAATGGCCACAGGTGTCATTAATAACAAGGGTTTCTGAATCTTACATACTGCACCTTTAATGAAGCGTTCCCCTTTCTAAAATAAGAGGTCTGGTGAAAAACGGCAGTCGGGAATCAGATTTTTTATTTAACAGCTGTTCTATAGTTGGAGTTGGAGAACATTTCTGTAATGTAGATGTTCCTTGACCTTGACTACAGGGGACCAGATGGGGCTGGAGACAATGGTGGACCAGAGGGAGCTGGATACCCAGGTGGAACAGGAGACCAGGGCGGAGCGGATGGAAGGCCTGGAGACTGGCATGGATCAGGAGACCAGGGAGGAGCTGGCGCAGAATCCAAAAACCAGGAGGAACCAGGGCGGAGCAGGCGGGAGGCCAGGAGGGATCCAGTGGATGGCCAGGAGCATGGCCTGATGAGACAGACGAGGGCAGAGGAGCAGGGTCTGACAAGGTGGCGTGGCACGGCGAGGCAGCTTTGCATGCTGTACTTTCAGGGGATGGAGTCTCTGGAGGCAGAGACACAGGGGGCAGAGCCACTGGAGGCAGAGACACAAGGGGCAGAGCCACTGGAGGCAGAGACCAAGGGATTAAGGTGGCCTGGCATAGTGGGTCAGATGTGTCAGCTTGACATGGCGTGACATGGCTTGGCATGGCAGGTGTGACAAAATGCCATGACGAGGCAGACGTTGTAGCATTGAATGACGAGGCAGATTTGACAGCTGAGGCTTCAGGCGCCGGCTCTGGGATGGCCGAGGCTTCAGACGCCGGCTCTGGGATGGCTGAGGCTTCGTGTGCCGGATCTGGGACGACTGAGGCTTCATGCGCCAACTCTGGTACGGCCGAGGCTTCAGGCGCCAACTCTGGTACGGCCGAGGCTTCAGGCGCCGGCTCTGGGATGGATGAGGCTTCAATCGCCGGCTCTGGGATGGACGAGGCTTCAGGACAGGGCTCTGGGATGGTCAAGACTTCAGACACTGGCTCTGGGATGGACAAGGGTTCAGGCACTGGCTTTGGCTCTGAGACGGACGAGCCTTCAGTCGCTAGCTCTTTGTCTGTGGCAGGCGTGGGCTCGTGGTCAATGTTAGGCATGGGCGTTTTCTCGTGGTCTGTGGCAGTGGACTCTGACATGGTGGACTCGGATGGTGGTGAGGTCAGAGTGACAGAAGACTCTGACATGGCAGATGTGGTAGTGAACTCTGATGTAGTGGCTTCCTTATCTTTATGAGAGTTGGAATCCACATGCACCACTCCCACAGTAAATGCCAAACCACTAAGAAGCAGGGCAAAATCAATGAATTGTTAAGAGTCCAATTGACTCCACTCCCAGGCGTCTTGGAGCAGACTGGCTCATTAAAGCCTGCATGAAAAATGTCCTTGAGGGCAATATCATTAAAGTTCACCAAGTGACACAATCCACAAAAGTCCACAACATAATTCCCCTGGTGGAAACATGGGAGTCTAGAGAAACATAATATTAATAATAATAATAATAATAATAATAATAATAAAAAAATGCGGATAAATTATCTTGGTGCTGAGCTGATCAATTACAGGCATTACTGTGTAGGCCAGGGGTTGCAACCAATGTTGGCACGCATAGGGGTAATCACTGGCACGCCAGCAACGGCGAGAGAGGAGTAGACCATTTTATTTATATAAATTCCGCCCCTACATTCCAACCTACATCTTGATGTAATCCTTCCTCATGATTACGCAGTGTGTTTTTATCAGCTGAATGGGAGGCTAAATACTGTTAAATTGTGATGAGACTCGCACTGCGTGTACAAGCCATTCACACAACACAAGCTGGCAGCGCTTCTCTTTCGGTTAATCTTGCAAGTATATGCACCCGCTTTCCTTCGGTCAGGCCGAGCTGATGACAGCCTGCATTCAGTGTTTCATTTGTTTCTTTTTGCTTTCAGAACAACACTGCATGTAATAAGGAAAACGCAACGTTTAATCCTTCAGATTTCCATTACCGAGCTCTGCGTGATTTAGAAAAATGTATGACATAAATAAGAAATATTTAAGATTCCACACATTTTATGATCAGCAATCAAATTTGTGACATTATCTTTTAACTCATTTTGTACAAAAGAACAGGTTTTCTTTCATTAAAAAAATCTTTATTAAAGATGCTTTGTGAAAATTCACATGCAGGATAATGATTATATCATAATCATCGTGTTTTACACAAATTTGTCACTTAAACTGTTATGCTGATAACATAATTTGTAATGAAAAAGAAACTATTAAACTACAAAAAAATAACATACATGCACGTCGATACAGCCATTGACCAGGAAAATAAAAAATGGAAACTCCATGTCAAAAAGGTTGCCGATCCCTGATATAGGCTATAGTGCTGCTTAGACCAGAACAAAATTGCGACATTATCAGTGAGAAGTGTGCCGTGACCCATTTCAATTCACCATAACATATCAAAATGTTCTTATTTGAAATAAAAAAGCTTTTTCTAACTACAGTATATTTATAACATAAATATAATGATTATCTTGCATAAAAGCTATTTTGAGTGTGACAAAATGCAGTTTCTTTTTATTTGCAAACTATTACATTTCTAAAAAGGTTTTGATTGGGTGAACCCGCCATAAATCTGAGTGGACCTGTACCACTCTGGCCCTTATGTGGCCTCACCCCTGTCTGGACCCGGTCTAGGTTTGTGGAGGCTTCTGGTTCAGGGTGATTTGGCAGGAACAGTGAGCAAGAGCTGCTGACCTGGAAAAAAAAATACTTCCTTTAACTACCCTGAATTTCCATGCTGATGGATCCTGGTTTAACATGATTTATCTGGTGGACTAATGAAGCCACATCAGAGCACTATCAAAAAATTGCTCTGTTTCTCTGAGTATCCCAACTAGCCTGACATGGCAACATTGGTTCCACCAATGGTGTTTTGGGGGTGGCAATGTCTGTTTTCAAGCAATGGAAGACTGTTCGAAAGCAGTCATTATTTTTTATAGTTTTTGTTTGATGATTAGTTTTTGTTTGGTGGTCCTAGTGGCAGTCCATTAACTATGTAAGAAGGATTCCTTGTTCTTCCTTAACTACCATCAATATAAAATGTCAGGTCATTATGTGGTGTGAGTCACCACCTCCCATATATTAATTGCCGCTTTGTCTCTTAGTAGGAGAAAGGTAGGCGATCGTGTTCAGGTAGAGCTGGGTAGTGTTTACAGGCAGGTTCTTGTCTTTCTTATAATGTTTGTGGGGAGTGTGGGAGCTTTATTTGGGGTTAAATGTTGCCTAACCCTGCTGTTCCTGCTCTCATAAGACTTTTTGGTAAAATTTTACAACAAGGTTCCATTTGTTAACATTAGTTAACAACATTAGTTAACATGAAATAACAATGAACAATATTTTTACAGCATTTATTAATCTTAGTTAATGTTAATTGCAACAAACTAATACATCTTTAAAATCAAAGTATATGTTAACATTAATCCATGCACTATGAAATAACATGAACTAACAATGACCTTATTTTTATTAACTAACATTCACACAAAATAACAAAGCTTAATAAATGCTGTAATAAATATATTGTTAATTGTTTGTTAACAATACCTTATTCATTAACTAACGTTAATAAATAGAAACTTATTGTAAAATGTTACTGACATTTCTCTGCTTTCTTAATAAGTAAATCCTTATTTGGATGCCACTACCATTCTTGTCAATATGGCTTTTTCACTAAGGGATAGTTCACCCAAAAATGCATGTTCTCTCATCATTTACTTACACTCATTCCATCCTGGATGTGTATGACATTCCTTCTTCAGCAGAACACAAACAAAGATTTTTTAGAAATATATCTCAGCTCTGTAGTTTCATACAATGGAAGTGAATGGTGATCAGCACTTTAAAGTTCCAAAAAGACAAACCAAAAAACAGACAGTCGTATTAAAAATAATCCACATGAATCCAGTGGTTAAATTAATGTCTTCTAAAGTGATAAGAATGCTTTGGTTGAGAAACATATCAATATTTAAGTCCTTTTCATTATAATTGTTAACTTTTGGTCGCTGTCATGAGAGGACCCAGTTCATGCTGCCTCTCGCATGATGAAAGTGCATTTTATCAGTGTGGCAGGGCGGAGGACGGGTCCGGGTGATGCTACACACCTGGCCCCTAATCAGGCTAATTAGCCCTCGAGAGGGATAAAAGTCGACTGGAGATGGCAGTGTGACAGAGAGAGAGATTTACGGGCAGCTGCCCGACACCTCTATGTGTTTTTGTGTGTCTTTTTATTTAATTAAATATTATTTATATTGTTAAGCCAGTTCTCGCCTCCTCCTTTCCCTTTAATCCCTTTACACTGGTGCCAAAATCAGGGAAGGAGGAGGAATGCACCGTAGTGGAGTTCTCGCCGCTATCATCCACCCCAAAGGAGCAGCTGCGCCATACGCCGGAGGACGGAGGAGCCCGGCCACCTGGAAGCGGAGGAACGACCTCCGACCATGAGGGGAGGAGGGGCTCCCAACCAACCGCCTGGAGCGGTTACCGCTGCCAGGGGTGGGGGAGACCCCTACCATGCACCAAAAATGCGGCGGGGAGTTCCGTCAGCCAGGGGCCGGAGGACTGCCTCCGATCCGCCCGGGAAGGCGCGGCTGTCCTCCATTAGTGGCCGAGGACCAAGCTACGGTGTATTGGAGAACCGGCGAGTAAGTGATTTTTTTCGCTCTCTCTTTCTCCTCTCTCTCTCCCACTGCCGCTCCGCATTGGCCTTTCCCTCTCTTTTAAATTTGAGTGTGTTTTTTGGGAGGTACTTCACTGTTACAGTGGGGGGGTGTACATCATGCCGGGGCTCCCCGACCTGAGAGAACAAGGGAGGAATGTGGCAGGGTGGAGGGCGGGGCTGGGTCATGATGCTACACACCCAGCCCCTAATCAGTCTAATTGTCCCCCAAGAGGGATAAAGGCAGTCCAACAGAGAGAGAAATTTAGGGCAGCTGCCCGACACCTGTATACGTTTGTGTTTGTCTTTTTATTTAATTAAATATAATTTATATTAATAAGCTGGTTCTCGCCTTTCACTTTAAAATCTGGTATCATTATACGCACTCTTACTGTGTGTCCTTTATTTGGACATTATGATATTTGAAACCGCATGTTGTTTTAAATTCAACACTTGCTATTTATTTTAATAGTGTATGGAAACCTTCCATAAATCTTGCTGTCGGGCCCCTTGCTGTTGATATATGAGCAGTTTGGTTGAGTGTATGTGTGTGTGTGTGTGTGTCTCTCTCTCTACACATTTCTCCACCATATAATTTAGACTTTTTATAAGCATTCTGGACGTTTTTGAGTGGATCATTTTGCATCTGGATTATTGGAAATGGTTTACTTGTTTATGTAAGGTATGTGTGTAATAGCATGTTGTTTGTCTTTCTTTCCCTCTCTAGTAAACCTTTTCCAATCGGTGACAGGGTGACGTTCAGAGGCAAAGAATGTGTCTGTCAGCAGTGCTCCCTCAAGCTGGTTAATTCCAATGAGCCAATAAAAATCCAGGGGCCCAGTCGTAAGTCTCACCCCTCAATTAATATATTTGCTTTCTTTTAATATAACTGACATGTCCCTAACATTTTACATATTTTCAAAGTTTCCCTGAATAGAAAAAACATATTGTGAAGGTGTAACTTTTAAATGGGAAATGAGGAAGCTGGGACCAGCTTAACAAACACATTTAATAACACTTTTCAGCATCCAAAGAAACAAAAACACGCACTGCTATTCAGCCAGCGGCATCAAAACTTGAAGACATTCAGACATGCGGACAAGCTTCGTACATCTCTCTCCCCCCTATGCTGCTCTCTCCTCTCCTTAAATACTCCCACTACCCCTCGCTGAAACGCGAGGCCGGTGTGGTGCACAGGTTGAAGTAATTTTCACTTATCTTAAGCTGCTTCCAGGGACGGTGACCTTGAAACACTTTAACATCAAACCAATTTGATTGGCTGGCGTTGCTTGAAGCTCCACTGATGCTGACGTCATAGTGAGCACATAAGCATGAGCCCAATATCACACGGTCAAAATCCTCTTTCACAGCAGCATAGATATCTCCCTAAACCAATGTTTCACTGAGCATTCTGCACCTGGTCAGAGGAACAAACCCTGCCATTGAAAAAGCGAAAGTTGTTCACCATGTCAGCGCGCATTCAAGCTTTGCAGACGATGCTTCCCTTTCCTTGATGTTCTCCCTATTCAGTGTTAATTCAGGTCTCTGTTGACACCTTTGCATAGTTTGTCAAAAGTGCCATGCTGCAAATTGGCACTCTGGTCACCAAGATCTCTGCCCAGGATTTGGCAGATCTATGGGTGGCCGGGTGTCAGTGGAATGACACTCTTGGCAAAAATGGTCAGAAATTCACTTCTCGTTTTCCCTGCCGTTTTGAGCCAGAAACGAGGGTGTGGCATCTCCACAGTAACACAGGATGGCTAGCCCTGCTAATGTTAGGATGTTTAGTGCCAGAAGATGGCCATGTTGCAACACCTAAGCAGCCTTCTCAGTTTGCCTGCAGTTATGAGCAGGGAATGGTTTGTGGTGTGACACAGGAAATTCCGATGCCTGTTCTTGCTGTATTGATGCAATGCCATAAAACTGCCATGTCACAACAAAGATATTTTAGGCATCATTATTTCGCAATTGTGTTGTGATTTGGATTCAAATCAGGAAATCTGTATTAATGCCCAGACCTACTGAATACATTTGGTCAACACCAACATAACTCATTTTAGCTCCTAAAGGTAACAATTTCAGATTGCCACTTTGTGCAGTGAATATATTGTAAGGTTAAATATTGAGATAATTTAAAATACCATTTTCCCTCACTTCTAGAGAGCCCAAACATATCTCCTGTTCCAAAGTCTTGTATCACAGCCACTATATGGACAGAGAGGGGAGAATTGGTGGGAATAGGGAAGGAAAAACTTTACATCTGTCACTGTCTAAGGATTGACCTTATTGATCAGGAAGGTGAAGTGAAGAGAGCAGAGCTCTATGTCTGGCTTCAAATACTAAACATAGTTGAGCATCATCCAAATAAAAACAAATGATGTACTGACATTTCAGTGCTCAAATGACTGTTATAGTCATGCATCATATGCTGCCCTACAAAGCCTGCACAGCTCAATTAAGTGTGTGTGTGTCTGTGCTATACTGTAAGTGTGTGTTTTGTTCAGGTTAATTTCTGTTTTTCTGATCCAGAAAACGTACAACTTATCGTTCACACTGGATTTTTTATTCCTATTGATTTTGTTATGTGTTTATAAACCTGTCAAAGATAGCCATTACACTGAAAGTACTTTTTGAACCTTAAATCAATTATGTAATATTGCATCTTCAGAAAAGATGGCACTGCAGATGGCTGCTTCTGTGTGGAGCACTTTAGCGTTTTTGTTACTTTTGTTTGTTTTTCATGTTTTTTTGTCACTCTTTTTAAGATCAGTTTCACCAGGGGATGAACTACTAATAATTTGGCATAGCATACCTGATCATTTATTTGTTTGATTATTCTGACGTTTATTAGACATCTTAGTTGGAGGTGCAGCAGCCCTCTCCAAGCAACCCAAAAGACACACGCAAGGGTAGCCAGCCGGCATGCTTGTACAGCCAAATGGACAAACTGCTTCTGCTCACTCAAACAAATAAGGACTTTTCCAACTCCACTGCACTGTGTTTCATGGAAACCTGGCTGAGTGAAGTCATCCCGGACTGTGCGTTTCAGCTTTCAGCTGTTCAGAGCGGATTGCATCATGGAGTTATAGGGGAAAACGAGAGGTTGTGGAACATGCTTTTACATCAACGAAAGTTGGTGAACAGATGTAACAGCATTGAAGAAGATGTGCTGTCCTTATATAGAGGGACTCTTCATCAACTGTGAGCCTTTCTACTCACCGCAGGAATTTTCCTTGTTTATTCTGGTGAGTGTTTATATCCCGCCACAAGCATGCATGAACGTAGTGTTGCAACAGCTGGCTGATCACATTACAGACATGTAGTAACAACAGCCGGACAACACATCACATTGGCACCAGAGAAAGAAATATATTGGACCACTGCTACACCACTGTGAAGGATGCATATCGCTCTGTCCCACATGCAGCTTTACGACTCTCTGATCACTGTCTAGTTCATCTTCTCCGACCTACAAGCAGAAACTAAAATCAGCTATGCCTGTAGTAAGGACTGTAGAGATGGACCAATGAAGCACAGCTGGAACTGTGTTTTTGAGGCTGAAGCCTCAGAACTGGACGAGCTCACAAATACTGTGACATATATCAGTTTCTATGAGGATATGTGCATCCTTATTAGGACATTTTTATCATTCAATAATGATAAACTATGGTTTATAGGAAAATTCAGACAGCTTTGTCATGCCAAATATTATGCTTACAGAAGTGGGGATAAACATTGTACAACCAGGCCAGGAACACACTTACTATGGAAATCATAGTGGCTAAAACAAACCACTCTGAAAAGTTTTCAGCTAACAACCTGTATCTGTGTGGAAAGGCCTAAAAAGCATTACCAAGTACAAGACATCTTCACCTCGTTCTGTAGAGAATCAACAAATGGCTGATGAACTGAATTTGTTTTACTTTAAAAACTTTAAACTTTAAAAAGCCCAGTCTCACACCCCGCCACTGCTCTGATCTTCACCTCACTTCACACACACACACCAACACCTCCTGGAACCCCCCTCCTACTACTCAATCTGCACTTATTATCTATGAGGAGGATGTGTGCCGGGTTTTTCGGAAACCAAAGACTAGGAAAGCTTCAGGCCCAGATGGTGTTTTACATGCATGTCTGAAAGTCTGCACCGACCAACTGGCCCCATCTTCACAAAGATCTTCGATAGATCACTGGAGCAGTGAAAATGGCATTAATCCACACTTTACGTTATTGACACTCGCATGCAGATAGATTAAAGCCACGCATGGAAAAAGGAAGAACTCGCGCACATTATTGACACTCATTATTGAGTAGTTAATTGCTGCACGAGGAAGCGTGAAGATCCCGCGCGCGCATGACATCTCCTGCGCATGACAATTCCCTAAAATCTCCCGCTCTATCTCATCTGCTGCTTTGATCACTCAAACATGTTTATTTTTGGCAGTCATGGGATGGGTTTGCTCTTTTGATTGTAAACTAAAATGTAATTGGTTACTTACCCTTTTCCGGAAATCAGTTTTTTATTATCATTTATTTATTATTGTATGAACATCAAAAGAAAGGCAGTCATACCTGAAAGATTTACAAAAAAATACTGAGATTATAAATCACATTTCCCACAACATACCAAACAATAAATTACAAAAAATAAGTAAATAATTAAAATAAACAAAAATAAAAATAAAGTGGGGGAGTTACAAAATTACAAAAACATTACAAAACCAATCCTTCAACAAAGTATAAAAATATTTTGCTTTGGGACTTTTCATCCTACTCAATGTCAAAGTAATCAAGGAGGCATTTTGAAACATTTACATTTGTGTATGTAAAATTTAAACAAAAGCAATACATTATTTAACATAAAGATACATTTTTATCCTTAATTAATAAACCAAATTTAACAATTTCCCATGAAATTATCAGTCACGCAGGTATTTTTTGTTGCATCCAGCTAAATGAGAAAATCTTAATTAACTGAAGTGCTAGGGGTATTTTTTTCTTTTTTTTTAAAGAGTAGTGTCATCAGCAATGACTGACAATAAATTGATTCCCTTCTAAATTAATGCCAGATATGTTGCTCATTTCCGGAAGTCTGTTGTGATTGGATGCCTGTTATAAGAGGATTCATAACAAGCTCAATTTCACCTTTAGACATGGTTTCACCAACTGCACGAGTCACTGTTTGAGCACGCAAAAGCAGCAGATGAGATTAGATAGAGCGAGAGACTTTGGGGAATTGTCTTGCACGTGCTGCCAGGCATGTCCTTGCGTGCAAAATCTTGTATTGTACACGCAGGAGATGTCATGCATGTGCGGGATCTTCCTGTTTCCTCGTGCAGCAATGAACTACTGTGTGCAAGCCTCAATAGCGCGCGGTTTAAAACGTTTTCTTCTATCTCGTGTGCGAGTGTCAATAACGCACGCGGATTAATGCCGTTGAAATGTCTTCATAGAAGTACATCACTGGACCCCTGCTGTTTGCTTACCGAGCAAATAGGTCTGTGGATGATGCTGTCAATATAGAACTGCATTATATCCTGCAACACCTCGACAGACTTGGGACTTATGCAAGGACAATGTTTGTGGACTTCAGTTCAGCTTTCAATACCATCATGCCTGATCTTCTCTCAGCCAAACTGACCCAGCTCTCCTTGCCCACCCCAATGTGTAGATGGATCACCAGCTTTCTGACAGATAGACAGCAGCTAGTGAGACAGGGGAAACTCACATCCGGGGCCTTCTGTTTCACCTCAGGGATGCATTCTCTCCCCACTGTCAAGCTGCTGTAGTTTGCAGACAACACCACCGTCATTGGCCTCATCTGCGACAGTGTCGAGTCTGCATACAGATGGGAGGTTGATCAGCTGGCTGTCTGGGGCAGTCACAACAACCTTAATCTGTACAAGCTCAAAAAAGTGGAGATGATAGTGGACTTCTGGAGAAATTCTCCCGCATAGACTCCATTGTGAAGAAGGCTCAGCAAAGGTTGTATTTCCTTCACCAGCTGAGGTTCAACCTGCCACAGGAGCTGCTGAAACAGTTCTACTTGGTCGTCATTGAGTCTGCCCTGTGTACATCTATAACTGGCTGGTTTGGTTCATCCACCAAATCAGACAGAGGGAAACTACAATGGACAGTCAGGGCTGCTGAGAAGATTATTGGTGCCCCCCTGCTCACCCTCCAAGACCTGTACGTCTCCAGAAGTGAGGAAACGTGCAGGTAGAATAATTCTGGACCCGACACACCCTGCCCAATCCCTCTTTGAACTGTTGCCCTCTGGCCAGCGCTACAGAGCACGGAGTGCCAGGACATCCAGGCACAAGAGTTTTTACCCTCAGGCCATTTTTTTCATGAACAATTAAACTGCCTCAGGACTCTCCCATAGTGCAATAATGTAAATACATATCTCATGTACATATGCAAATTCACATATTTATTTCAATAACTGTACATACCCCTACCTTGCACATACATTACCACTTGCACATGTACATACGTCATTCTGTTATATGTTCTATTATTTGTATGTCTTTTTATAATCTTACCATGTTTTATATTCTGTGTTGCACTGTAATGTTCTAAGTGCTCTTGTTTCTCCTATCACCAAAAATAATTCCTATTGGATGTGAGAAAACTTGGTAATAAAGCTAATTCTGATTCTGATTCAACTGCTCTTTCTAGACTGTGCAGGATGTAAGGAGGAGATCAAACAGGGTCAGTCACTGCTGGCGTTGGAGAAACAGTGGCACGTCAGCTGCTTCAGGTGTCAGACCTGTGGCCTGGTCCTGACAGGCGAGTACATCAGCAAGTGAGTGACAGTTCTAATTTTACTCCTTGACCTTTGTGGATGCATATTTTATCCCAGACATTACAAAATTGGTAGCCTGTTGCTGTTATTTGAAAAACACATCACATACCTGTTTCTTAAGTTTGAAACTACAGTTGTGATAATACTCAATAGCACCATATTTGATTTGAGCGCTACTGTGGAGGAGATTTTCAGTAAATTAAGGCTTTGTCATACAAAGTTATCATATGGCTTCAGAAGACTTTAAATATAGCACTTCAAAATACCAACCCTTTAGTATAAAGCTTTGAAATACTAAAAGAATGATTCAATAAAATCAAAAAGGGTTATAGTTTGTCTGGTTTAACACAATGGAAGCACCTGTGCTTTATCAGTACAGAAGCCGTTCATTCATGTGTTTTATTTTGCTTTCAGAGATGGCATTCCTTACTGCGAGTCAGATTACCACTCCCAGTTTGGGATAAAGTGTGAAACTTGTGACATATACATCAGTGGACGAGTGCTGGAGGTGAGTGTATAAGTCTGCTTTCATCTTGGCTCAGGACCCATGTCCAACATTGAACTTTACAAACCCACCCAGACTCTCATCTAACCCAGGGACCCCCAATAAAGCTAGATTATATATATATTATATATTGTTTTAATACCTGTCCACAGACTCCATTGCAGATCTAGGTCACTGGACCTAAACAATTTGCTGACTATTAATATGTACCCACATATTGGAATTCTTTGCAATAAGCAGCTCCTCTTTAAATGGCATTGAGTATGCATAACCACACACAGAAGTCGACTGAATAAACAGCGATTGAGTGGAGAAATACCTGAAAAAATCCTGAATTGATCCATCAATCAGGCCAGGCAGGAAGTGTACGATAAAAAAAGATCAAGTTGCCCACAAAGACCGGGAATAAAGCCACAGTTTAAAGCTCTCTTCTTAGAAATACATGCTCTCTCTCTCAGCACACTTTTACCATTTATGGTTATCAGACTGCAAAGATTACACCTATGAGAGATTAGTAGTGGAGAGAACATTGAGAGAATATACAATTGAATTGGAAGGAAGTACACTGTTAAAAGTGATAACCTGCAATTTTTACTTTAAGAGCTATAGCTACCTGAAAACCCTTCAACCCATAAAATAAAAAATGTCATTGGTGTAACCTAATGTATTCAGGTTGATTCAGTCATGTTAAATAATATTTTTTAATTAGAATCAAACCAGACAATAGTTAGACAATAGACAATAGTTTATCTAACATTTATAAAAGTTCTCACTACAAAGACGATGGGATTTGTGCCTCTCTTTCTTTAAAAAACCTCAATAATTTGTTGAGTGACACAAATCATTCACTGCTAAATTACTTTGTCCCTTACCAGTACTGTTTCAATAGGTAGTTAGTGAGAGAAAGAGTTATCAGTTGCCCTGCCCTGTTCAGGTCTTTAGTTTGCCTCCCCAGTGGCTCATCCTTCAGAGGAATGGCTTCATCTTCTGTGCTTTTGATGCTTTATAAGCACAAATTATTATTTTGGCCCTTCACCCCTGGCACCCTTTCTTTTGTTGATTTGCTGTTTTCTATGACACAGCTGAAGTGAAGGAAGTGAAAGAGCATTGAGCATTTCTCAGTGAAGGAGAGAAAATGCATGGTATGTGACGGTCGCAGGGGAGGAGGAACATGATGAGGTAGTTTGCATTCAAATAAGAAAGTAGATAATTTGCCAGCTGAGCGTTTCAAAGCTGATGAAGCTTAATGCTAACACACACACACACACACACACACACACAAAGCATTTCGGTCTCATTCCTGTCTGTGTGTTCGCTCATATCCCAGTCTGAGTGGCTGGTGTGAAGTGCTCTGTGTTCCAGCGAGAGCACAAATCAGGTTATTTATAGCTAGTGGGACACAGGCTGATTTATCTTTATGCCTGTTTGATTTTGCACTGAGTCCCCAGGGAGACTGGCCTTCTCTTGCCACCTGCTCTGTGCCTTTGTGCTTTCTTTACAGTACATCCCATTTAGAAAATACATAGTCTGAGAGGATCTTAAGGTATATTTGCATTTTTTGCCTTTAAATAGCAAATTGTTCTGGTGTAAATAGGTGCTTTTAGCTGAAATATGTATGTGT
This sequence comes from Xyrauchen texanus, assembly GCF_025860055.1. Taxonomy (NCBI): domain Eukaryota; kingdom Metazoa; phylum Chordata; class Actinopteri; order Cypriniformes; family Catostomidae; genus Xyrauchen; species Xyrauchen texanus. The sequence continues at coordinate 19,467,051 of NC_068298.1, read as the reverse complement.
TGAGCTTAAGATAAAGTACATAATTTTAACCATGGAGATAGTCTGTTTTGCTGCCTTTCACGTGGAAACAGTGCTGTTTTTGTAAGGTTTGTCTGCATTTAGCTGGTTAGCTTGACTTGAGTGTGCATCTTGTGCACAAGATTGTATGAAAACAAGCAAATTAACAAATTCTGTTCGTCTAACATCTTTAGTCTTCGGAGTAGGTGTGTAAATATTTGCTCTGACGATAATTCAATCATTCCATTAAATGTTTTTACAAAATTTGCATCATAGAAATACTTATTTTATTACAATTCATAAAATACCTTCAAAATTTTGCTGTAATTTTTGGAGAAACAAACTGGAGGTACAAATAAATGCTTCCACACCTGAAATCTTCAAATATCGATTTGATGGATTTGTACAACTGAAAATTATATAAGAACTATATTTTGGATAAGAAATTAATACATAATATATATATATATGAGAAAGGGGAAATGTGTAATTATTATCACAAATTGCTAAAATAATTACTCTTTTCAAACTGGTTTCCCGGACACACCCCCTGTCTCCCATTGGTCGATCAAACCTAAATGCCCACCCCAAACTCATTCCATTGGTTAAGCCAATGTTGACTCTGTCACCATACTTTGTGGCATTTCTCTATTTCTTCCCATCTGTTTGTCTGTTCTCTACTAGAGGACTAAATAAACAATTTAATTGTTCTACAGTTGTTCATTCTCCCAAATTTTATCTGAAACACTTCCCCAAATTACTGATTCTTGGCAGTGAAGTATCACTGTAATCTTTAAATGTGTGCACTGTGAGCAAGAGACTCATTAAACAAGTCTGTAGAGCTCAAATGAGACCTGAGCAGCTTTAAATGGCAATAAAGATGAAGTGCTAAGTTGGTTAATAAGGAGAACAGTTAAGACGAGCGATTTTTTATTATGCTCATGATAATGGGTTTCACAGGTAGAACGCTTATGTGCTTGTTCATGTTGTTTTAAAATCCCTCAAGTATCCCTTTTTCATTTCATTTTGTTTGTCTTTTCACATCTTTCTCTCTCTCTCTTCTAGGCCGGAGGAAAGCACTATCACCCCACATGTGCTCGTTGTTCCCGGTGTCAGATGATGTTTACAGAGGGAGAGGAGATGTACCTCACAGGTGAGGAGAGGTTGAACAGGTCAGACCTTCCTTAGAGGGGATACAATGAGATCAGCTGTAGACTTAGGCAAAAGTCTCACGATCCATTTGATCTTGGGAAAAAAATAGTTAAAGCAATCTTATTTTTGCTTTTTCTTTTCTTTAGGTTTGGTCTTGTTCAGCATTTTATAGGACTTGGCTAATAAAGGAGCACTTTTAGAGTATTCCATGACAATCCTTCATGATTAGCTCCATTTCTAGAACATCATGAACAATATTCAAGATTCATGTGGGAGATAAAGCCTTTAGTGGAACATTTAATGAGGACTCTTAAGAGTCACAAACAAAGGCTCATCTGACTAGCTTAATGTCCCATTTAGTGGATTTCCCCTCATAAAACTGTTTGATCATTCATATGACTTTCAGAGCCAGATGCTGGTGGACATTAGAATGCATAACAGTTCTTTCTGCTTGTTTGCCTGTTCTATTTCACATTTTGCTGTAATACAACAGTGTAAGTATGTTACAGACTAGCAAACACACCTCAAGGAAAATGCATTTAAGAGTCAGCAGAGCCAGTCGACAGCCTTCAAAATAATTATTATGCAAAGAGAGATAGAGATAAAGAAACAGAACAAGAGAGAAAGAGAAAATGAGCTTTGGATTAAAGGAATATTACAATACAAGTCAAGCTCAATTGACAGCATTCGCGGCATAAAGTTGATTACCACAATTCATTATTTTGAATCATCCCTCTTTTATTTAAAAAAACAAACCAGAACAAAGTTATGGTGAGGCTTACAATAAAATTGAATGGGGCCAGTTTTTGGAAGGTTTAAAGGCAGAAATGGGAAGCTTATCATTTTGTATAAGTGCTTATATTAATTCTTAAATAAACTTGTGTATTATTTGAGCTCTAAAGTTGTTTTAAATTGTCTTTTTTTATGGTTGTTTTTTGGGTTTACAGTGCTACGTCTTAATGGAAGCAAAGTTGTTAAACTTAATACAGCAAAGTTTAGTAAGTGATTTTATCACACACATCATGTTTAGATGCAGATTGTTTATGTCTTGTGGCTATACTTTTGAAACAATGAATATTTTAACTATAATGGATTGGCCTCATTCACTTCCATTGTAAGTGCCTTCTGTCTGTAACTCAGATTTTTGCTTTTTTTAAAGAACAAATCTAAAAAAAAAATTTTGGTAATCAACATTAGTTACAGGTATGCCACAAATGCTGTCTATTGAGATTAACTTATTGAATCCTGAATATTCCTTCAAGAAAATGTCTTGAATGATCTCTTCAAAATAAAAAACACAGTTGAATGAATATGCATTTGCCTTGCTTGAGTTACAATCTGATTCTAAACCTTAAATTCACTTAAGACGTCAGAGTGGCAATTCATTGGCAGCCAGTCAAAGATACCAAATCACCTTGTAAATCATTCTTTTCATTTCTTAAATCATGTCTTCTTAAAGGGTAACTAAACACCTGGGGATAGAGGGAACGAACCGAGTGCGGGGCTGAGCGGGGGCACCTGAGACTCGTAGTGACGGATTAATTGACAGCTGCTGTCAGACTCTATTTTATTATTATTCCTCACACGGTCGCAAGACGACATGTACATGAATCTGGCGTGGTGAGCTGGAACCTGCTTACGTCAGCTGTCACCGCTTACGTCACGAAGTACCGCAACAGCCAATAGGAAAATTCAACTGCAGTAGCCGCCTGTTATGAACGAGCAGCGAAGGCAGACGAGGAGATGCAGATCCAGTTGCAGTTCAACTTTATTACATAAACAAACAGGCAAAACACAAAGGAAAACCCTCAATGGGGAAATAAACATTACATAGAAAACACGGGCAGGGAACACACACACACCAGGCTAACAACATTCAACGAACGACAAGGAGTGAACAAAAAGCAGGGCTTAAATACACAGTGAGTGATGACAGAATGAGACACAGTTGAAAACAATGAACAAAATGGCAGTGATGATGGCAGGTGGATTCTGGGAAGTGTAGTTGTAAACAATGACAAGAGAGACAGTGGAGCTAAACAAGGGACAAAACTATGGAATGCAAAGGTGACAAAAATGGCAGACAGAGGGCAACAGTGAAACAAGACAAGCAATTCCTAACACCACCGTTCAACCTGAAGAGGGCAGCACTTGGTGTTGCGAAGGCCATGCTCTACCAGTTGAGCTACAGGAATCCATATTAGTGCAACATGTCCATAGTGAATGTGGCTAACTATGTTGAGACTAAATTCATGTACTGAATTTATACAGTACATTCACTAAAAATCATCTTGACACCTTGTTGGTTTTTTTCTCCTGAGACTCAAGAGTGACTGCTGTGTGCCTTTTTGATTTGTCTTTTTGATTTGTAACTAGTAGCACCTAATACAAAACACGCACACAAATATTGAAGAGCAAAGCGTTTTCCTAAAAATGTGTGTCCTCATATGGGGACAGTGGGCCTGAAGTTATATTAAATATTACAAAGCTATAGAAAGTTAGCTTTTTTTTATTAAATTGTTTAGTATTTATCCAGGAATGGTGGTTATTCACGGTTTTGAGGACAATGTGTATTGGGAAACGCTCAAATAAAAAACTATACAAATATAAATAATTTGACTTAATTTGACTTTAATGTTACTTAATGTTTTTTCCACTTAGACAACTAAATCTCCATGTTCTCTCTTTGCACTGTCAAACTAAAATGTGATAGCCAGTGCTGAAATGCTTTACCAATCAGAAATTAGAATAATCAGTTCTGATTCAAGTAATGTCCAGCATCATCCAATCACTGCCAACCATGTTAAAATAAAATGTAGCATTCTGAACCCAAGTACTGATTACCATTGTGCCATGTATGCCAACCATGTTGAGTGGTGCAGCCATCATTTGCAGCTTGAAACGGAACTTTATTTGGTGGTATTTTTTCCCCCCTTTTTTCTGCCAATTTGGAATTCCCAATGTGCTCTTAAGTCCTCAAGGATGCGTAGTGATTCGCCTCAATCCGTGTGGTGGAGAATGAATCCCAGCTGCCTCCGTGTCTGAGACTGCCAACCCATGCATCTGATCACGTGGCTTGTTGAGTGCATTGCCACGGAGACATAGCACATGTGGAGGCTTCACACCATCCACCGCGGCATCCACGCTCAACTCACCATGCGCCCCACTGAGAACGAACCACATTATAGCGACCACGAGGATGTTACCCCATGTGACCCTACCCTCCCTAGCAACCAGGCCAGTTTGGTGGCTTGTGAGACCTGGCTGGAGCCACTCAGCACGCCCTATGATTTGAGCTAGCAAACTCCAGGTTGTGATAGCCAGGGTCTTTACCACTGAGCTACCCAGGCCCCCCCAAAACTGAACTTTTGACCAAAAGCTTGGCTGAATTGGAATGCTCCCTTGCTCCCTTCCCTTATTCTCATTCTAACTCTGTATACAGCCTCTAAAAGCAACATTTTCCAGCTTTTGGATGAACCCATTGATTCTCCATAGTGATATTGCCAGTGGATATAGGACTGGATAAGGCTCAATGTCCTCACAGGAGGTCATTGTGTTTAAAAGTGTGCTGTTTCATCATAAATCACTGAAATTTTCAAAATGGCATTTCTGATAAAACTAGAAATGTTACTCTTTTGATACAAATATATTTCAATGTAAAAACTTCATGCTGTTTCCTACCAGGTCTAGTTTTGTTGCCAATTCTCCCAAAGACAAACTCTACTGAGATCGGCATCATCTTGTTTTAGCACATGCCTCTGTGTTGAAAGTTTAACCATTTAATGACAGCCCAGATTGTCCTGAACTGAGATCAGTTGGTTTAAATGAAAGTAAATGATCCGTAGCGAATTCCAAACACAATGTACGTGCATGAGAAAAAAAAAAGTTGGTTCTGAGAAAACATCTTATTTTAATGTAGCGTTATTTGTATGCAGATAACACATTGGTATATTGTTATCTAATGCAATGAGATTCATACCTTTTTGGGTGTGACTTAAGTGTCCAAAAGTGTCCACATTTTGGAGCCCACTGTATATGTTGTGCATGCAGTAACTTTAAAAGGTTCTTCTTTTCTTTATTTGAATGTATCGCTCAGGTTCAGAGGTGTGGCATCCTGTGTGTAAACAGACGGCACGCGCAGAGAGGAAACTGAGAGTGAGTCTTTTTTCTTTGTTTTGTAGACTGAATTTCAATAGGCCTTCAGATCTCACTCTAAGGCTCTGGTTTTTTTTTCCCTCTATTTTATTTTACAGCTCAGGCGCACATCTGAAACCTCAATTTCTCCACCAGGCTCCAGCATAAATTCACCTAGCAGGGTCATCTGTGTAAGTAGTCAATGGCTATGTTCGGAATAGCATACTGACATAACATTCTTACTATTTCTGCAGTATGTTGTATGTACTGTATATTGTGCACAATATGTACAATTTCTATATGCATAGAATGTCCAGACAATCTACTACATTTTCCAAAATACAGTTTTTTTGCACACTGTGCAGTAATGTGTTCCACAATGCAATACACTCATTCTGACAAATAAAATAGAAGTGATATCAATTGAAATTTTAATTTCATTATTTGCTCATACTGACAAATGTTAAGACATATTTACATCTTTGTTGGATGGCACTCATGTGCAATATGATGAGGTCATGTGACAACAATGCAGCATACAACTGTGTTTGTTTACTGTGGAATAATTCGTACCGTTTCACTTACTGGTACTATTTAAAAAAATAAGGTAGGCAGTAAACAATGTATCCTGTGCAATATTCAGCAACTAGTAAGCTAGTATTCCATTCCGAACATTCCATTCCCAATCGCTGTCTGGTTACCTGGAAGAAGTTGTGAAAGTACCAGCTAAATTACATTACAAAAGTACTTACAGAAATTTGAAAATAACCCTGCTAAAATGACTAGTTTAGACCAGCTTCTGTATTTCCATGCAAATCAAGGCAGGTAGGTGGTGATTAGTGCTGGTTTGGTCCATAGCTGGTCAACTAGTATTGTCTTGCTGGTGAAGCTGGATGATTATTGCTGGTTAAGCTAGTTAAGAAGCCTGATGGGAACACCACCACACCAGTATCCCACCAGCATTGCTGGTCTCAAGCATATTATATAGGATTTATATTAAATTAAATTAAGATGCATTTAATGATTGGGTTGATGAACAAATTTATGTTTAGATAGTAGATGAAGTTAATATCACATCAATACTTAAGATAATTAAAGCACTATAGATATGCAAGATGGATCACTCTCATGCTTGATTCTATTGGTGTGTCATAATGTCTGTTTGCGTGTATTCCGCAGTGGTGCAATCATTTACATCTCATGTAGAAGTGTTGGGTGCGATTAATGTATGCATTACGCAGTGTAAGCATATGTTCTTTCAGGTCTATTCCCTGCTGAAGGTCAAATGTTTTAAAGCACACATCATGTCTGTACTATTCTTGTGTATGGTGGAAATGCAATTACCTGCTGTTTTGAAATAACAATCTTGAAATACCACCTGAGGTCATAGGTCAAAGAAGTCTGACTTTCAATGTGTTCACGCACTGACTTGGTCATGAAGGCTTTGTGTGTACAATAAAACAGAACAGTCATTCAATTTGTACTTTACAACAAAGGCAGTGGTGGGAAGTACTGTGAAATTGTACTTAATACTTAAAGAATGGGTACTGGGTCACTGTAAAGGTTTCCACTAAGGAAGACATCGGAAACAGCGTTCTTGGCTTCAAAGGAAAGGCTATTTAATTTAGACACTCTTTAGAATATACAATACAACAATTCATCCACTTCTTCTGGTGGCTTTGGTGTCGGCTCTCTCTCTCGAGGCTCTGTGGCTGCTGCTTTTTATGCCGCTCTCCCCATGCTTACTGCAATTAGACACAGGTTTTAGACATAATTTAGCTCAGGTGTAAGCGCCCTTACCGCTTTTCTCTCCCGGACGGGCGCTTCACCACGCCCCCGCTGCCACAGTCACATTTTACTAATTTAAAATGATTGCCAAACACACGAGTAAAAGTAAAAAAGTAAAATAAAAATAAAATATCAAATTTAATTGTACTAGTATTTAAAAAGACAAAAAAAAATTACATTTAATTATACTAGTATTTAAAAGGAAAAAGGCAACTTTTTAATTGCTTTTTAAATAGATTGATGAATTTAGTAAACAGAGGAGATTTTCTCGTTGCAATAACTTGCCAGTTATTTATAGATTGATCACCAAACTGTGTTTTCACTCGAGTCAAATTCCTCTTCATCAAGTTCCTCTTATAACATCTGTAAAACTTTTGCTTTAGGTAAAAACTGTTGTGGTTTCTGAAGAGATGTCTCATCTTGAGGACAAATGGCAATAATTGTGGGCAATAAGTACAAATTCCCCCAAATAATACTTAGTATAAAGTTTTGGTTCTCTAACTATTTCTTTTAAGTACAGTAATGAAATACAGCACAATTACAACAGTACTTTACACCACTAAATAAAGGCTGCAAATTTTGAAAAAGGCAAGTGTATTTATAAACACATAAAAGACAATTTCATAAGCAGCCTTTCCAATACATTATGACAGTTTTAGTAGTTTAATTCATGAGCACAAATGTATTGTTCCAGCACTTGCATTATAATGCCTTTGTAATTGCACAAACTCTGCCGCAGGCTCATTTCCACACTTAATTGTGTTGTGGTTGATATTGTCGCCTATCATCATTGCTGTTGTTTGCAGTGCTGCTCATTGCATTTGACGTGTGAGTGCATGTATCTGTCCTGTGTTCCTCTCCTTAGGCGAAAGTGGAGAACGAGATCCTTGATTACAAAGACTTGGCCGCGCTGCCTAAGGTTAAAGCCATTTATGAGTTGCAGAGGCCAGACTTCTGGTCCTTTGAGCCCAGTCACAGATACTGCTCCGATGACAGGCTAGAGCACCTCAGCTATGGGGAGGTACTGCCCCAGTGGGCCACTAGAACCCCTCTGAGTCTACATTTAGCATGTCTCCCCCTGTTCCTGAATCTACTGACCTTAAAACACTTATGTCTCAGCCAAACTTGGTGAACTTTGCTTTGAGTACCTCATTTGTGTCATGTCTGCGGGCTGGCTAATTGCTTTTATTTGCTGAAGCACCATGTATATGTGTTTCCCCCACCAATTAAAGGGATAGTTCACCCAAAAATAAAAATTATCTCTTCTTTTACTCACCCTCATTTTTTTATGACTTTCTTCTATGGAACACCAAAAGAAGCTTCTGACTAACATCTCTTTTTGTGTTTCATGGAAGAAAGTCATATAGGTGAGTTAAAGATGACAGAATGTTCATTTTGGTGTAAACTATATTTTTATTAGTGAATATGAGTGCTTTTGGTTGAGCCACCTTGCTTTAGTGTGTTTTTAGAAACCTCGCTGGAAAATACTAGCGATGAAGCAACATTGCATAACACTTGCTGAGTAGAAAATTAACAGTGCGACAAGAGGAGGTTGGTAGGTCTAAACATAGTGGCTCCATAACCACGGTCTCCTTGCTTCTCTTTTCCCCTTCACACATCAGATGTCATGGCGAAAGAGACTGAAGGTTTATCTCTGAATTCGTGTTAAACTAACTCTGTCTTTTTTTATTTCCACAGTCCTTGGGCACACTCTCCCCTTACTCTCAGGTAGAAGTTTTGACTCAAATGTTTCCTATTGATTTAGTGTAAAAAAAATACTAATTGATACAAATAATAGTTCACCCAAAAATGACAATTCTGTGCTAAAACAAATGTTCACTGCCACTGTGAATGAGCTTCTCTGATGAACGTGCATTGGACGTCAATATTTTCACAGAAAGATTAGCTACATTTTGGGTTGTTTCACACCAAAACCGATTGTACAGGTATGTCTTCAGAACACTTTGAATATGCGTAATATTATATATGAATGGACAACTTTTATTATACATTTTGGTCCTTTTTACGCTGGGTCACTATCAACTGCCATTGTTTTTAGAAGATAGACCAGGATATCCATTAACCCTCTGGGGTCTGTTTGTGTTAGAGTTTTGACATGCCTTGACATTTGTGCTTTTTCAGTTGCTTAAAAACATATTAATGGCTAAAGTCTGATAACACTGTATTCAGCACAAACTGGGCTACAATAATATGTGAGCAACATGTGTGTACATGTTTGTATTTTTGAGAAAATAACGTTTATGCGTGGTTTTTGATAACAAAAATCCTAAGTCATTGAAATAAGTCCATATAACACAAAATAAACATTTGTCCACTAGACTTTTGAGAACTGGATTTTGTAGCCTAGTGTTTTTGCTACAAAATGATGTGAAAACCACCCTGATCACTCATTCAAACAAAACAATTTAGTCATTTAACTTTTGTAAGACACTTTTAGTGTTAGAAAGGTCATATGCGAGGAGGCGTGAATGATCATGAATATTGATGTGATTCACACCTGAGGAGACAAAGCCCCCTCCCCTGGGCGTATCAATGAGGAATGTGACAGAAAGAGAATGAATGTGAGGAGACTTATCATTATAATATGCTGATTTTCTAATATGGGCATATTTAAATCACATTTGACACATTTACACCCTAACACATATTTGCAAGCACAAGCTTTGTTGATGATGAGGCAGCATAAACACTAGTTAAAATATATTCTAAACATATTATTTTTATATCATATTACATATCATATTTATATCATACATCATACAATTTAAATGCCTGCTTTAGCCGAAACAGCATTTAAATGTAACTAAATCTTGCCTATTAGAAGCATATTTCAAATTGCAGTACTCTGTATCCTGGCTTGCTAGTCTGGAAACAATCCCACTAGTAAAATATGCACATGTTTATATAAAATAGCATGTCAACTAATGTAAGTAAAACTAAATGACTTACTCATCCGAAATTGTATCCTCGGCTGGATCAAGTCTCTCTTCAAAATGCAAACGTTCATCGGAGTCCCGCTCTTCTTCTGAGGAAAATGTGGACTTTTCCTAACCTGTGTATCGTGCAATCTTCCAAATGCAAACTTTATGTTTTTAAGGCACAGTCGGGGCATTTACCATTTGCATTGATCGCCTCAGCACATTACTGTTTGAATTGCAGCCTCTTCCCGTGGGTGTGATCACATTAGCTATAATGAGCTGAGGCAGGAGAAACTGTACATTGCTTCATTTCATACAGATTACATTTCAGGAGAATATTTGTTTAAAATTTTAATTGTTTTATTTAAAAGTAGACATTTTAAGCTTTCTTTAGACATATGTTTCATGTTTGTGTGATAAGAATTCGCAGAGTTTCAGTTCATTTTTGTGACATGTTTCAGAAATATGCTCATATAAACAGAGACAGCTGAAAGATCACACTTTTTATTTTCTTTATTTTACAAAAGCACAAGGTTTTGTTGTTATTGTGAGTGTACACAAATAAATGTAGACCCTTTATAGTCTCTAATGATGTCTTACACTTATCTGTATGCCCCAAAATGACAGAGGACTTTATGTTGTTTCCGCTGTAATGACGAAAAAATTCAGCAGAACGCACCAGCGCGTTTTCCACATAAGAAAGTCATACAAGTTTGAAACATTTTGAGGATGTGTAAATAATGACAGGTTTTTCATTTTTTGGTGAACTATTACTTAAAGCATGTTGCTCTATAAATATTTTTTCTATAAGGCGGTTAAGCAATTGAGGGTTTCTTACAGTATTTGAGTAATGACATTGTCTACTTATGTGGACAGGACATGTATGACAGTATGGATATGAGGATGAGACAATCCTCCAGTCCAGGATACATAGACTCTCCCACCTACAGCAGGCAGGGCATGTCTCCCATCATGCCACGCTCTCCACAACACTACTACAGATACGGTGAGTACCTTCTGCCAAGCTCATGGCAGTAGAGTGACATACACTGTGAACGTACACAAAATGCCTTGTTGTCTTGCTGTTGTATAGCAAGAACATACACTACCAGTCAAAACTTTAGGAACTCTTGACTGAATTTGTTTCACGATATAAAACCCTTTTGACATAAAGTCTTGTGCTTACATTCTTTAATTAGTTTTGTAGATAACTATAGATTCTGCGTACATATACATTTCTTAAAAATAAAATAAAAATATTGCTACATTGTTAGTGGACCAGATATTGAAGGAAAAGTAGCCAATGGGTACCCAGCATGCATGGGAACTCATTCAATACTGTTTAAAAAGCATCCCAGGTGGCACCCCATGATGTTGGTTGAAATGTATGATAGCTAACATTAAAGATTTGTTTAATACTTTTTTATTATGTCTCTAAATTATCCCCATACTTTGATCTGTTTTTTGATTGTTTTGATGCCTTTACTACTATCATTCTTAAATGTGAAGATTAGCAATATAATAACTAAATAAATAGTGGGAGTGTGCAAACTTTTCTGGTTACTGATATTTACTTATTTTGCTAAAGTAACCAAAATAACAAATGTATATTATTATTGTGTGGGATATTTTTTATTGTTATTAGGGGGGCGTATCCCACCCATCACACCCACTTCCTATACACCCGTCTGACTGGCACAGTATGGGCTTTCTCTGTTTTGAAATGCATACTGTTCCTGCCTGGCTAATCTTGGTTCATTGATCTGATGATCACTGGTCTGATTGAGTGTGTGTGGATGGGCTACACAGGAAGTGTGCACTCATGCTCTGGTTCTGTTACTGTCATTGGCTCGGGGCTTGCTGCAGGCACTGAGAGTGGCAGAAGTTCACCCTATTGCAATCAGCTAGATGCCCGGCCCAGCACGCCCACCACAAACCAAGCTCCCAAGCATTTCCATGTGCCAGGTAGGCCATGCCTCTACATTCCCCTCATTGGCTGCTGTCATCACTTTCATACTCATCCAGCAGTATATTTAATATAAATGAGAATCCTTCAGTATCCCTCCTTAATGGCTCTGAAGTCACTATAACTGCTTAATGTCTATACTATATGTCTATAGTATGACTCTACCCTGTCTATTTCCATTTTACCTTTTTTGTACTCCTAATCTCTCTTCCACTTTTACATAAAAGGTCCATGGAAACCTGATGAGGAAGTACAAAAAAGTCCCCCCCCAACACACACACACACACACTCTTTAATCTTCCCTCCTGTCTTTCACTTAGATGTTTTATTTCTAATCTTTTGATTTCTTCTCAGCCTCAGGAGAGCCCAACATCTACAGAAAGCCTCCCATCTATAAGAGACATGGTACAGTGTGCTTGACTCAGACTGTGTTCCCTCCAACTCAGTTCTGAGGCTGTGTGAGCTTATGGGAAAGATGTGTCTGACTAGTTAGTAGTGTCCCCCATAACTGTACCCAAGCAAACACTCTAGTCAACCTTTAATTTTTCAGAATCGCCTTTCAAAGAAATTGTGTAAAAAGGAAGAAGAATAATGGCTCGTTTGGAAATTATATCTTGAGGATTTTGTGGATGCAGAATAAACCCAATACATATCTTAATACATATCTTAGAGATATGTATTTGTTACGTCTTAGTCCAGTGGTTTTCAAGTGGTTTTGCTTTAGGACCCACATTTTACATTGGAAATCAAGTTGTAACGGGACAAAATTGTACACAAAAATGCTCTTACATAAACACTGAAATGTATTACAATTTAGGCTATATATTTATAATTTGTATTAAGCCAATAATTTATAGCACAAAATGGCCATGTTTATCTTAATTGCAGGTGAGCCTATATTTTATGAAGTCTGATTTACCTTGTGTAGATTTGTCTGTTGTTTTTGAGGATGAGGGCATGACAGACAACCTGGCCATGTTGGCATTTTCCTAATTTGGCTAGCTTCTACCAAGTGGCATGCATTTGTGGCAAAATACTTTAGCGTTTGATTGGATGCATGGTCTTTGACACCAACAATGAAATATATGGGAACCGTTGTCTCCTTCCTATTAAAAGTTGATAAAGCTATTGATTTTGCTCTCCTAACTATGCACAATTATTTTGTTATTTGCATCTAGCATTGTTTTGTCCCTGTAATCTACAAACCCATTTTTGGGTCCTGACCCACCAGTTGAGAATCACCGTCTTAGTCCAGTTTAGGGTGTGACAGAGCATCAGAGAGCATCCTGTTTGTTCCTTGCATGCTGGTAGAATATAGAACTGGCATAACCTCATCCATCTTTCCACAGGAGGGTGATGAAAAAAGGATGAGGCTTGCTGAGGCATGATTAAAGCCTGTCGTACCCCCCTCTGCTTAAGATCAACTGGGAAGTGGTCACCTTAGATGCCACAGAGACCCCCCACTGAATGCTAAATTATGCTCCAACCCTATAGAGAAACCTGAGGTTTTAGCATGCAATGGGCAGGTGACCTAATCTGCCATACTGTTTCTCTAACTGCTGCAAGCGGTTGGTGTAATGAATGAGGCAGCGAAGGTTGAGGACCCAAGTGCAGTTATCTTTATTGACTGAATACAGGCAAAACATAAAGGAAAGCCCACAATGGGAAACAAAACATAAACTAAAACAATAGGGCAGGAGGACACATACCAGGCTACAACATACAACGATTGACAAGGAGTGAACAAGAAACAGGGCTTAAATACACAAGGACAGGATGATTACAAATGAAAAACAGGTGTGAACAATGACACAAAATGGCAGTGATGACGGCAGGTGGATTGTGGGAAATGTAGTTCGGACAAAGACAAGTGAAACCAGGGCAGACAACAAGGGAATCGTGACAGTTGGAAAGACATTGAATGTTAAATTTGGTGGATATGATATGCAATTCATTGACATGTAGGTAGATTAAGAGACTACATTTGTTAGGTATTGGTGGCATATCATTTGATAGAAGATAGTTTATGTACATATCTCTATCTGTGTATTCATAAATTTCCAATCTCACACGTTTGTGACTTTGTCAATTGCAATGACATGTTTCCCCTCAGATTGTGCTTAATCTATCTCCTTTATCTCAAAAATATTAATAGTACATCTTTCCCTCTTAACTGCATGCCTGTGTATGTGTGTGTATTTTATATTCTATGTGTACCGTATGTTTATTACAGGCTTGTGTCATTTTTTTTTTTAAAGGATAAATTAAAACTTTATTGTTCCTAGACATTTTTTAATAAATTAGCAGGCACACTTATTGGTAGCTAAAAGCATAATCAAATTAGACAAAATGTTTAATAAGCAAAGGGTGATGTGAAGAAATTTGCGAATGATGACCATTCAAATCCTGCAGAAATCTGTCAAGTTCTGGTGGCACAGATTTGGTGTTGACCTGTCAATAAGTATCAATAATATGTGACCTCACAGATCCAGGATGCAAGAGAGAGATTATTTCTTTTCTGTTTAATTTTTGCACAGAGCAGCATTAATAGTGAAGATTTATTTACCTGCCAACTCAGATACGTTATTAAGAGAGCCATCTCTGTCAACGAATTTGCTCTGTTTACATTTGTATGTAGTCATGGTGATGTGAAACCACACGAAGGCCAAGTATGTTTTAGGCATTTGTTGTGGTAATGCACATCCCCTGGTATCACATGTTCTGCCGACACCTGGAGAGCAAAACACACACACACACACACACACACACACACACACACACACACACACACACACACAAACTGCCAAAGATGTTCTTAGTTTTAGGGTATTAGAGGTGTGATATATTAAAGTGAGCATTACTGTGTTTATCCACATTTCACAAGCCTGTAATGAACACTTTACAAGGATTATTTTGATACCCATATGGTGGATCTGTGCATGTAATTGAAATGTGTAATATTGTTGTGGATTGTTTAGCTGTGTTATGCAGAAGAGAGAAATGCTGCAGATTATTAGCTCCACCATGTGGTTACCTAACTTAAAGGGATCGTTCACCCAAAAATAAAAATTATCTTATAATTTACTCATCTTCATTTAGTTCCACATACACCCATATTTCTGTGTTTGTTCCGCGGAACACAAGAGGAATTGCATTGTACTGGCCGCTCTTTTCCATGCAATCACAATGAATTGGGACTGAGGTTTTCAAGTTCCTAAAAAGGATGCAAAAGCACCATTAAAGTATAAACAAAGCGATCCTTACCACTTGTGTGCTCTATTCAAAGTCTTCTGATGTTATACAATATTTTTGTGTGAAAAACAGTCATTATTCAATAATATTGTTCCTCTTCAGTACGCTTGTAACTACTGTGACTGTTTCTTTGCAAGCTAGTCTCATAGAATGAACATTACTATAACTACATTTCTGCAAACTGTTACAAAACATGTTTTGCCACATTTTCCTGGTGAAATGAACACAACAACTGTGTGTTTTATACACTTTCACACCAATCACGAGTACAACGGTTGAGTATGAGTTTATAAACATTTATATTTTGTTTTATTTCTCACACACTTCTATGTTATGATATGAAACACTTCTATGTTATGATATGAAACTTTTGCCCCCCCGCTGTACATTTCACTGGAAAACAGAAGCAAACATGTAAAAAGGCAAATTTTGTTTTACAAAAATGTTGCCACGGTAACATAATATTCATGAGATCAGGGTAGTTCTTTGAGTCAGTGATTTGAACTAGATTTTGCAAGAAAATAATTATAATATTTAAACTTTTTTGTTGTTGTCATTTTGGAGCTTGGCCACCACAGTCCTTATATACTTTCATTATAGCGAAGTACAGATATTCTTTACAAAATCACCTTTTGTGTTTTAAGGAAGAAAGAAAGTTATATGGGTTTGGAATGACATGATGGTGAGTAAATGATGGTACAATTTTTTTATTGGGTGAAGTAGTTGTTAAATCTCATTGAAAACTCCTTGGAATGCAAATATTTTCTCCCTTATTCTTTTTTCCCTCTTTTTTCCCCTTACCACCTTAAATACAATTTCCTACATCTCTGCTTTCCTCTCCCTACATTCATTTTGTAAGTATTCTCTTACTCTGTGACTTGTACATCTGTCTCCGTTTGCTTGTTCAATCTCTAGTCCCCCAGTTGTGTTTTGTGTCTCATCTCTGTGAAGTCTTACAATTAGGTATTCTATATATTGTGTGACGTCTTTCTTTCACTAGTGGTGAAGATGTTTTTTGTATACTTTATACAAATGGGAGTTAAATGTAGTTTTGCTTTGGATGAAATGTTATATTTTATGATATTTTTTATGATCCGGTTAATCTAATTTTATAACGAAAATGTCTTTTGTCCAAATGCATTTGCTTTATATTGAGTGTTTAGAATTGGCTGTATCTTGTACTGTAGTCATTACCTCCTCCTGGGCTTTATGTAGAGTTTGATGTGGGCATTATACCTGTAGCTGTTCTTCACTTTGCTGTGCCATCTCTCCTATTTTGCTCCATCTGTCTGAGTGTACTACTGATGTGCTGTTACTTCATGAGCTGTTCCAAAGATGTGATCCTGAAAGTGTTCAGCTCATCTATATTGATCCCTCTCCCCACAGACAATCACTGCAATCCAGCTACTAAGAGCAAGACCAGTGAGGACATTGTCCACTCCTCCAAGTTCCTAACAGCCTACCCGCCTGAACACTACCAGCACTCAGAGCCTGATTACTTCAATTATACCAGCTCTCCTAAATGTAGGTGACAGATGTATTCATAATGCACAATGTGTGCCCTTGACTCGCATTTGGCATGCTTGCATACCAACCATAATCATACAAACTGTTTCCATATACAGGGATGATCATAATAAAAGATAATAAAATATGTAATACCATATATAATCCCAATATATATTTTATATTTCATATTGCTTGCTGCCTGTCAAGGCTGTGTATTTTATAACACATTGTGACTCCCTCAGAAGCTTGAACTAATTCGGTTTTATGCTTCATCAAGGCATTATTTCCTCTTTCTCACTCTTGCTTTTTCTCTCAATTTCTTTCTGTCTCAGCTTTACGTGCCACACGAAGAAGATACTCATCAGGTGGAGAAGAGGATGGTTGGAGTCATGGTCTTCACAGAGTAAGTCACTAAAAGTTCTCTTGCTCTCTCTCTCTCTCTCTCTCTGTGTTTCTCTCTTTCTCTGTCTTTATCGTCTCACACCAAGATCCATCGTTCTCTGGCAAATTATTGAAGGAGGGAAAGCAAATGTGTGTATTTTTGTATTATTATTTAAAGTATTCAAGTGTTTTCATTTAAGTGTTCAAATTATGCTCTCTAGGTGAGCACCCCAAAAGGGAGCAGTCATTCCTGGAGATGCACGGCAAACTCTGTGTCTCTACCATGCTAAAACAAAAACGGCACTAGTGTCTCAGCTGGGCTTGTTCAGAGATGCAAATATGCATTCTCTGAAAAACGGCAAACCGCAAGGAAGCACTCGCAGTTAATGAAACATTTCCTGCCGTTTCATGTTGTAGCCGCTAAAAAGATGCTTTGCTCAAGATTTTCAATAGAGACACCCTGCTGAAACCAATGCTCCTCCTGCTTCAGCCCCATCAAGCAGCGCCAAAGTAGTAGTGAGACCACAGTGCCAATAGTGTCCACAGACACGCAGTTATTTTATTCTCCATCTCTTGATGAACTTCAAAATTAGGGAGAATGATTCCTCTGAAAGTATTTCAGAGAGCACCTAGGTTATGGCCGTATCAGCTGCTGCCACACCACGGTGTTCATTGCACATAAAGAACCCTTTGTTGGGTCCATGTGAGAGGACAATGGAATGCATGATGTCACAAGATCAGGCAAGTGTGCACAATTTATTCTCTGTCACTTGAAGAAAAAATGACTCCTCAAAAAAGGACATTCTGGCTGCGAAATCATTTTGACCAAAAGTTGATTCCAATGAACAGCAGAGTCAGTGATGGCATATAGAAGTACACCAGAGGGGATGGTGGTGGAGTCCAATGTTAATTTGATGCCCCATCCTCCCTGGCGGTGTCATAACATCTTTCACAGCGATGATCGGAATGCAGAATACACTTTCTGAATTACCGGGATGACTTGCTAATTTTAACACAGTAATAGGCTCGTTGTTGTAAGCACAGAGATACCATGTTTGCACAACTGTAACAGCTGGGTATTAAAGTCAATTGGAAAAAGTGTACTCATACCGGCTCAAAGAATCTAATTTCTCAGAAAGGAAATGGATTTCAGAACAATGCGCTCACGGATGGCGGACATGCGCAGCCACTCCATTATCTGCAATAGCAAGCTTCAAGTTGTGGGGGAAAATGGCACCTGAATTCATATTCAGAAAGCTCATGGGTTGATGTCCACCTCAATAGCAGCCCAAACATTGTGTTTACTGCACAGACACCTTCAGAGCGGGGTTAGTGCGAGAGTGCATGGGATGCATGGAGCCGTGGTAAATTCTGCATGCTGCTGTTGGCCGCTCGGTCACAGTGAGAGGTTTACCAAGTGGGCCCTGTGCAATAGGTGTCCAGCTTCCGGCACCTGCAGGGGTGTGAAGCTGATATGACACATAAATTGTCTATGGCAGAATTTCTGTTTCTGAAAGCCTTTCATCCAGAACTCCAGTGTCTGCATGTGCTGTTCTGGACGGACAACAAATCAGTGATGGCTTATATAAACAGCCAAAAGTGGAATTTGTTCATTCCTAATGTTGAATTTGACACACCGACTTCTTTTCTGAAGTCACAAACATCTCAAATCTATCCGGGCATTACACATTCTGGGCCCATTTGCTCTCGTGTCACTGCATTCACCCTGGAAAGTGGAGTCTCCATACTCAGGTGGTCCTGAGAATTTGGGAAACAATTGGGGAAATGGAAGTGTATCTGTTCACTTCCCAGGAGACCATACACTTGTGATCGCAGAAGCTAAAGCCCCCTCTATCAGGCGCCTGCATACACTAAAGTGGCAAGTCTTCTGAGACTGGTGTCCATCACGGAACGAAAACCCAGCAGACTGCTAGGTGAACGTGATGCTTCACTTTCTTCAAGAGAGATTGATGTGGGTTTATCCCCATCAACGCTGAAGGTGTAGTTTGAGGCTATTGCTGCGATCACGCCTGGATTAATGGTATTTCAATAAGCAAGCATGATCTTGTTACAAAATTCCAATGGGAGTGAGGCATATCAGATTTACTCAGCCAGTTACAGTCCCAGTGCAGGAGCTGTCCTTGGTGCTGAAAAGCTATATACGGGCCTCAATTTGAAGCCACTGGAAATGGCAGAACTACATGTTCTCTCGTTTAAAAGCACTTTATTACTCGCTCTCATTCCAGTAAAGCAGGTGGGTCATAGATGTTATTAAGATTGCATATGAATCACAGGGCTTGGAATGCCCTGTTGGAATTAAAGCCCACTCCACAAGAGGCATGTCTTCCTCTTGGTCATGAGTAAAAGGTCTGTCATTGTCAGACATCTGCCGCCGAAGATCAGACATCTGATCTTCCCTGAACCCATTTCTATATTTTACAGTCTAAATTTTTCCTCCCTGTCTTCACAGGTGCTGTCGGTGAAGGGAAGTTGAGCTCTCATCACAATGAGTGGCACTGAAGCAATTGCCTTGTTTTAAGTTTCATTCTGAACCAAATAGAAGAATATTATCCATTGGGTAAAAACAATTCATCTCACAGGTTATGCAGTATAATTACTGCACTTATGGCATAAAACCTGTTTGATGTATTCCCCGGAGCGGTTAGATACAAATGGGAAGTATTGCTAAAGATTGACTGTAAATGATAGTAATCTGTAAAAGCGGTAGTCATATATATATACAGGATAGTGGGTCCCCAAGTAGGTTTTATCTGATTCACGTAAAGTTAGGCAGTTAGGGCATTTATTTGTCTAGTGAATCTTTCCAAGATTTCATATAGGAAGATTAAATTATTCCTTAGCTTGGTCTAAGGTGTCCTTGATGGCAGCCCCTTTTATAACCAGGATTGAAAGACCGTGATTCAGTCCTCCCTCTAACAGTTCATCACCTGACGTGAGTTCTATGGAAAATATTGGCTAAACCTTGTCTGTGGCAGTGTCACTAGGTGTCACTCGCTGTCTCTGACTCTTCCTCACCCAGGTGGGGAAATAGGCTGTCTGTGAGCTTACTACCACATGTTGGGGAGCAAGAGCATCCATATCAGTATTATGGCACTATTTTATAGGAACCCCTATTCGTCATTCAACGTAAGTAGCGTTGAGTGACCGACTTGAAAGGGAACGTCTAGGTTACTGAACGTAACCCCGGTTCCCTGAAAGGAGGAAACGAGACGTTACCTATTCCTGCCATGATAGTGATCACCACAAAACGTTGCTTGAGAGCCTCTCACTGCTTCAGTCAAAGAAGGTCCTGACAAGCCCATCTTTCTCCCGGCCTTTTATATGCTTACTGAATATGGAGGCGGGACCTCAAAAGACATCTGCAAATCAGAATGGGTGTGATTGAAAACTATTCCGAGAGATCTGGGATTCAGGAGTGACCCCTAGTTGTCTTTCGACGTAAGTAACATCTTGCTCCCTCCTTTTAGGAAACCGGGGTTACATTTGAGTAAACTAGATGCGTCCCAAAGTATGCAGTACTGGAAATAATTTTCGAAAGTCTTTGTTTTCGGTGAAGGAAAACACCATTTCATTAAGGAAGAGAACTAAAATGTATTATGTATACACATATCCATTTTTTTAGATTCTAAATCCGAGCAATCATTATTTATGATACTCTTACATTATATGCTTCAAAAAGATGCTCCCATTAGTTTTTTCTGTATTTCTTTTATTTGAATTGTTCATTATCTCTGTCTCAGATTCAGGGTGGGATTGGCAGGATGATCTTGAAGGAGGAGATGAAAGCCCGCTCTGGTTCCTATGACAACGACCCCTGGGGTAGTGCACGAAACTCCCGCAGTGGGAGCAGGGAGATGTTGCACAGCATGGGCCACAACAGCACAGTTAATGGCAGTAAGTACTCCACTACAACCACAGATCAAAGAAGAGTGGTGTGTGTAAAGGGGGTCATTGTAGTGTCAATAATAGGTGTTTAAAAAAAAAGAGCATAATTTATTGTAACATTGTCATCTCCGTCACTGTGTTTGGTTCTTTAAAGGCAGGCCTACCACTTGTGTTAAGTAAGACCCCTTCTCCCTTCCCACAATATCCTCTGGGGAAAAACATTGATGGTAACATGCAGTGTGGTTTTGACTGTGTATGCGTATGGAGTGGTGGTGCCGTAGTGGGCTAAAATACATAACTGGGAATCAGAAGGTCGCTGGTTTGATCCCAATGGCCACCACCATTGTGTCATTGAACAAGGCACTTTGCTCCAGGTTGCGCCAGGGGGATTGTCCCTGTAATAAGTGCACTGTAAGTCGCTTTGGATAAAAGCATCTGCCAAATGCATAAATGTAAATGTATGCAGTATTGGAGTTGGTTTGCTCAATGAAAATGTGGCACTGGGCCATCTCATTAAGGCAGTGGAGCTCTGGAATGCTTTATAGTAAAGGCAGGCTTGAGTTAACCAAGTGACACAGGCAACATATGCTGATACAGTAGTGTGTTACTGGGAAATTCGGAGGGTTTCTGGAATAGTGCAGACACAGCAAAAAAATTATTATGACACTACAGAAGATGCAGTGCAATACACCTTTCTCTTCCAACTCTCTTTCACACACAAACGCACTAATCGTTGACCGATATAGGTTTCTCATTGGCCCATTCTATGCTGATCTAGATCTAGAGATCAAGGTGGTCAATGGCCACCTTGCTGATATACAGTATAATACAATTTACTGATAGCAAATGAGAAACACAAAATAAAGCACAACAGTGCCTGTCCACTTTTTCATCCACACTGGATGTGGGAGTATTTTCCCCATTCATTTTTTCCATAAGAATTTCATAAAGTACTTCATGAAAGATTTCAAAGGCATGAACCAAACCAACTAGCTCCAAGGTGAACCACAACCAGACGTGGGAAGAGTAGCCAAAAACTTTACTCAAGTAAAAGTACAGTTACTTAAAAAAAATACTCAAGTAGAAGTAAAAGTACTAACATAAATAATTACTTGAGTAAGAGTAAGAAAGTATTCAATTAAAAGAGTACTTAAGTAGTGAGTAACTCGTTACTTTCACAAATGACATAATAGACATTTACTCCCCTATATTCCATTAAATAATACACATTGAACATGTACTACAGAATTATTATTAATAGAAATTCTGTCATCATTCATCATCATGTAGTTCCAAACCCATATGACTTTCTTTCTTCTTTGCAACACAATAAGGAGATTTTAGACAGAGTCATTATTTACTTTCAGTGAATGTTTTTTTTATATATATATTTATTTAGAATGTGAATGGTGACCGAGACTGTCAGTCCCTAACATTCTGTCTAACATATTTTGCGTTCCACATAATGCAAAGTGTCACACTGGTTTGGAACAACATGAGGGTAGAGAAATTATGACAGAATATTAAATTATGGCTGAGCTATCACTTTAAAGAGATTAAAAATTTAACTTATTTTATCATTTACTCACCCTCATGCCATCCCAGATGTGTATGACTTCCTTTCTTCTGCAGAACACAAATTCAGATTTTTTAAAGAATATTTTAGCTCTGTAGGCCAAAATTTTGATTCTCCAAAAAGCAAATAAATGCTGTATAAAAGTAATCCATCAGACTGCAGTGGTTTAATCCATGTCTTTAGAAGTGATATGATAGATGTGGGTGAGAAACAGATCAATATTTGTAATTTTTTGCTAGATAGCAGGGGTGATATGCAGAGAAGAACCACCAAAAACACAAGAAGAAGAATGTGAAAGTGATCTGTTTCTCTGTTTCTGATCCAAAACTATCAAATCGCTTCTGAAGATACTGGTTTAACCACTTGAGTCTTATGGATTACTTTTATGCTGACTTATGTTTGTTTGTTTATCTTTAAAATGTTGCCACCCATTCACTTGCATTGTATGGACCTATAGAGCTGAGAAATTCTTCTAAAAATCTTCATTTAAGAAAGAAAGTCATACACATCTGGGGTTTCATGAGGGAGAGTAAATAATGAGAATTAAAATTTTGGGGTCAACTGTCCCTTTAAGGGCCCTTGTCAGATCTGGATGAATTTGTCAATAAGAAGAGAGGTTTGGAAAAACTTCTAGTGAAAACGTGAAAATGTCCAACAAGGACAATGATAACAAGGATAATGCTGAAATATAAACCAAAGCAAGATCATGCTTTATTAATGCCTTCTTTCACTATTTCATATCTTTTAAAGTCCTGTGTCTTATTTCAGTGTAGTTACAGTTTTCAGTGTTGTAAGTATTTAGATCATTAGTTCAGTACAGCACTACTGCCGCTCTCTAAATGCAGAGTACACAACCTACGTAGGGCACCAACTCCGATCGCAGAACACTCGCTGTGTCTGAAACAGCCCCCTATCCACTATATAGTGCACTATTTCGAGTGTCCGCTATTTTGTAGGAGTGTCTGAATTCTGAGTTAGCCACTCGTTCCATAATTTTGTTCACTCATTCTTACCCACAATGGACTCTACATTTCAAGTACACTCTGACGGTTCATTTCCCACGATCCACAATGGGGAAGACATACGAGCTGGGAGTTTACTGCTTCCTTCACTCCTGCAATGTTTTATTTCATGCTGAATGTAGTAAATTACATTTTTACTAATCATTACTGGATTAAAATAACATAATAACATATAGAGAGATAAAACATACAGATACATTTTAAAATGTACTCTTTATTTGATCAAATGTGTTTACTCTTTATATTAACACACAGTATATATAAAAAATGACCAACAGATTGAAGATTTATTGTATTAATATGTTATTTAATAAGAATAACAAGGCCCAGGTATTTTAAAATTTCATATGTGACGTTACTGCACCAGCCCCAGCCCCAGAGCTCCGACACTCACGTCTGAATTCACTCATTCCATTCACTTACTGCTGAGATATAGTGCACTACCATTCACTATATAGGAAATAATGAATGATTACGGACACAGCCACTCTCATCGCCACGACTGCCTCGTGCCCGCACATCTAGTGAATGAGTGAGTGAACGATTGCTGACACAGCCATTCTCTTCACCATATGATAGCCTCGCGCCCACACATCTCACACGCGCACCTCGCTCTGCACACGCAGAAATGCTGTTTGTTCGCACTCCAGTTGTCGATCACGTGAATGGCAGTGATGTACACTTAACTTGGATGTGTACATGGATTTATAGTTAATCCGCCTGAAGTAGCTGCGATAGTTTCCAGTATCCCCGCAAGGGTGTGGAGTAAATGCATAAATACTGCTTATGACATGTGGTACGTGGGACAAAGTGCACTGATATATTGCTACAATGATTTAAAAATGTACACTTAAAAACTGATGTAATAAGAGCCCAGTTACATTATCACCGTGAAAATTAATCTCATTACAAAGAAAAGCCAGCGCTAGAATTAGTCAAAATTTACCTCAGCATGTTGCATTAAGTTGGAGCTGTGACTTTAATATTGAAATATCAACTTGTCTTGGTGTTAAATGAAGGCATTGCATGACAAAACTATTATTATTTTCACTGTGTTGAGTGAAGAAATTGTTTCACTTTGAAGAGTTTGTTCCTGTTGAAGTGATTGAGTGACAGTCTGTGACACTGGCTCAGCGCACACAGCTGTGTGAACATCCGCTCTCGTAAAAGTCCAATTTAATAATCTCTCAATAAATGACACATTAATTCATATTAAACCCAGTAATGTAACGACAGTAACGCCACCCATTGTAAAGAAGTCAAAGTAAAATAATTCCATTAGAAATTTACTTGAGTGAGAGTAAAAATTACCCACTTTAAACCTACTCTAAAAGTAATTTTTGTGTAAAAAGTTATTTTTAAATGTAATGGAGTAAATGTAATGCATTACTACCCACCTCTGACCACAACAATACAAAAATTTATTTGAAGCAAAAATTTATTTGAAAATCAGACAAAAAGACAAAGGTACAAGACTGTGAATAATGTCTTCGATGAGGGAATGAACTACGATCCCATAAAGTTGTTGATTACAAGTATAGAAACAATACAGTGTAAGTTATTTATAAATGTTCAGATGGTTGTGAAGCCTTTCACTATAAAATCTGCTTTGAAATGCGATTATAAAAAAATGAAGCTAAAATAACACAAATTAATGGTTTCAAAAGAAGCATATATATCATCGATCAATATATATCATCACGTCTGAGCTCACGGTAGGTCTGTCTTTAAAGGTGCATAAGTTAGCGTTAAAAATCAATTACTCTATGGAAAAAATTTATAGGATTTTTATTACGAGAACCAGACTTCTGTACTCTATTGCTGAAATGAAATGACATATTATTTGACAGAATATACTTATAATTTACTAAAATATTTGAAAATGTGAATTAACCATTGAGATTCCTTTTTTACAATGAGAAGCTGTTGGTAAATGAACTGACACAAGGGCAAATTACCACATCTATTATTTGGTGCAAATAACTCCAAAATAGCCAAACATTTACCAATCAATTAGCCTGGCCGACATATTGGTCTATCATGGTTACCATTGTGTTAGAGAGTCAGGGATGATCTTAATGTATTGCAACAGAGTGATATATTCTCCTAGAAATCTCTTGAATGTGATTGGTAACTAATCCACTTCTCCTTTGCCTCTAAATCAATATTTCACTCTAATTAAGAGCTCTTTTCTTTATCTCTTTCTCCATTTCTCTTTACGTGCATGTTAGCATACTGCTCTCCTTAACTCTATTTCTGTGTGTATCTCATGGGGAAGTATACAATGCATCTGGAATTTCCCCCTCCCGCTCTTTAGTTCCCTGTTTTCCTCTGCTTTTAATAAATGCATCTGGCTCAACTATTCCCATGCCTCCCTCCCCTATATCCATTGCTACATTTCCCAATGCCTGGTCCAGCACGTGCTGATGTCCGATGTTCCCCTTTTTTCATCAATAGTAGTAAGAGGTGGCGAGCTTTTTCCATTATGACACATCACATGAAATAGATAAGGTGAAGAAATTAATATTTTTTCATAAAATTCATTATTCATACACAGCTGAGATAATGCAATTTTAAGGCAGATAGGTAAAAAAATTGGTAAACACATTTAAGCTAATGCTGCCAATGACAAAACACAAGTACAAAACAAGATGGATTGTGGGTAAGAGTTTGTATGATAAATAAATCATTAGCCAGACATTAGCCTTGGGACTTCAAATAGTCATTGTAGTGTTCAAAGTGTATATTGTTTTCTAGTTCAGTTTTCAGTCTTTCAAAAGCTAAAAATAAATAAGTTTTAAATGCTGTTTGGAGATCGATGCAAGCTTAATGTTTTAATAAATAAGGTTTATAATTAAATAACAAAATAGCAAACCAAGTGGAATTTATTTTAAAGAATGATATTTCAAGTTTAAGTTTGCAATTATCAAATAGATCATGAAGTTAATATAAAATTATGATTGAAAGTTTAAATATATATATGAGTTTTTGTGTGAAAGCAGAAGAATAAATCACCCTGAAGTGTGAGCTGGTTCCCGCTTCCTAATTTCCCCCTTTAACTGAACTGAGAGTGTCACAGACACCTAATACAAAGTGTGACCAGTTATTTTGCTAATTCTATATGTTTGTAATGCAATGACATTCGTAAATTTTAAGTGTGGCTTTAGTGTCCAAATCAATTTGTTACCCCTGTATACAGTTGAAGTTAGTTTACATACTCCTTAGCCAAATACATTTAAGCTCAGTTTTTCACAATTCCTGACATTCAATCGTAAAAAACATTTCCTGTCTTAGGAAAGTTAGGATCACTACTTTATTTTAAGAATGTGAAATGTATTATTTATTTCAGCTTTAATGCCTTTCATCACATTCCCAGTGGGTCAAAGGTTTACATACACTTTATTAGTATTTGGTAGCATTGATTTTAAATTGTTTAACTTGGGTCAAACTTTTTGGGCAGGCTTCCACAAACTTCTCACAATAAGTTGCTGGAATTTTGGCCCATTCCTCCAGATGGAACTGGTGAAACTGAGCCAGGTTTTTAGGTCTCCTTGCTCGCACATGCTTTTTCATTTCTGCTCACACATTTTTTATCTGATTGAGGTCAGTGCTTTATGATGGCCACTTCAATACCTTGTTGTCACAACTTTGGAGGTATACTTGGGATCATTGTCTATTTGGAAGACCAATTTGCGACGAGCTTTAACTTTCTGGCTGATGTCTTGAGATGTTGCTTCAATATAGTCACATATTTTTGCTTCCTCATGATGTCATCTGTTTTGTGAAGTGCACCAGTCCCTCCTGCAGTAAACCACCCCACAACATCATGCTTCCACCCCCATGCTTCACGATTGGGATGGTGTTCTTCTGCTTGCAAGTCTCACCCTTTTTCCTCCAAATAAAACGATGGACATTATGGCCAAAAGGTTATATTTTTGTTTCATCAGACCAGAGGACATTTCTCCAAAAAGTAAGATTTTTGTCCCCTGTGCACTTGCAAACTTTAGTCTGGCTTTTTATGGTGGTTTAGGTGCAGTGGATTCTTCCTCGCTGAGCAGCCTTTCAGGTTATGTCAATATAGGACTCGTTTTACTGTGGATATAGATACTTGTCTGCCTGTTTCCTCCAGCATCTTCACAAGGTCCTTTGCAGTTTTTCTGGGATTGATTTGCATTTTTAGCACCAAAATACGTTCATATCTAGGAGACAGAATGTGTCTCCTTCCTGAGTGGTATGATGACTGCGTGGTCCCATGGTGTTTATACTTGCATTCTATTGTTTGTACAGATGAAATTTCTCCCAAGGATGAACCAGATTTGTGGAGGTCCACAATTTTTTTTTCTGAGGTCTTGGCAAATTTCTTTAGATATTCCCATAATGTCAAGCAAAGAGGCACTGAGTTTGAAAGAAGGCCTTAAAATACATCCACAGGTACACCTCCAATTCAGTACACCTCCTATCAGAAGCTAATTGTCTAAAGGCTTGATATAATTTTCTGGAATTTTCCAAGCTGATAAAAGTCACAGTTAACTTAGTGTATGTAAAGTTCTGACCCACTAGAATTGTGATACAGTCAATTAAAAGTGAAACAATCTGTATTTAAACAATTGTTGGAAAAATTACTTGTGTCATGCACAAAGTAGATGTCCTAAATGACTTGTCAAAACTATAGTTTGTAAATATTAAATATGTGCAGTGGTTAAAAAATGAGTTTTAATGACTTCAACCTAATTGTACATTTCTGACTTCAACTGTATATCTATTTAATATTTTGTTTAATTAATTTATTTATTTTAATTAAAGGCACCTCTTATTATTTTGAGGAGTGAATTAAGACATTTCTTGTCATAAGATTAACCAGGTAAGAAATAAAAAATACTTGATACCTGTTAAACTTTAGCTGTGAATTGACTATATAATTTTTCTTCTTCAGTTGCTGTTGTGAAATTCTGGATTTGGCTTTTGCTTCTTAAACTTTTTCATGTCCAGTTTGTTGAAAGAGAGGAACCTCCTTTGCATCCATAACTTTACTCTTGTTTCCTTCACTCATTCCTTTTCTTTCCTTTTTCCCTTTCTGTCCTTTCACTGCTGTTGTATTTTGCTTTCATCAGTGTTGGTCAGGCTCATTAAGTACTTTGTGCCTTGTTTGATTGTGGCTAGTGAGCAGCCTGCTTTCTGTTCTGTTTATTTACAGATTTTGAGACTTTTGAAATCATTCTTTCAGCAGTCCCATAACTGAAGAGACTTAAAGACATAATGGCAGACCTTAAGAGCTCAGCATAAGTCCCAACAGCCACACAATAGAAACCAGTGTTTCTCAACTGGTGGGTCACAGGTCTATTAGGACTGGGTCGCGAACAGCAGGGAAAGAACAATGCCATGGTTCTCCCATTGAAGATTTTTTGGTGGCCACCCAAGTAATAGATATTATTTAATGATAATATTATTTTAATGAAGAGATTTAATTATTTCACATTCAGTTAAAGGCTTCTCATCTGCACTGTGATATTTTCACGGTGCGATTAAAGCTTCCGCACGAGTGTAACCGTAATGGTACCAACCGGGCTTCCCTCAATATTGTGGCACGCAGACCTCGTGTTCACATTTAGGTTACTTCACACTATTATGCACACTACACTAAGTTTAAGGGTAAAGATGGTTTCTTTTGGAAGAACACACATAAAGCACTTGTTTACAAGTCTTCAGCTACATTGTCTTGTTTGCCCTGAATAAATGACTTTATTACATGAACTAAATGAATGAATAATTATTCATATGGAATGTATTATCACAATTCTTTTTAGATTATAATATTTAAATATTTTTTGTTTTGTTTTTGTTTTTTAGCTCCTCTGACAAACTTTGCCGCTGAAAATGGTGAGTGACTCTTAAGGTCAGTCTTCAATGTCCCCTGTGCAAAAAGTGATGAGGATTTAGAATGAGGGTTTAAGCATTAAAGTAATGGCAAGACCTGCTGCTGGATTTCACTAGTCAGGGATTAACAGGAGGGATGGGAGGGAATTAAAAGAGTTATTATAGTATTACATTTTAGCATATATTGTAAATTTTTATTATTGTTCTGAAGCCTCCAAGATATGCAGAATTAGGTTTTTGTAGCACAAATCTGGGCATATATACTGTAGATACCAGTTTCAAACATCAGAAGGGATGATCCATGAACTGCTAAGAATTTTTGGATTCCACTGTCACCAATAAGAGAAGTATTAAAATGGGACTTTTAACCCCAAAGGAATGTTCCCTGTAGTAAGTGTGCTGTAACTTTTCGTTACTTCAAAAATGTCTGAAATATCTGCTTAATAAGAAAAATCTGATAAATACGTGCAGAGTTGGCAACATATTGTAGATTTTAACCTGGTAACTAGCTCCCTCTACTGTTCACTAATGGATGAGATTTTCAAACTTTGACCACATAGAGATTTGTTTTAATCATACTTGTTTGTTGTTATGATATCTTTAATTTTTTTTTTGAAGACTACATTTCCAAATCAGCATCTTTACCAGGATATGGCAGGAATGGATTGCATAGGGTAAGATAACTATTTTAAACCACAAATGCCTTTACTTGAATCATACATGGTCTAAGGGTTCCTAATATCATGAAAAACCCTAAAGGACTTTTAAAGTTGTGCTTTCCGGAAATTAATCAAATCTTACAAGTCTAAAATTAACATATATAATTTTTTTTCTACTTATGCTCTGCTATAAAATATTTCATCGGCTAGATATTGCTCTTGAGTTGAGTAAAACTTTCTTCAATAGTGATGTTTGATTTGTGAGAGAATCTTTTGAGTCATTTAATAGTCTGAATGACTCAAAATTGTGAATATCCAGTCATCACAAATGACTGGAAAGGTCTTAGAAAAGTTATGGAAATTCATTGGTCAAAAAGTGTGGGAACCCTGTTATTTGAGCAACTTATATTTGCATTTAAATGGATAGTTCACCCAAAAATGAAAAATCTGATTACTGTATTTACTTACACTCAAGATATCCCAAGTGTGTATGACTTTATTTCTTCACCAGAACACATTTGAAAAAAAAAAATAGAAAAATATCTTATCTCAGTAGGTCCTTAAAATGCAAATGAATTGAGATTTCTCTTTTGTAGCTCCAAAAATCACAGACAGTCAGCATAAACCTCATCCATACGACACCAGCTGTTAAAAATAACTTAAATATTTATCTTTTTCACACCAAAAGCGATTGTGTCACTTTAGAAGACATTAATTTAACAGCTGGTGTCATATGGATGATGTTTATGCTGACTGTCTGTGATTTTTAGAGCTTCAAAAGAGAAATCTCCATTCAATTGGATTTTAAGGGCCTACTGAGCTGAGATATTTTTCTACAAATGTGTTCTGGAGAAGAGAGAAAGTCATACATACCTAGGATATCATGAGAGTGAGTAAATAATGAGAGAATTTTCATTTTTGGGTGAACTATCCCTTTAAGTAAAGTAATTGGATGGCAGAGCTGCAAAAGCAGTGTGAATTGAACATTTTGCCACAATTTGTTTACTGGTTTGTTTGGTTTTTCCAGCCACAAAGTACCGACTACTTTCAGTATGACAGTAGCAGTGAAGTCAACTGGGCAATCAGAGGTGGGTAAAAGAGCTCTGTTCTTTTATTATTTGTTTTATTCTAACATACTTTATTTTGTTGACATATATTGGAGTAAATGTTTAGTCTATTTCTTAAAGAAATTAGTTCAAACTGAAAGTTTATTTTCTTTCTTTCTCAGCAGAGTACAAGGTAAGGGGAGTTGGTTCAAATTTACCAGAGCATTAAAGAAGGTCCAGAGAGACAATAAAGCATCCCGGTTCAGAGACACTCTTGAAACATTAGCCTACTGCTGACTCCAGAGGAAAACTCAGATTTACAGTATGTGAGTCTAATGAACCCTGATAGGTCAAAACAACATCCTGCTGGTCAAAGCATGAAACTAGAGTCTGGTGAAATCAGTACTTCCAGGTCAGAAGTTGTACTCCCCAGCTGGCCCTTAGTGGGTCGGGGACAACAGGATAGCCAGAGGCCATGGAGCAGTCAGGTGTTTTTTTGACCTCTGTGCTCTTGGTTGGGTGAGAACTATATTGTTCTGTATGGTGCCGCTTCCTGTCTATGTTACAGCTACTGTGCCAGATGCTCTGAACCTTAAAAAAAAGGGATTTCCTTTCGTTTCCATAAGTGAGAGGAAAAGGTGGTCCACCAATGCACAGACAGCTCTGAGAACATTGCTTAGATTTCCATTAGTGATCAAAGAAAAGCCTGTTATTGTTATCAAATAAGCAAGACAAACAGAAATGAGATTAATATTTTAAAAATGAATTAAACATGTTTAGGCTTATACATTTTAATGTATAAAATTAGATGCATTGCTTCTCTTTCACCACAGATTTACCCATATGAAGCACTTATTGTGACCACTAGAGGGCGAAACAAATTGCCAAAGGATGTAGACAGGGCCAGATTGGAGGTAAATCACAAATCCATATATTTAAGGAACTGTGACACATTGGACTCACTTAGATTTGTATTTTGTGCTGTCCATTTTTGATCAGATCATGGTAAACAAATCTTAACACCAGGTGTAAACGAGGTCACAGTTGCCGCATTTACACTGTCAAACATTTGTTTTCACAGACATCTTGCACAGATCAGATCTTCTTGCATGCATGTAAAAAGCAAACACAGTTATGAAAGCAGAATTTTTGGATGTCTGGTCATCACATGTCGGAAGCCAAACTGCACATTGCACACCAATATCCCTGTCCACTTATACTGCAGCAAAGATCGATTATTAATGTAAACACAATCGGTTATGTCAAAAGTAAATGTGAAAATACGATATCGGTCAAAATATCAGATCTGTGCATTAGGTCTTGCAGTGTAAATGCAGCCAGGGAGTAGAGCTTAAAAAAAAATGCTGCCAATCAAAAAACGAATCATGGCTACATTTACTGTATATTGGTTTAAATAGCTAACTTTATCTCAAAACAAACTGAGACTTTTATATGTATTTTATAAAAATTGAAGAGGAAACACAACATGAAAACATTCAGTAATAAACACTTTGTCATTTCAGCGACATCTTTCCCCTGAAGAGTTCTATCAAGTGTTTGGGATGACAATAACAGAGTTTGACCGGCTGGCACTGTGGAAGAGGAATGAGATGAAGAAACAAGCCAGGCTGTTCTAGTGTGCCTCCCCCACACACCCAGAGACCTGAATACCTGTT
The DNA here is from genome assembly GCF_025860055.1 of Xyrauchen texanus. Lineage (NCBI taxonomy): Eukaryota > Metazoa > Chordata > Actinopteri > Cypriniformes > Catostomidae > Xyrauchen > Xyrauchen texanus. Next base: position 19,434,174 of record NC_068298.1, on the reverse strand, counting down.
TCAGTATAACTAAACAAACAAATCCTGTGTCTCAGACCTATAGTAATGCCTGGGCTGTGCCGAGACATTGTGCAACTCTCCTGTTTGATGGGGCATATAAATAATTACACAGTCTAGAATACTTGAAAAAGAAAGACCGAAAACAAAATACCATGGTGGGATCATTTACTTGAGTCAAGTGGTTCTTTGACACGTTTTTTATTTAGTTTCTGAGTGACAAAGATAAAAAAAGAAATAAAAAAAAACAATCAGGAATAGGAAGGATTTTTGAATAATGCCTTATGTTCTCACTTCATTTATGCACCAGCAAAGTGATTGATCAGAATGTAGATACACTTATATAGTCACTATTATGTGAGTGGATGGATAGTCTGACATTATCCATCTTAAGCTCCAAAATTAAACATGCATATTATTTTGAAATATTTAATTTTATTTTTTCAGTTCTTTTATTTCACTGATCTATAAGGACTACAAAAGCTTAGAAGTGGTGAAATCATAAATTAGCGATGATTTGCTCGACAATGAATACCAAAGTCTGACTGTTATTTGTATAGTAAGCAGAAGACATTGAGCACTATTCAGTGCTGTACTTTGTTCAGGTCATTTTCAAAGAAATAAAAAATATTGAATGTACACTTTTTATTCAAAAAGACTTTAGGATTATTAGACTGTAATGCTGAACCATACATTGGATATTGTGATGGTAGAGATATGTACAGTATATGGCTTATGTTAGATATAGACCATAAAGAAGAAACCGATACTACAAAAGGATCATGGTGCAATTTTATTTTTATTTTATTTTTCAGATGTTATGCTCTTGGAAAAGATTCTGTTTAAGAATATTTAACATCACCCCTGGTACAGAGCAGAAAAATGTGATACATTAAAAGAGGTTTAGTATCTTTTTGGTTCATGCCAAGGCGATTCCTGTGTTATCAAATGATCTGATCTTAAGTTATGATGCAGATGAAGTACATATGGATTGTCTGGAAAATGAAAAGGACTATATGACTGAAATATACATCTGACCAATGCAACTAGTAACATAATAACCTGTACATGTGATTAGGACCTAACAATATCTATGGGGTCTTTCATACCTAGAGATAATGTCAGCCTCAACTGATTACAGTAGTTTTGTACCTCACTGACAAACAGGTACAACCATCATGGTTTCTGCCTTTGTGTGTAGTGTTTACAACCTGTTTGCCCAATAGATGAAGTATTCTATTAATTTCATAGTGAAGAGAGCTAGAGTATAATGATCATATTTTTGATTCTCTCTTTTTTTAAAATCACTACTACTTCCTTGCTAACTTTATCCATCTGTCAGTTTCAACAGATGATGTACATGTTACATTTAAATAAAAGTTTTGTTTTCTTGTGTAAAACTGCATTTCTTCTCGATTCTATAATAAGTGGTATGAAAACCGGCTAGAGGCAGTAGTAGGTCCAGGTTCTTGGAGGGAAGTCTTCACCTCTGTGTAACTTCATTCAAAGTATTCCCGGTCCCGGCTGCAAGCTTGCAGAACGGGGCGGGGCTACATTTCTCGCTCTGCCAATAACTTACTCTCATTGGCTCGGTCATCTTTCCCTTACATGAAGATGCAACTCTAATAAAAATGCGGTCGTATTTGGTGTGTTAAAATAGTTCAGCCAGATCATTTTGATTTTAGTGTTATGACTCGAAAGTGATATGACTTTGTTTTTTAGGCTACCTCATGTATCATGTCAAACAAATATAGCAGAACATGGACTAATTATCAAATTGTGTTGATGTGTCTCTTGTCATTCAAATCAGTAAATTAAAAAAAAAAAATTGCAATTTCACAAAGCCTTCATTATAACGCATGTTAGAGAAATGAATTCAAATAATTATAAATTATGTTCATTATTTAATATCACCATAGTGAGAAAATGATTAAATGTTAAATATAAACATTTTAATATTTCCAAGAAGGCACACAATTGTTAAATTATTATTTGTTCAAATGTAAATCCACCCAACATATGGGTTATGAAATCCAACAGCACCATCTACAGTAAATCAACTGTAAATTACATTCCAATTCTCACAAAAGTTAAAGCTGCACTCAGGAATTCCTGAGAAACACTGTTGATATTAGAACTAAACTGTCAAAACAAACAAACCCCTCCCTTCAGTGCTCCTTTTGAAGCTCCGCCCCCCAAATTAATGCGCGTGTGTTATATGCACACCAACTCCAGACACTCACAACTCTCTGTGAAACAGCAACATTTATGTTACCCACCTATTGAGAAGAAAAAAGCAACTTCTGCATTCATCTTCAAGCCTCAGCACTGCTGAAAAGCCTCACCGTTGTTGACGCGGCTCCTAGACCTCGACTTATATGAACCTTATCCTTCTTTTTTAGTTTATCATCAGCTGACCTTTTTTCTTGGTCTGTTTTTCAGGCATTTGTCCTCTTTGGAATTTAGAATGTTTGCATCAGCCAGATTTGCTGTTACTCTTCTAATGAATTTCCCTCTCGCTCTGCCTCCACCACCCATCCTGTGCACGCACAAGAACCACCCCCTATTGATGATTGGCTGGAAAAGTGTTGTGTGGATCAGTCCAATCCACTTTGTTTTTGTCCCATTTACAGAGCTAGGGCTGTGTACAAATATTAGATTTTTTTTTTCAGCCCACCCACAGAACGGACAGAATTTGACAAAAAGTGTATTGGATTAGAATTACTGAGTGCATCTTCAGATTCTAAATATAAACATATTTCCTAAATACAAATATAATTAAAGCCCATGTCCTTCGTTCGTTCATTCATTCATAAGGAATGTTCTTGTATGCGATTGCCAATTCTTGAAAAAAAGCAAATACAGCCATGCATGACTAGTCTCCCGCTTTCTGCCATATACAGTAGGCTGTATATTCAAGTTAACAGCTCTTCATGAGTGATTATTTTGCAAAAATCCATAATAGATTCATTCATTGACCAAGATTTCTTTAAATGCACTCTAAATGCACAAAATTAAATCGACTACAGTCTGTATCTGCTTGCTCTATTGATTACGCTGCATAATAGTAATTTAGCCAAATCATACCTTTTCATTTATGCATTCAACAATAGCAGAAAAGATGCTGATGAATTGATGAAAATTATAATGCCATTCTTGAGATTGTTGGGGTGATTTAACTCATATGTATTCTATATTGATTTATAGGCTATTGTAGGCTTTATTGAATATATTCATTATATTAATTAAACAATAAACGATTTATTATCTCTCCTCCTCCTCGCTTCAAAAATGTGTACTATAGCCTACATACACTCACCTAAAGGATTATTAGGAACACCTGTTTAATTTCACATTAATGCAATTATCTAATCAACCAATCACATGGCAGTTGCTTCAATGCATTTAGGGGTGTGGTCCTGGTCAAGACAATCTCCTGAACTCCAAACTGAATGTCAGAATGGGAAAGAAAGGTGATTTAAGCAATTTTGAGCGTGGCATGGTTGTTGGTGCCAGACGGGCCGGACTGAGTATTTCACAATCTGCTCAGTTACTGGGATTTTCACACACAACCATTTCTAGGGTTTACAAAGAATGGTGTGAAAAGGGAAAAACATCCAGTATGCGGCAGTCCTGTGGGCGAAAATCCCTTGTTGATGCTAGAGGTCAAAGGAGAATGGGCCGACTGATTCAAGCTGATAGAAGAGCAACTTTGCCTGAAATAACCACTCGTTACAACCGAGGTATGCAGCAAAGCATTTGTGAAGCCACAACATGCACAACCTTGAGCCGGATGGGCTACAACAGCAGAAGACCCCACCGGGTACCACTCATCTCCACTACAAATAGGAAAAAGAGGCTACAATTTGCAAGAGCTCACCAAAATTGGACAGTTGAAGACTGGAAAAATGTTGCCTGGTCTGATGAGTCTCGATTTCTGTTGAGACATTCAGATGGTAGAGTCTGAATTTGGCGTAAACAGAATGAGAACATGGATCCATCATGCCTTGTTACCACTGTGCAGGCTGGTGGTGGTGGTGTAATTGTGTGGGGGATGTTTTCTTGGCACACTTTAGGCCCCTTAGTGCCAATTGGGCATCGTTTAAATGCCACGGCCTACCTGAGCATTGTTTCTGACCATGTCCATCCCTTTATGGCCACCATGTACCCATCCTCTGATGGCTACTTCCAGCAGGATAATGCACCATGTCACAAAGCTCGAATCATTTCAAATTGGTTTCTTGAACATGACAATGAGTTCACTGTACTAAAATGGCCCCCACAATCACCAGATCTCAACCCAATAGAGCATCTTTGGGATGTGGTGGAACAGGAGCTTCGTGCCCTGGATGTGCATCCCACAAATCTCCATCAACTGCAAGATGCTATCCAATCAATATGGGCCAACATTTCTAAAGAATGCTTTCAGCACCTTGTTGAATCAATGCCACGTAGAATTAAGGCAGTTCTGAAGGTGAAAGGGGGTCAAACACAGTATTAGTATGGTGTTCCTAATAATCCTTTAGGTGAGTGTATAAACTCTGTTATTTAGACGGTCTAAAATTTACTTTTTTTAAATTAATTTATAGTCCGTTACAGCGAAAAATAAGTAATTTACATAGGCATATACGGTATAATCTACTGTTAATAGGGTAATGTATGACCAATGGCGTACCGGTGCAGGAGCACAACAACAAAAAACTCGTAGGCCTATGCACGGGACATTCTAAAATGCTTAAAGTGAAGACAAAAAAAATCAGTATGCATCTTATTGATTATGCATAATATATACAGAGAAGCAGATGAGCCCAGAATCTGAATGTATGAGCAAAGCTGCACGTTAGAATGTCCCGTATGCATGCTTTTCACGGCATTTGTGTAAGAAAATGTTAACGTCAGTTTCAAACTTTATAAATCCCAATTTGTTCCTCACTTTAAATATTGGATAAATAATTTCACATTCAAGTAGGCACTATAATCAAATTGATCTGGCTCAACTATTGAAACACCAGTCATCGACGACGACCACATTTCCTACCATGACTGTCTGAGAAAGATGAAGAAGCCAATGAGAGCACGTTATGGACGGAGCGACATATGTAGCTCCGCCCAATTTGTAGCCCCGCCTTGTTCTGCTGCGGGGTGCAGCCAGGTCAGTCTCCCCATTCAGAAACTCTCAGTGCAGAAAGTGTCTGCATTGAATCTGTCACGTAAGTACACACACATCGATGGGTGCACGAAGTGCAATGTGCGCTTCCAACAGGTCAAGGATTTCCCTTTGATACTTCTGATATGGAAATAAACAACATAAATTGTGAGTAAAACTGACATAATTGAACAAAATGTTGCATGGTAAATAAAAATATTGTATTAAAAATACCTGCAAACTCGAAAGTATTTTAATATCAAAATATCATATTACCTGAACTAATCCGACGTATTGACAATAGATTACATTTGCATTGCAATTCGTTTTGGATTAAATATGTTCTGGCTTTGGAGGCATGTCGGATGCACTGACGAGATTGCTCTTGCACTCAACAGGGTGTTTCTTCATCTTGGGGTATTTGTATGACTTGCAAACTTTTCAGGCCTTTATTGTTTCTATTTGGTACTTTTTAATCGCCTTTAATCTATAGATGCCATTCGTCCCAGACTTTCAATAACCACTTTGATAGCACAGGTACATCACTCAGACGTCTATTTATTTGATGTGTGTGTGTGTGTGTGTGTGTGTGTGTGTGTGTGTGTGTGTGTGTGTGTGTGTGTGTGTGTGTATGTGTGAGCGTGTATTTATCACTTTGTGGGGACCAAATGTCCCCATAAGGATAGTAAAACCTGAAATTTTTGACCTTGTGGGGACATTTTGTCGGTCCCCATGAGGAAAACAGCTTATAAATCATTCTAAATTATGTTTTTTGAAAATGTAAAAATGCAGAATGTTTTCTGTGAGGGTTAGGTTTAGGGGTAGGGTTAGGTTTAGGGGATAGAATATAAAGTTTGTACAGTATAAAAACCATTATGTCTATGGAAAGTCCCCATAAAACATGGAAACACAACATGTGTGTGTGTGTGAGTGTGTGTGTGTGTGTTTACATCTGGAAGAATTTTTTTTGTATTATTGTTTGCTCATCTGCAGTGCATATATATATATATATATATATATATATATATATATATATAGACTGTCTAACAGTTATGGCGACATTTCCACCACACCGTAAAATGATTATTTATTTATTTATTTAAGATAGTGTGCAGTACTTGTTAAAGGTGCAGTCAGTATTTTTTTCCCCATTTAAAAAAGTTACTCCTATTTTGAAAGATGCTGCATCCACACCATTAGTTGTCAATGTAAGTCAAAGATGACATTTTACTGAGTGCACCTTTAACCAAGTGGACAAATGTGTTAATGAAGAGCATGCTTGAGATTAAGTAATTAGACATAATGTTTGAAGAAATCAATGAAAAATCCAGCTAAATATCAACTGTAAACAGACTGTTTTTATTAAGCGTAATTTCCGCTTAAACTGGAATTTTGCCAGATGATGCAAAAATGTCATTTAATTGTGTATTTAGGATAGACTACATAAAATTTATCTGAATAAATTAAGCCTTAGTAAGACAAATTAGTCTACCATTTTATTAAAAAAATGTAAAAAATAATATCCATCCAACACATTTTCATACACCACCAATTTCTATTAAACACAATACAGAATTTCAGATATTGTGGAAATGACAATGTGGTGCGAATTTTCATAACTTTCATCAAATGAGAAAAAATACTTGGATACACTGTGCTGTGCCTGAAGTTGAAGAAAAACCCTACAATGTTTTGAGAGTGCAAATAAACATTTCAGAACAGCTTTTTCAATAATATATGTAGAGAAACTGCATGCACATGTCCCTCTTTCCATATCAGCTCCCGCTGCTGTCTTATCATTTTCCCAGAAAGATTTGCTCTACATAATGAAACCTTGAGTCTGAACAGCTCTTCTATCTCTCATGTAATGTTTCTGATCATTATGTTCCACTGGGATTTATTGTTTTCAGCTTATTGTTGATCTATTTGATGCAGACCCTAAACTTCAAAAGTTCACCACAAACTACACACCTGGAAAATAAACCTGCTGTGTGTGTGGCATAGTGTTTCAGAGGCTTGCAGCAAGATTTAGATTGCAATTTCTCTTGGACCTGGGCTCTCTGATCCCACTTGCTCTTCTGCCTCTTTGTTTACAATAAGTGAAGTCTGTCTTTATAAGGAGCTGAGATCTAACAGGACCCCTATGACGAGGCAGAAATAGTCTTCTTGCTCCTGGAAGTCCTACTGATTGGGTAGTCGCTGTTTTGGCATGGTGCACACAGTGTAAAAATAAGAGCATTGCTTTTTGCTTTTTTGAGACAATGAGGTGAATCCTGCTGGGTCACTCTCAGAACAAACCGGCTGCTTCTGGTCAGGCAGTGGCTTTGGAGACAAACATTGCTGTACATGTTTTTTGTACAGTTCCGCCCCTAACAGTGTTCCTACTCAAGTTAAAACCTCAGTCATCCTCCTGTAAAAGAATGAGATCAAAGATCAAAGAAAGGATTAGTAGGTCCCCTGGTAAAATCAGTGCCTCGTCTAAACCCAAAGTTATTGATTCCAAAAAAGGTCAAACGCGGATGGGTTTCTTTGTAAAAACATCATTAGTTACTGCGTGGGGGTGTAGAAGAGATAACTATGCTGGAAGATGCTGTGGTTCCATTCTATGTGTTCCATTTTCTAGGTAGACACATGCAAGTAATTACAGAGCAGAGCACCTCAGTTTACACCTAAATGACAGATGGTAGCACTCCTCTCTTCCGCTTTCTCCTGAAATATCCAGTCGATCACTAAAACTGCACTATTTTGTTTCAGAATCCTTTCGTTAAGTTTCCACAGGTGCATTTCAGAACCACCTGCCTAATCTGTTTACAGAAGGCGAAAGCCTTGTCATCCATCTAGTTACTGTTTACAGGAAACAGCGAACAATTATTTCTCTCCCGCTTATCATCTCTCAGAATGCGAGTCTGTTTACAGAAACACAAGGGATGGAGAGAAAAGAAAGACATCCAGCAGACATCCCTTTCGGAGCAAGCATGTTGTTTCAGCCTTTATTCACAACCCATCTTTCTGTAGAATGTCTGCTTGGTATATGGGAATGTGAAGACTTTCATGTTGTTGTTTCAATCATCAGATGCTAGATTCATTTGGATAAAGTGATTATGTTTTTCAGATTAATTTTCCATATTCTTAGGGCACAATATTTGAGTTTGAAAGAATGTATAGTGACTTCTTGAAAGATCCCAATTTGTACATATTGACAATGTGGACAGTTTAGTTAACTTATTAGATTGGGGACATGTTTGGCTGGTTAAGTCATTTGCTTTAATGTGAATCATTAAACTTTGGAAGGTTCTGTGAGTAGACAGCGTGTGAACAGCTGAGAATCAGGTAGGCGTGAAGGGTATAATACCTCTCCCTATTGACTTATTCAGTGTGTGGGATAGTTTCTATATTTGCAAGACCACATTGAATCATGATTATTGTTTCCCTATGCATGTGAACATGTGGAAGAGCTTAGGAGTGTCAAGAACAAAGATCATTTGTCTTGTAAATCGTATAATACATGAAAAAAAAATTCATTTAGACTACCACAAAGACTCCACAGTTTTTAAGATCTGCAAAATGTATAGCAAAAGTATTTTCTTGTTCAGGTAGAATCTACAAGCCTGGCATGGCCTTGATTGTTGTATTTATGTCATGGTTACAAGTTAGCACAAAGCAACAGATTCCCTCAGGCTTAAGGGATTTCATGTTTATCTTAATACATGGATGGGGTTAGCAGGATTTAGTGCATTATACAAGCGTCGGTCAGCCATCAGCCTGAGCACTGAAAGGGCACTCACAGTATGCATTGTTTTGTGATTAGAGAGTGACTGGGCTTAGAAACATCTTTGTTCGCTTTGACCATTTTACGTGTCTGACCACCCATTCAATCTCTTCGAGCATCATCTGCTTTCCTGTCCATGACAAGTGAACCAGCTGAAATGGACTAGACTATAAACACCCACTAGAATGACATGCATGATAATGGAATCATTTAACAAGGTCTGTGAGAGTATTTAAGACATTTAACAAGTCTCCATTGAGTTATAGTGGCGGATGCAATCACTTATTTCCATTGTGAAGTTGTGGTTTTCTGAGGTTGCAATGGCAATACCCTTAGACACACAGCTCTAGAAAAAGGTTCTGCCCAACACATGATGATGAGCTTCATCTGGCATTAAACAGCTGTGCAGTGTTAAGTGTGCCTAACAAGTACAGTGGTTAAAACATGAATTGGTAACAAAAAGGTTGCAGATTTGAACCTACAAGGCGCAATACATGAGCAATTGCCTCTAAAATAATTGCCTCATCATTTACTCACCCTCATGCCATCTCAAACTCGTGTGACTTTGTTTCTTTGGTGGGACACAAATTAAGATTTTTTGATGGAGATATAAACTGTTTATATCCATACAATGCAAGTCAATGAGGTCCAACACATTTCCAAGTTCCAAAAAGTACATTCAGGTAGCATACAAGTAATACATACTAATGGAGATTTTAGTAAAAGTAACATTTTGGTCTTTCTCTCACCAAAAATCAATTGTATCGCTTCAGAAGACATAGGTTAAACCACTTGAATCATATGGATTACCTTAATGCTTTCTTTATGTCCTTTATGGAGCTTCAAATTGTTGGAACCTATTGCATTGGACATTCTACAAAACATCTCCTTTTTTTGTTCCTTGGTAGAGAGAAAATCATCTGGGCTTCAAACGACATGATGGTGAGTAAATGATGACATAATTTTCATTTATTAGTGAACTATACCTTTAAAACCTGTACAATATACAGAGAAAATAGGCTATACATTCTGAATTGCATGTGGTGTTGGCGTGACAAGCTTGATTTACAGTATCTGTTTCAAAGAGAATAACTGTTCATCAAAGTTAGACATCAGACCTACAAAACCCGATATCAGTGCATGTTTCTGAAGCTAAATCTTGCTGAATGTGTTAAAGTAAGTTTTATCTGCTTTTTAATTGATTTGCACAACTCCAGGCATATTGCTAACTGGGGAATTCACATGACACTCATGGTGTCAGAGCTCCACCCAAGCGTCTCATCTTTGTGTGTGCTTGTTGATAGATAGGGGGAGGTCAGGGGTCAGGGCTTGGCCATAAGTCTTGGAATTCTTTCCTTTTTCCTTATTTTTTGCATACCCAGACAGACAGACAGACTCTCTCACACACACACACACACACACACACACACACACACACACACACACACACACACACACACACACACACACACACACAGTTAATATCCTCTCCATGAGTATTTCCAGACAAAGCGTCCTGTCTTTCAACTGCCACAATGGTGCAGAGGCCTGCACAGTCTTAATAGTGTCAGTGAAACACTGCAGCTCTTTACTTTGGGAAAAAAAAATGAGGGCTGAAGGGAGACATAGCTGCAGAGTGAAATCATGGGGTTTTTTGGGCGATAAGCAATATGAATTAGGCTGGCAAGACTCAAGGCATTCTTTGTCTCGGAGATGGGTTGACTCACCCTTTTCATGCCATATTGGTTGGGGGTTGTTGTCTAGGTTGTTTCTGGAGCAACAACCAGAGTCAGCAGCTCTCATTTCCACATTCATTTGTCCTGTCTCCACTCTTGACCCCCGCAGCTCACCCCACTGCTCTGGGGAGAGTGTGCTTTACTGTACTGGTGTAAGTTCCACCACCTGCCTATCCCATTTACCCACTTCTTCCACTTACTGTTTGTGCCAGGTCTCCATGGCTCAAATGACCGCAGATGGACAGTTGGGGTATTTCTCTCTGTTTCTCTCTTTTTCACTGGCTGATGTTAAACAGAAGCATAGGCCATATAAATTACATACATAAAGTGTAATTAGAAACTCTGACCGCAGTTGTGACCAGCTTTTAAACCTCAGCTACCGGTGGGGACAATATAACTTATTTGGAAACTGAGTGTCTTCGAGACTGTTCCCTTCACTGTTAAATTCTACACTCTGCACTCCCCTCTCACATCATGTCCTTGAACATATCTTGACGGCACCTCATCTGCTCCTGTTTCTGCCCTTGCTCACTTCCAAACCAGAGAGAAGATAGTGGTGAGTGATTTGATATTAGTGTCTGCTTGAGTAACCTCTGCAGTGCCGAGTCATGAGAGCCTTATACAGTTTAAAAAGGACAAAAATGAAATCAAAACTTAGTCTTCAAGCAATAGTTTAATCAAGATTTAAAATTCTGTCATTATTTTATCACCTTCATGTCATAAAGCTTTAAAAAAGCACCCAAAATTATCATAAATGTGACCATGCGACTTGTGCGTCATATTCAAAGTATTCTGAAGGCATATGATCACTGAATGATAAACAGACTAAATTTTAAGTTGTTATTCACTCTCCAATCAAATTGATAAATTGATTGATCAATGATTTGTATAATGATTTAAATATTGATCTGTTTATTAAACAACATGATTGTATGGCATCAGAAGAAGAGGTGGGAAAAATCGATTCTGTTAAAAATTGTGATTGTTGAGACAAATTATTTTTAAATTGTAAACGTAAAAAATATATAAACATTTAGCTTAATATACAGATACAATGATAGATAGATATAGGAAGCTTAGTTGTGCCGAATTCCACATGAACAGGCTTTCTCCCTCTATTTATTTATGTTTAGTCCTGGAATGCACCACTGATACAGTCATCAAAGCGGCGCTTGTTCAATGTTTCTGTTACTATGCATAATCCACAGTTTTATTTGTTAGGAGTTTTAGAGAATATTGTTCAGGGTTCATTCTGCAGATTCAATCTTACACCTGCCTAAATAAAGTCAAAAAAGGCTCATCAGACTTTTGTATGCCGTGAACCACATGTTGTGCCCCCACAATATTTATAATCTAACAGCTATATGCTTTTGATTGCAAAGCCGGGATTGCGCTGACTCCAAGTGTTCTGGATTCATCAATTTATATTGTGTCCAGGATGGGCATAAGTGGTTTTGTGCCCCTCCGTATTGATGTCTTTCTTGTTTAAACTTGTTTATTTTATTTTGTTTAGTTTAGAAAAAATGGGTTTAACTGCTAAATATATCAAATCTCAACAAGATAAAAAAAAAAAAATGCAATACATATCGAATCGGCATCTAAGTATCATTGTAATATTGAATCGGAAGGTCTCTGGCAATTCCCATCCATATTCATAGTGCTTAAAAAATAGTGCACTGTGGTTTAATGGTGTTTTTTATTGTTTTTTGTTTTTGTTTATTGTTAGTAATTGTTGTCTGATGGAGCTTGACCACTCCGAATCATTATTCAATTTCATTATGACAAAAAGTGTAAAGATGTGTGTAGATTTGAAAAAAGTTTATTTTTTCCATTGAAGAAAGTTACACGTTTGGAACAACTTGAATGTAAATAAATCACAGAATAAAAATTTTTGGGAGAACTATTCTTTATAGGGGTCATGATTAGTCGACCGATAAATCGGCCGATATTCAGAATTTTTTAATTAATGCAAATGTTCCTTTTAAGGAACGTTAAGGAGTATCTAAGTTGTGCAAATGACCAATCACAGTTAATTGAGTTGTTACGTGCCATCGTGTTACTACGATAATAGTACAACATGATCTCAACGGTCTGCATATCAGAGCCACGATGCTTTAAAGTGCTTGTCTGTTTCATTTTCCATCTCTTTCCTCAACAGTTCCCTGTATCTATTAACTGTCTTGTATAATGATAAACAGGCAAATATCAATAAAACTTCTATCATATACCATCTGCTAATATGCGGATATCTCGTTTTAACATATACAAAATTCACGATCTCAAGAAAATCCATCGTTTTCTTTCCGTCGAGCACTCATCTAATATCTTCCTCTGAAGTGCTTATTCCATCAGCCAGAATCAGAACTTCAGGATAAGGATCAAATGTTCCTCTCATGATGGTCAGTCTGTGATAATCAAAGCAGGTGATCCATGCTGTTAAACTGCCAGGAGATTGCTGCTCGTGCTGGATCCGCACGAGCGTGAGTGCAACTTCAAAGTAAAAGCGCATCATGTGCACTTAAAGTAAATGCCATAATCACTGCGTACTGTAAGTACAATTTGTTTTATTGCTATATATATATATATATATATATATATATATATATATATATATATATATACACACACAATCTTATTTTATATATATATATATATATATATATATATATATATATATATATATATATATATATATATATATATATATATATACATATATACTTATTTACCATATTACATTTTGTGATATATTGGCATTGTATCGGCCTAACGTCCACCCTGCTGTCTGGATATTGGCCTTTAAAAATATATCAGTCGACCACTAGTCTTGACATTCTCTCTCTCTCTCTCTCTCTCTCTATAGCTTCTAATATATATACATATATATATTAGAAGCTATATATTGGAAGATATATATATATATATATATAAACTCCACAAGACTACCACATTTATAAAACAACATTTCATGATTAAAGGTATAACCCACATCCATCAAATTTCATCTAAATATATTGAACTGTGCATGAACTATAAAAGAGTCATGAAATGTGAAATATTCATGAACAAAATTGTTTACTTATGGTTTTGCAGAACAGTAGTGTTTTAACTGCTCTGTCCTTTAATAACCTTAAATATCCTTTGAAAAGCTTAAATCATATTGTGACTGGTTACCAAGCAATCCACGCTGATATGAGTCCAAAAACACATACAATCCATGCTAAAATATTCTGAAAATGTAAATGTAATACAATCCATGGTGATGTCGGATGCTTCAACCGGCTTCAACAGGCCAAAGCAGAGACTCTGGTCCTCACATCTCACATCTTCCATGTTTGTTTACACACTTAATGGCACGTTTCTCCCAGTCAGTGGCAGCAGCAGAATGAGACGTGTTTTTAAAAGTTGCACTTGTACCACGCACATTACCGGAAATGCATCGGAACGGTCATATAATTATTAGATGGGGACAAAAATTTTCCAAAATGGCAAGAAACAGTGCAGCTGAATGAAACAGAATGGACATCTCCTTTTTTAGAGTTATAACTTTGCGCCTTTTTAAAGAGATGCGAGAAGCATGATAATGGTCAAAGCCGTTCGTCTAGTGCATTTTTATGTATAAAAACATTACATTCAGATAAGCACATGAAGGTGTCCTGTGTAAGTCATTTTTGGTGTAGATGAATCTCCCATGACAGGATTTCCACAAATTCCAAACAAGCCATTTCTGGAGCTTGGTTTAAATAAATGCTCTTTTTCTTTTAAGGTTAAACTTAATGTATTTTTTTATAGTACAATTACCTCTTAAATGTCAAAAGATCAAGGAAAATTTGATTCCTCATGTCATGACCCCTAATTTTAGGCATGATTCATCTGTCAGTGTTACTCCGAAGAGAAAAATGTTGGTCTATTTTAATCTTGCACCAAAATATCATAACTAGCTCCTCCTCTTAAACAACTTTTCTATGTGGCTGACATCACCAAGCCCTAGTATTGTTCAGCTCCTCTGCAGCAACCGCCTGGCTCAGGGTTCATGCAGATTCATGTTGACTTTAAGGGAGTCATACCTTTGTAGCATTACATTTTTTATGGGTCCACAGTGTCAAAGGGAATTGCTCTAAATGCTCTAATTTACTTTGACATGTAAGAAATTGTGTAGTGAACGTTAGAAAATGTGTCTACATACTGTAATGTTTCAAACAATATTGCTGCAGCAAGCTAAAAATCCTATTATCTGTGATGTACACTGGTGGCCAAAAGTTTGGAATAATGTACAGGTTTTGCTGTTTCGGAAAGGAAATTTGGCATTCAACTGATCACAAAGTATAGTTGTATAGTCAGGACATTACTGATGTAAATCAAATCTAGACAGGCCCCATTTCCAGCAGCCACCACTCCAACAACTTATCCTTGAGTAATCATACTAAATTGCTAATTGGTACTAGAAAATAACTTGCCATTATATCAGACACAGTTAAAAGCAATTTGGTTCGTTAAATGTAAAGCCTAACATTGTCTTTGTGTTTGTTTTTGAGTTGCCACAGTATGCAACGGACTGGCATGTCTTAAGGTCAATATTAGGTCAAAAATGGCAAAAAGAAACAGCTTTCTCTAGAAACCTGTCAGTAAATCAGTTTTTTTTAGGAATGAAGGCTATACAATGCTTGAAATTGCCAAACAATTGAAGATTTCATACAAAGCTGTACACTACTGTCTTCAAAGACAAAGGGCAACTGGCTCTAACAAGGACAGAAAGAGATGTGGAAGGCCAGATGTGCAACTAAACTAAATGTCCTCAGCTGACAGCTTCATTGAATTCTACCCGCTCAACACCAGTTTCATGTACAACAGTAAAGAGAAGACTCAGGGGTGCAGGCCTTATGGGAATAATTGCAAAGAAAAAGCCACTTTTGAAACAGAAAAGCAAAAAGAAAAGGTTAGAGTGTGCAAAGAAATACAGATATTGGATAACAGATAATTGGAAAAGAGTGTTATGAATCTTAAACCCATTGAGCATTTGTGGGATTATCTAGACTGTACGGTGCGTGAGAAGGCGCCTACATCTATGGATGTGTACAGGAAGCATGGGGTGAAGTTTCACCTGTGCATCTGGACAAACTGACAAGGATCTGCAAAGCTGTCATTGCTGCACGTGGAGGATTTTGGAGGAACTCTTTGAAGTAGCTTATTTTTTTTTTTTTGTTTTATTCAAATTGTAATAGTAATTTTTCACATTATTAATGCCCTGACTATACATTGTGATCAGTTGAATGCCACTTTGTTGAATAAAAGTACCAATTTCTTTCCATAAGAGCAAAATCTGTACATAATTCCAAACTTTTGGCCACCAATGTACATAACTTTTTTAATGAGGACCTCTCATGTGTTTACAGTACAAAACAACAGCCTGCATTGAGGACCCCTAGGCCACAAGGTTTATAAAGAGGAGCAAAGGGGAGTGTTAACATGGAAGCTTCCTGCTCCCTGCCGAGCCAAAATCTTGCCTTCAAAGCTAGTTAATGCTTAAACAGGTGAGTGGGAGTCACAGGGACCATAACTCTGCTGCTGTGTGTAGATACACAGAGCACTGTGACCTGTCATAATGGCCAACTCTTCCCTGCTTCCCTGGAGCAGCAGCCAATCACTGGAGCAGGGGTCATTAACCACAGCAGTTCCCCCCACACAGCACTGCGGCATTAAATATGGGCTCTAGTATTTTGTCTCTGTATTTATTTTAGTGTCCTTGATGAGTGTTTTGCAGGCTCTGAAGTGTGCAAGATTATTTTTCTTGAAGCTGTTTATTCATATTTGAACTTGCTTGAGTGCAAATGGGTAGAAAAGAGTGTCAGGCGTTAATATCTTGAAATGTCATTGCATTTCGACACAGCTGTTCTATGAACAATAACAGAAATGTTCAGATTTCAACTAGAGAATAGAAATATAGATTGGTGAATGCTTTCAACATAAGAGATGGTGCAGTGCAGCTTATCACTTAGTCTCTTCCTGCAAATGGCAATCTACAGCTTTATGACTGTGTGTGTGCTGCTCATTTTATGATAACCTAAAGCATGTTCTCATCTATCATAAACCAACAGGAGTGACATGTAATTTCCCTTTTTCCACACAAATGTGCACAGGCTTTAATACTGTATATGACTCAGATCTCATAGAGAGAATTATAGGCTAAGCTTTTCCACATTTTCAACCGCTACAACTCTGCAGTCTGTGAATGTTTGTTTTTGTTTCTAGTTTATGGCGCAATGATAAGGAGAGGTATAGGATTTCATATTTCTAGTTTTATATGATAGAGATGTTTCTTACAGATTGCCAATAGTTGGTTAAAGTAACCATGATACGGCACTTGCAACCCATTTTGCCCCTGTGAAACAGGTTATTCATTGAGGAAAAGAGTAGGGGGGGGACTTGATTTTATTTATCGGGAATTGATTGGATTGTAAAAAAGTGGCAATTCCAAGTAATGAACAAATGTAATTTCTTTGAAATAATGTGCACTGGTGAATTGTTCACTATAAGACCAGAAATGTGTTAGGAATGGGTCACAATGGCTGACTAGTCAGACAATCATGCAGTCAATTTGCGAGGTTGACTAATTTAGTTTTATTTGATTTAAAATAAAATAAAAATGTATACGTAGTTATTAAATTTTTAGTGCTGGTGTTTTAATTAGTGTGCTGATTTTTGAACATCCCATCCTGAGCGTTGATTTTTAAATAATAAAATAAAAATCAGGTGAATGGTGACTAGAACTTGACACAAAGGAGGCATAAAAGTAATCCACATGACTCAAGTGGTTTAATCCTAGTCTTCAGAAGCGATGAATGGGTGTGGTTGAGAAACAGATCAATATTGAAGTTACTTTTGACTATCAATCTCCACCTTTAACCAGTCCCAACCAGTAGGTGGCTAAATATGGAAGTGAAAGTCACTTCCACACTTGAATGTGAAAGTGGAAGTGTAGATTTACACTTAAAAAGGACTTAAATGTTGATCTGTTTCTCACCCACACCAGTCATTTTGGTGTGAAGACATTGATTTAAGGACTAGAGTCTTATGGATTACTTTTATACTGCCTTTTGGACCTTCAAAGTTTTGTTCACTATTCACTTGTATTTTGAGGATCAACAGAGGTGAAATACTATTTTAAAAATCTTTGTTTGTGTTCTGCAGATGAAAAAAGTCATGCACATCTGTGATGGCATTAGGGTGAGTACTGTAAATGATGAGAGAATTTTCATTTTTGGGTGAACTATCAATTTAAAACCAATCAGTCGAGTTGATTTTGAAAATATGTCCTTATAGAATGTGCTTTAATAAAGAAAATTGGGCCAGTTTTTATTCCATGTTGGCTTAGAAAGAAATGTTAGGAGGGGGGTATGTTATGCAGATTTTTGCATAGTCGAGCGACAATCTTCATCTTTCTGTTCAAGTAGTCCTATACGTAACACAGTGCGTAATCAAATATTTGAAGAATGTCCGAATAACGTGTATACATGCTGAATGAAGCCAAGCTATAATCGCATTATATAGGTCTGTTAGTCCAACTTCGCAAAAATCGGACCGCGATTTCACTAGGACTAAAATGTTTTTATAAGATGATTTTTAAGACAAATTATTATTTTAGTTAGACTGAAATCAAAATGTTAAAGTGCATGTAAACATACTGACTGTGCCTGTTTGTGGATAAAAAATGCTAATAGTGATGAGGTAAATCTTGTCTCACCAAATTATTTAATGACACATCGTATTATTTTACATTCTGTTAGGTCAGTCTGTGGTCTAATTGAAATCAGCTTGTAACCACCTCCCCATAATGCTTTTCCCCAGCATGGTCCTTGCAGCACTCTGACATACATGGGTGTGTTGTCTGGTTCTGATGACTTGTTTTCTTTTGACTGAATATGTTGTTATACACTGCAGTATGTGTTTACAGATGTATATATGACTAACATTTTACTAGTACTGTCAATGTAGTTCAGAGGTGCTGTAATTTGTGGCATACGCTCAAGTATGTGCTTCCCACCACAGCATTCCATCAGAGCAGAGGCTTCTCGTGCAAACATCAATATTCCAAGGTGTCCAAACAAATGAGGTTTTGTGTTTGTTATCTCTCAGTGTGGGAATTCTAGTGTGACATCATCAGTGTATGTATGCATGAACTCGCTCGCTTCTCCTGTGGAGTTTTGGACTGATGATCTGTGTGTGCCTGGAATTCTGAGGGAGATTTTCTTGGCTAAATGTGGTTAGAAGAGGATTGCTACATTTCAGTTCCTCACCAAGCAGCCACCAAGAACCGTCACTCCATCTAAGCACCCTGATGTTAGTATCAGTCCAGTCAGATTAAGATGCGATTCTTCACACTTTCACCTTAATGAGTCACAATGTTCTTCACTTACTTCACAAAATCGTTATCAGTATATTTGTCTTGTTTTCCAGTAACATATCTCAACATCCTTGAAAAAGCTAAATTTACTTAAGAAGCAAAATTGCATAGGATATGCATGCATGTTTTCAGAGTGTGTCATACAGATACCAATGACTAACTGGCAGCTGTTATGAAATCTTATGTTATGAACATAAGAATTTACAGATATGGTTAAGATTTTAGACACCACAGTCCATATCCTTGTAGTATCTCTTCTGAGTCACTAGTTATGTCCATCACACAGAGATACAAGTCAGATTGGTGGGGCAAAGCATACATCCTGTAACAGTGCAAACATCTGTTGCACCATAGGACATCCATATTTGATAACAATTAGGTGGTTTATGTTGGAGGGCTCTTTCCTGCTATTGACTTTGTGAGCATTTTACCGCTCTTTCATCTCACAAAACTGATGTGAGGTAAATAAATGTGGCAGGGGATTCTGAAATCCAAGCCCTTCTCATAGTGCTTACTTTAGTTACAGCTTGTGTTATTTATTATGGATGAATTGCAGCTGTTAGCTCTTGCAGTTTTGTTGTTGTATTCCTGCATGTGCTGTATGTGTTGGCTCACGTATTTACAACCAGCTTTGTTTTTTCAGTTCAAAAGTAAGGACTCTGTGTGCATGTCTTCATATGCATACCTGACAAGTTCAAATGTCAAAGTACTCCATCACTGTATTCCGTCATTGTTGTCCATTGGATCTCAGTCAGACGAGTGTCTATGGAGTTCAGTCAAGCATATGTTGTCACAAGGGGTGAGCAATGATCGGATATACTCTGACGTGACATATTTATCTGTTTAAATGTGAAATAGAACAACTGGTTTGCCAGAGAAACTAGATAATATGAACCGGCTAAAGACTTGCTCTTCACATCACATCAAGGAGTAGTTTACACAAAACAAAAATTGTCTCATCATTTACTCATCCTTATGCCATCTCAGATGTGTATGACTTTCTTTCATCTGCTGAACTCAAACGAAAATTTTTGTCCAAACAATGCAAGCTAATGGGTGAAAAACAGATCAATATTTAAGTCCTTTTTTACTATAAATTCTCCTCCCTGCTCAGACAATCTCCACTTTAATTTCACATTCTTTATGCATATTGCCTCCTACTAGGCAGGGAGAAGAATTTCTAGAAAAAAAGACTTCCATAGTTATCTGTTTCTCACACACACACCTATCATATCACTTCTGAGGATATGAATTAAAACACTGGAGTCATATGGATTACTTTTATAATGCCTTTATGTGCTTTTTAGAGCGGCAATATTTTGGCACCCATTCATTTGCATTGTATGGACCTACAGAGCTGCAATATTGTTCTAAATATAATAATTTGTGTTCTGCAGACGAAAGAAAGTCAAAAACATTTGGGATGGCATGAGGTTGAGTAAATGATGAGAGAATTTTTATTGTTGGGTGAACCATCCCTTTAAATTCACCTGATAATTGATGATTATTATAAAGTATGTATTTGCCATGCTTGCCTGTAAAGGGGATTTTAAGTGTTTGCTAGGGTGCTTCCTAGCCCACATCTAAAGAGCCCGCTCCCAAGTCTCTATGATTTTCTTGTCCCTGGATATGGCTTGGGACCTTCCTTCTGTGTAAACCAATTTTACCCATGTTATCATACACCAGGCAACAATTGTAAGTCTTGTCATTTAGAAAAGTTATAGTGCACTTCTCCACCGACCACACGATTTGTGGTACTGTATTATTCTTGCCCATAGCACAAACAGTGCAGTTACATGCCGAAGTTTATTAGGGTTAGGGGTTTGTACAAATCACTACAGTATATCTAAGTATAAGCTATATAATATTGATGCTTGCCTTGACAAGCACCACTGCGAATGTTTAAATGCTTAGTAGAATCATTAGTTTAGAGAAACAATTAAACAATTAAAATAAGCACACTTAAAGAAGAAAAGTTTAATAACTGTGATTCGAATATACTGTCTGGCCACTTAAAACATAGATGAATGGCTTCTCTTGGCTCGACCATGTCTTAACTCCAATGCCAGGCTGTCTAGCATCAGATCTGCAGAGTTTAACTACACAAACCTTCAGCATCTCATCTGTCTCTAAGACAAGAAGGAACATGCCCCCAGAAACAGTACAAAAAGGACAGCAAAGTGTCCACTTTCAGTAGCGAGGAGATGGAACTGCTGATATGAGATCCTTATCTGCACAACAGTGTGTGTGTTTGATTAAACAAATGCGAGTGTGTGTGAGTTGGCTCACAGATATTTAGCATGTTAGATCCTGCAGAGTGGTCTTGGGTTTTGCCTGTGGCTTTGAGAGTCATCAGTGAGAACGTATGCTGATGTCTGTCTGTGTGCATGCTAGCACCCAACTCTCTGCATGGGTGAACACAATGAAGTGAACTAGACTTCCTCCTCTGTTCACTTGAGCAATGAGCACAATAGCAGAATGGATATTTTGTGTTTAACTACAGTCTCTAGGGGCACTGTAATATAATGTCAGGGCAAATGTGCCTAGTACACCTGAAATCGTTTTGGAAGCTTTAGCCCATAAAAAAAGAAATATCACAAAGGAGATCTCTTAAAAACAAAAAGATTTTGCAATATTAAACGGAGAGCAAATTGAGACTGTTGCTTAAGTCTCCTGTTCTTTTAGATTTATGTTACTCACATGTGTTTCCTATAAAGAGTTTTAGAAGAGATCCCAATTGTGTCACACACTGTGACTCAGATTTGCCAAGATCCTTATGTCTGCAATCAAAAATCAGATTTGCCAAACCAAACCAAATTATCTGAGCTTTGCTATTCATATTAATTCTATAGTACTGTTCTCTGACGGTATGTCAACAATTACACATTTTAGTGGCAAATACAATTTTGAAATACAACTCAAAATTTTAAGCATTTCACCCAATAATGAAAATTATCTCATCATTTACTCACCCTCATGCCATTCTAGATGTGTATGACTTTCTTTCTTCAGCAGAACACAAATAAAAAAAATTCAGAAGCTCCAAGAATCACATAAAGGCAGCATAAAAGTAATCCAATATACCAAAATATAACTCTAAACACCATCATGATTTCAAGCTAAATTAAATTTCCTAGTGCTTGGCGCATGCACAGAGTGTTAGATGACGCTAGAATATGTTATCGAGCTTGAAATCTTGATCGCCAAGGAGACTGCTGAGGTTTATAGTGAAAAGAAGTTACATTTTGGTCTGTCCTCACTTAAAATCGACTAGATCGCTTCAAAAGACATGGATTAAATCACTCATTTGGATTACTTTTATGCTGCCTTTTTATGCTTTTTGGAGCTTTACAATTCTGGTCGCCATTCACTTGAACTGTATGTAATATTATTTTAAACATTTTAATTTGTGTTCTGCAGAAGAAAGAAAAGACTTACACATCTGGTATGCCATGAGGGTGAGTAAATGTTTAGAATTTGATGATGATTAACTACTTTCAAGTAATTTTTATAGCGAAAGCCTTGACGTTTATGAATGTTATGAGAGAAGCTCGTTCACAGAGGCTTCATGTGATAACTTGCACTGTTCTTATGTGAATGCAAAAGAAAGTCAAATGGGTTTAGATCGACATGAGGGTGAGTCAATTATGACAGAATTTGTATTTTATTTTTTCGTGAACTATCCATTAAAATGAAACAACCAAGAACTCTCAAGTCAACTAATCATAATATACTCCTCTGGAAAGACTCTTGTAGTCTTTTGTTTAGGGGACATTTTCCATTGTTGACGTACATACCTACTGTATATTAGCTGGATGAGTGAAGAGTTTTGCAGTGTAAAAGAAGCCCACTAATAGCTGGTAAGGACTGTTGATCTCCATACTCCCTTCCCATTGGGGGAGGAATGTGTATTTACACAGGATCTGTCCCAGGTGCTAAAGAATCACCCCGGATTAGATCAGGAATGGGAGCACACGCACACACACACACACACACACACACACACACACACACACACACACACACACACACACACACGTTGTGTTTCCATGTTTTATGGGGACTTTCCATAGACATAATGGTTTTTATACTGTACAAACTTTATATTCTATTCCCTAAACCTAACCCTCACAGAAAACTTTCTGCATTTTTACATTTTCAAAAAACATAATTTAGTATGATTTATAAGCTGTTTTCCTCATGGGGACCGACAAAATGTCCCCACAAGGTCAAACATTTCAGGTTTTACTATCCTTATGGGGACATTTGGTCCCCACAAAGTGATAAATACACGCTCACACACACACACACACACACACACACACACACACACACACACACACACACACACACACACACACACACACACACACACACACACACACACACACACCAACAGATCAGAAAGGGAGGATACATTTCCCTGCTATTCCTCACTCACCTCTAATCTGAGGCAGGAACTTGTGAAAGAGAATGATAAATGTGAGGGATATGCACCTCCATTGAGTCATGGTTTTTATCAGCTGATTCAGTCATTGTGTGCTGCCGTGCTTTTTCTCTGGATTGCTGGCTGGTTGTGATGTGTTTAGGGTGTCTTCGAGGAGCAATTGCATGTCTTTCTACATTCAGTTGTCTCAGGACAGGAGAGTCCAGCTGCCTCCTCGGAAGCTGTTTCTGGTAGGTGTTTTGTTTCATGTTAGTCCTTTCTCCTGGGAACTAGATAATTATATTATCAGATTGTTTGTGCATTAGTGCGAATTACTTATTTACTGGCTAAAGTGAAGTGTATTGATTAGTTTAAGTCTGTTGCAAATGTGGTTGCTTGATTTTATTAAGTGTAATATCACAGTCTATTTGTTTGTTGAGTTTATTAGTGTCTGTGTGTCACTTTAGGAAATACATTGATTTAGTAGCACCAAATTTCTAAAGTTTGAGCCCAACAAGTTTTAACAGGTGTTGTTTTTGGCTGTCTATGCCAAATACACTTGTAAAAAGTAGATTTCACCTAGGTGTTTAGTGCTTTCTTGGGGAGTGTCATGCTTTGCGCTACAGAATATACATTACTATCTCTGGTTGTCAGTTTAAAGCTCCTTGGCTGCACTTTTAATGAGGTGAGGAATGTTTCCTCATGTTGCAGCAAAGTGTGAGGTGGTGAGTGCTAAAGCACTGGTGCTGTTCTGTGAAACCACCCCACTGTCCTTTAAAAACACAGCTTTCAATGCCAACTTCAAATTTCTCAACATGGCTTTTACATTATGTTAAATCAGTATGTCCATCAGTAAAGCTTGTTCAAGCGAACCTGAAAGAATATTAGATAATGATCTAATTATCGCTGGTTCGAATCCCTCGGCCACCACCATTGTGTCCTTAAGCAAGGCACTTAACTCCAGGTTGCTCCGGGGGGACTGTCCCTGTAATAATTGCACTGTAAGTCGCTTTGGATAAAAGCGTCTGCCAAATGCATAAATGTAAATGTTATCTCTTATTTGCTTGCGTGATCTCATGGACAGAGATGAAAACATCTTACCCATGGTTGAGCAAAAAGAAAGCAACAAACACCACAGCCATCAGAAGAACCTGCAGGTTAACAAGGTCAAGCATTGTGCGCTGGTGTAGATTTCTGTGTTCCCGCAATGTGGATTTGATGTGGTATTATCAGAGTGGACCACATGCATAGCTCTCTGGAGGGGAGTGGGCACGTGTCCCGTATTGTGTTTGACTTTGGAAGTGACCCTCCACAGGTGCAGCTGAAGATAAATTGGAGCGCAAATATGTTTGAAGTCTTGTGAGAGCGTATCTCTGCAGGAATCACATATGCTCCGCTGCACTAATGTTGGTTTAAGTTGGGTCTAACTGCCCTCAGAAGATTTTCTGTTCATTAAGATTAAGAAGATAACTTCACCTGACTCTTGTGATCTTTATGGGAAATACACTAAAACAAAGTAAGTGCTACCCAGTTGAAAGACAGGCTAAATATTTCTGTTTCAGCTTGACAGGCTTAATTTATTAAATGGCAATATGACTGGGAAGGTTTTTATTATGGATGTCCCGATACCCAATTTAATAAGTTAAATGTATAGTTTGCATGTAATGTGCACTTCAAATGAGAGAACTTGTAAATGTGTGGATGCCAGCTGCTCAAACCATTTAGAGCTCATTGGCTCTTACATGGAAAAAAACATGATGAGCTTTACAAACTCTGTTTGTAGCACATGACAGCGAGCTGAGATCTAATTCACTCTCTGTACAACGAGCCATATAAAGACTACATATTTATTTTATTTAATGACAGCCTTGTGCAGTTTAATAATCACAATGGGTCACGTAGTGACCTGCTTTTCCAGAAGTTTTAAGCTACCATCAAATACACACAGAAACAGAAAGGGCTAGACTCCAAAATAAAAACTTCCGCCAAAATAAAAGCTAAATTTAAATGGAAAAAAGTAAGACAGAAATATATAATTATGTAACAGTTCGTATTTTCAGGGCAAATGGAGGAGGCAGCGGAAACAGTCAATGTGAGTATTTTATTAATCTTCAGCGTCGTTCACACAACTCAAACAAAAGGGCAGTCAGTGGCCAAGTAATCACACACAAACAAGACAATAATTATTGTAGCACCCACAGGAACAGTCTCTCTCTGGCCTCTCTCTCTGGCCTGACTGATGCGCTTGTCAACTTTTTCAGGTCTCTCTCCATCATGACTATAACGAGATACAGGTGTTAATGACAGACCAGGTGACGAGTTACTGCTCTCCCTCTCCCGCAGACAGACACACGACCACGCCCCCATCCCACAGCTGGACTCAGACTGGGGCAACATCCGGCCTGCTAACTCATCAGAAAGACAGCCAAAGCCATCTGCACCCCGATCTGTGGATTGCCTCGAATTGAAATGGCCGAAGTGCCAAGTAACAACAGGTGATCCCGTTGGTATCTTTCATGCGGTGAAGCCATTGGAGTGGGGCGTGATCTGAGCAGAGGGTGAAGGCCCACCCCAGCAGATAGTTTTGGAGGGTGAGGACAGCCCACTTGATCATAAGACACTCCTTCTCAATGGTACTGTACTTTGTCTCCCTCAAGGAGAGCTTGCAACTGTACCGGCCATTCCTCCCCTCCCACCTGCTGCCAAAGCACAGCCCCCCCCCTTGTCGTACCTTGGCAATGTCTGTGAGCTGTGACAGCAGACGTGACCGGGGTGAATTAATTTAGTTTGAGAGTCACCTCCAGCCCGAGCCCCACCCTCTCCGGAACTGCCATAAACAAGGCCACAGGAACCACCTCCCTCCATGATTTTAGGAGGTTGAGATGGTAAATTTGATGTGCCCCGCCCCTGTCCATTCACCTGACCTCATAATCGCGATCTCCGTCTCGCCGTGTGACCTCAAAAGGACCTTGCCACTTGGCAAGTAATTTAGAACTTGAGGTGGGCAGTAATATAAGCAACTTCCGGTTCAAATTCTCGAAGTCAAGTGCCCCTGTCATACAGTCGGCTTTGACGTTCCGGAGCTTGGAGCAAATTCTCCTGTGTTAATTGACCCAAAGTGTGGAGCTTTGCTCTAAGATCAAGAACGTAATGAATTACATTTTTACTGTTTGTTGGTCCCTCCTCCCAAGCTTCCCGCATCACGTCGAGCAAGCCACGCAGCGACACCGGTAAATTATCGAGCCACTTATCCCAATTTCAAGTATAGGCACTGCGGGTTCCCTCAGCCAGCAGGCAGCTTTGACAGGCATCCCGGAACTGTTGCGCGAAAGCAAACATGCTGCCGTGCTTCGCAAACTTCAGAGTCCTGATGTGCAAGCAGTTCTGCTCAGGACTATGGCCAACCCGTTGCATGGTCGCCTTCTTGGGGTCTATTTAGTTGAGGAGGCTGGCGGCAGGAAGTTGCTGGGTCGCTATCTGCACTTCACCGAAGACCAAAGGTAACAGGCGGGCCACCCATTGGTTGGGTGGCCATCTCCACACCTCGCCCGTCTTTTCAAATATGTCAAGGTAGGCCTCGGGATCATCGCTCAGTGCAATCTTGATGAGGATAACAGGGGTTGTGGGCTCCGGTGTAGCAGCTGCAGCCCCTCTCTGGCAAAGGACTTGTTTACTTCACCCAGTGGTGAAAAGTCCATGATGACGTTATCCTCCAAATCACGGGTTTCGGCACCAGTATAACAGAGATAGTTTTTTCAGGGCAAATGGAGGAGTCAGAAAGCAGCAAAAACAGTCAACGTGATTATTTTATTACTCTTCAGCTTCGTTCACAAAATTCAAACAAAAGGGCACTCAGTGGCCAAATCACAAAAAAATTAGACCATAATTATTGTTGCACACAGAAACAGTATCTTTGTCAGATTATCTTTGTCTGCCTTTTCAGGTCTCCCTCCGCCATCACTATAACAAGAGACAGGTGTTAATGATAATGACAGCCAAGGTGATGAGCCTTACCGCTATCCCTCTCCCGCAGACAGACATACGTCCACTCCCCATCCCCACACACTAGTAATATTCACTGTATACTGCTACTACCACTATTATTAATAATAAATAAATAAATAGCGGGGAAAACGAGAGGCAGTGGAAAATGCTTTTACATCAACGAATGTTAATTTACTGATGTAACAACGTTAAAGAAGATATGCTGTCCTAATTTGGAAGCACTCATTATCAACTGTAAATCTTTCTATTCTCTGTAGGAGTTTTCCTTGTTTTATCTGTTGAGGGTTTATATTCCTCATCACATACACAGAACAACAATACCTGGACTCACTTATTATTATTCTCTGTGATTTTAACAAAGCTAACCTCAGCCGTGACCTGCCAAAATACAGACAGCACATTACAACATGGACAGAAATACTGGACCACTGCTACACAACATTAAAGGACGCATATCGCTGATCAGTGTCTGGTTCATCTTCTTCCAACCTACAGGCAGAAACTTAAATCAGTTAAACCAGTAAATAAATGCACCAAGGAGGCAGAGCTAGAACCACTAACCTGCTTTGACTGCACTGATTGAAATGGTTTTGAAGCTGCAGACACGAATCTGGATGAGCTCACAGATATTGTGACATCATATATCAGATTCTGTAAGGATATGTGCATTCCTACTAGAATTTATTTAACGTTCAACAACTACAAACCATGGTTTACAGGAAAAATCATACAGCTTCATAATCCCAAAGAGGATGCTTATAGGATTGGGGATAAAATCTTGTTTAATCAGGCCAAAAACACACTGACTAATGAAATTAAATTGGCTAAAAGAAGCTAATTTTTTTAGCTAATGACCCTGCATCAGTGTAGAGAAGCCTGAAAGATGTTACTAACTTCAAGACACCATCCCCCAAAACTGTAGGGAACCAACTGGCTGACAACTTGAATGTGTTTTACTCTAGATTTGAAAAGCCCAGTCTCACACCCCACACCCACTCTGACCTTCTCTTCACACAAATACCCACACCTCCTACTTTTGTGAAGAGGATGTGTGCTGGGCCTTTCAGAAATAAAAGACAAGGAAATCACAGCACCCAGAAGGTGATTCACCCACTCCAAATCTAAAATCCTGTGCTGACCAGCTGGCCCCCCATCTTCACACAGATCTATAACTGATCACTAAAGCAGTGTAAAGTTCCCTGTTGCTTCAAACACTCCACTATCATCCCTGCCCCAAAGAAACCCAAGATCAAAGGACTTAATTACTACAGACATGTCGCTCTAATGTCTATGGTCATGAAGTAATTTGAAAGTATGGTGTTGGCCTACCTGAAGGACATCACAAGGACACTTTCTAGATCCCCTTCAATTTGCTTATAGAACGAACAGATCTGTGGATGATGCAGTCAACATTGGATTGCATCATATCCTGCAACAACTGGACAGACCAGGGACATATGCAAGGATCCTTTTTGTGGACTTCAGTTCAGCTTTCAACATCATCATCTCAGCTCTCCTATGGAATAAATTAACCCAGCTCTCTGTTCCCACATCTATCTGTCAGTGGATCACCAGTTTTCTGACAGACAGGCAGCAGCTAGTGAGACTGGGGAAATTCACTTCCAGCGCATGTACGATCAGCACGGGTGCCCCCCAGGAATGTGTGCTCTCCCCCCTACTCTTCTTTCTCCCTGTATACCAACAACTGCACCTCCAAGGACTCCCCTTTCAAGTTTCTGAAGTATGCAGATGAAACAACTGGCATCAGCCTCATCCAAGATGACGATGAGTCTGCATACAGAATGGAGGTTGTACAGCTGGCTCACTGGTGCAGTCATAACAACCTGGAGCTCAACACGCTCAAAACAGTGGAGATGATTGTGGACCTGAAGTGGGAGACCCACATTGACTCCACTGTGAAAAAGGCCCAGCAGAGTTTTTACTTCCTTCGCCAGTTGAGGAAGTTCAACCTACCACAGGCGTGTCCAGCGGAGGGCGCCAAAACCGATCGAAATGAGGTTGTAATCAGACATGGTTTTTAGGGTGAATTTTAGATAGATGTTTTAATAAGTAAAATGTACCTCCCTAACATAAAACTTTACCCTAAACTTAACCAATTGTGTCTGAAAAGATAAATGAGTGTTTAACAAAACAAAAATCCTTACCCTTAACCTGCATCTAACCTTAACCGGTAGTGTTATAAAATGCAAATTCAAAAAAGAAAACAAATTAACTGAAGCAACCACATAATTTTGTGTGGCTTCTATGCCATTATTATTTTCTTGGATCTTTGGCTGGACTCGAACTGCGGTCACCGAGCTCATAGATCAATGCTCTATTAGGTGAGATACTAAGCAATTAAAGACATAGGAATAAGTGTATATATGTAGGTGGTTCTGTAATACAAGTTTTTCAAATATTTTTGTTAAAGCAAAAATATTTGATATCATAACATAGCGGGGGGTTAGTTTTTATAAAACCAAAACCAGAAATTGTCCTCGTGATTTGTGGGACAATGATTAAACTTCAGCAGTGAAAAATTCAGCAGTAAACTGCAGCAAAACGTAGAAAGCGGCACGTACAAGTCAGTTTACAAACATTTATATAGAGTAGCATTAATTCTATGAGACCAGGTTGTCCTCATACACTGTACAACTCTCCTCAACTGTAACTGCTGTTGATTTTCCACAGTGTTGGTGATTTACAGTACATTATTCCAATAAGCTGCCAAGTGGGCACATAAAGCACATTTAGGGCACTTTCAGACATTTTGCCCCAGTAAGTCACTACCCAACCATGTCTCCTGGAGGAAGTCATGGTGAGGGCAACACAAAGTTAAACTCAAGCTTTTTGTGATGACAGGGGCCTTGTGTCAACAAGTTTGAAAAGAGCAACACTTAAACATACTCATGATAGGAGTGCCTGAAGGCAGTGTGGGGGCACGCTCACAATCATTCAGGGGAAGTCTGATTTTTTACAATACATTAGTCAATAGCAAAGATTATGTAGTGAATTAAAGAAAAACAATATGGCTTTTCTGTCAGAACAGCAGTACGCTGAGCCACATTTCAGATGAAAACATTCTGTGCACGTGGTGGTATTAATGCTTTGTGTTTGTGTGCACTTAATAGTTTTGCATTTCTGTGTGCCTTTAACTCCTCACCTTCCCCATGGAGAGATGTGATGCTGACTCATTTTGACATGTTTTGGAGCATAGCACATTCTCAATGGAAGCACATCATTCATTAGGTTTTCTCATGGGGATGTGAAATAGGGTGGTGGCCATTTAAATACACTAAGCATATCACTATGGAGAAAGACAAGCAAGGGCTGCTGAAATGCTCTGGTATCTTATCAGACTGCTCCATCACATATTTCCCTGAACTTGGAAACTTTTGAGTTGATGTCAGTGTTACCTCATGATATCTTCCATCTTCCATGGTTTAGACAAGCTTCAATTCCAAGATCTTAAATGGTTTTAGATATGCAGTTCTAGTCTGTATTGGAACAAGCCGGTTATGTTTACCAGTGTATCCATGCTACAACCAAAGCGGATGTGCCAAAAACATACCTTATACTGGTAAGCAGAA
Organism: Xyrauchen texanus; assembly: GCF_025860055.1. NCBI lineage: Eukaryota > Metazoa > Chordata > Actinopteri > Cypriniformes > Catostomidae > Xyrauchen > Xyrauchen texanus. The sequence goes on along the minus strand of NC_068298.1, from coordinate 19,403,104 downwards.
AGTTTTCACTGCACAATGTTTTCAAATTCTTTGTGTTGTTTTATAATAAAAATATCTAAACATCCTTTCATCCTATCTTGAATAAAGTTGGAAAATAGGAAAATATTTTTTTCTTAAGCATAAATCTAACAAAATGTATTGAGATTTATGCTTAAATTACGAAGGGCCCTATTTTAAGAGCGCTATGCCTTAAGCGCATTTTTTTCCCTACAAGTATGCACTATGTCCAAGCACATATGTTCTCTTTTGTAAGTAGTTTTTTACAAAAGCATCTGATAAATGACTAAATGTAAAAGTAAATGATTTGTGCAGCTTCATTCATTATAATGATAATGATAGTCACATTAAGGCCCCGATTTACTAAGATCTCAAATAACGGGTGCGTGTCATGAGAGTTTTGCGGGTGATATACTAAGACAAATCGCACAAATAACTACACATGCAAATATGTTGGACACACCCTCCAAAAGGAGGATTTTGTGCATCCAACATATTTAAGAAGACAAATCGCACAAATAACTACACATGCAAATATGTTGGACACACCCTCCAAAAGGAGGATTTTGTGTGTGTTACTTGCATTAAATGCAATTACAGGACAGCTCTCACTAAATAACACTTTAGTTTTATTCAATATGGCATTTATATGTTTATTTATAATTGTGTGATATCATAAAATCCCTGCTATTTAACAAGAATAGTTGATGAGAATGCACATGACACTCTTCACTTGAAATGTTCATAATTCACAAAGAAAATACAATACACTCACCTAAAGGATTATTAGGAACACCTGTTCAATTTCTCATTAATACAATTATCTAATCAACCAATCACATGGCAGTTGCTTCAATGCATTTAGGGGTGTGGTCCTGGTCAAGACAATCTCCTGAACTCCAAACTGAATGTCAGAATGGGAAAGAAAGGTGATTTAAGCAATTTTGAGCGTGGCATGGTTGTTGGTGCCAGACGGGCCGGTCTGAGTATTTCACAATCTGCTCAGTTACTGGGATTTTCACGCACAACCATTTCTAGGGTTTACAAAGAATGGTGTGAAAAGGGAAAAACATCCAGTATCGCGGCAGTCCTGTGGGCAAAAATGCCTTGTTGATGCTAGAGGTCAGAGGAGAATGGGCCGACTGATTCAAGCTGATAGAAGAGCAACTTTGCCTGAAATAACCACTCGTTACAACCGAGGTATGCAGCAAAGCATTTGTGAAGCCACAACACGCACAACCTTGAGGCAGATGGGCTACAACAGCAGAAGACCCCACCGGGTACCACTCATCTCCACTACAAATAGGAAAAAGAGGCTACAATTTGCAAGAGCTCACCAAAATTGGACAGTTGAAGACTGGAAAAATGTTGCCTGGTCTGATGAGTCTCGATTTCTGTTGAGACATTCAGATGGTAGAGTCAGAATTTGGCGTAAACAGAATGAGAACATGGATCCATCATGCCTTGTTACCACTGTGCAGGCTGGTGGTGGTGGTGTAATGAATTGTGGGGGATGTTTTCTTGGCACACTTTAGGCCCCTTAGTGCCAATTGGGCATTGTTTAAATGCCACGGCCTACCTGAGCATTGTTTCTGACCATGTCCATCCCTTTATGGCCACCATGTACTACTTCCAGCAGGATAATGCACCATGTCACAAAGCTCGAATCATTTCAAATTGGTTTCTTGAACATGACAAATGAGTTCACTGTACTAAAATGGTCCCCACAGTCACCAGATCTCAACCCAATTTGGGATGTGGTGGAACAGGAGCTTCGTGCCCTGGATGTGAAATCTCCATCAACTGCAAGATGCTATCCTATCAATATGGGCCAACATTTCTAAAGAATGGTTTCAGCACCTTGTTGAATCAATGCCACATAGAATTAAGGCAGTTCTGAAGGCGAAAGGGGGTCAAACACAGTATTAGTATGGTGTTCTTAATAATCCTTTAGGTGAGTGTATATATACACGTTAAGCCATCACACCACTGATATATACTTGAATGAAATCTGAATCTCAAACTCCTATTATCTTGACCATTGCCTGCTTCGAGTACTGGAAAGAACTGCCACCTAAAATATTTAGCAATATTTTGGCAGTTAAAAACAATGTTTAAAATGTTAAATTATGACATCGTTTTGGCATATATTTTTAGTAGCTTTATTATGTTATTAGTTATGATTTAGAGTTTTAAAATAATCAAATAAAAGTGTTTTATCTTGTATCAAGTTTGCACATGTTTTTATACACCCAAACCTTTTGGCAATCTAAACACTTTCATTTATGTAAGTTCCAGGCTTCCAGAGATCTTCCAGACACCGACCAACACGGTCCACATGTAACAAATGACATTTTACAATAATCATGTTAACTTTATTGATGTTAATCGTGTTAAAGTCTCACTATGAATGATGCGCCTCCCACTGTTGTTTTGAATGAGTTTGACAACTTGCAGGAAATGTTCAAGGGACAAAGACTTCACTTCCTTAAACCGATGAATATTCCTTGAAATGGTTCATAATTTTAAAAAAAATCATTGTCTTGCCTGCAATTCACACACTTACAGCAATAATGGCTTCATTGATTGTAACAGGAGCGATCCAACATTCCCGAAGGAAATTGTTAGCATCTAAACTATGATACACGTCCATCTCCTCTCTCACGTAGGTGCTCAGTAATAAATAAATTGATCAATTGCCACACATACATTTCTGCATATACATGGTGAAATTATTTATTTTTCACATATCCCAGCTAAGCTGGGGTCAGAGTGCAGGGTCAGCCATGACACAGCACCCCTGGAGCAGATAGGTTCAAGGGCCTTGCTCAAGGATCCAACAGTGGTGTCTTGGTGGTGTTGGGGCTTGAACCCCTGACCTTCTGATCAGTAACCCAGAGCCTTAACCACTGAGCCACCACTCCCCAGTATCAACAACACATTTGGTTAAGTCACTTCAAGTGAATGTTCTTTGAGAAAGTTTGTTGACTTAAGAGTCTTATTTAAAGAATCCAGTTATTGTTTATTTTCAGACTCAAAAAATAGGGACTTCTTTTCTTCATCCGTTGACCGTCAGGCATTCCAATTTCCCCCATTCATTTTAATGGAAGTGACCCGTCTCTGTCAGTAGCATTCTAATTCCTTTGTTATTGTTTACGTCCATTAAATGGTATATGTCTGAAATATACCCAAATGAACCAGAATTGAATTAAATTATATTAAAGTTAGATTTTAATTGAGAGTTAGTCAAATAAATTCTGGAAATCTGTATCGATAACCAGCCCTTACAGGGAAATGTACAGTATCTTGTTTTAAGGATGTTTAGATATTTTACTGGAAAAACAGGACAAAAACAATTATTAAGAAAATGTTTTCCATGTGTATCTGACTAGTTAATCTAGTCATTTGGCTAGTCTGGATAGTTGGTCACCATCTGTTTAGTTGGTCTAGGCTGCTATATCTTCAGGAATCATACATTTATTTTCTGTTTTCTCTCACTTCAGCATTTCTGACTTTGGCTCTGAAGGAATTCCATAATTTAGACCACTACTCTTCGAGTAGCTGGAGAATTAAGTTGATTTGAGCCTTGACCTACCACACCTGTTCATCTAAGTAAGCCCACAGGCCCTGAGGTGCATATTTTGGCTCAGCTCACACTCTGTCCAGGCCAAATTGTTCAGCTGTGTGATGGACATGGACAATCAGCCCTATTTGCACTTGTTTTCTATCTCTCACTCTGTCACTTCCTCCCCCACCACTCTTCTGCTTTTCATAAGTGTGGTTTTGGAGTTTATCATGAGCTAATATCCACTGGGACAGGATTGTTTTCCTTAAACAAAACAGTTAGAAACCTTCTACTTAAGCAAGCATTATGGCCGGGCACAGACACTAGGGTTGCTGTCAAATCCCCATTTATTGTTTCATGCTTTTGGTTTCCCATCATTCCTGTTTTGAAAATGTTATGCAACAGAGTGAGATCTTTGTTTGCATGTTTTTACTAATTTGCTGACAATGCATTAGTCCAAACTCATAGACTCATCGTTGATGGTGTTGGGTTATTATTAATGAGTTGAAAGTGAAAATGTGCTTTATGAGCTTGTAATACTGTGTGAATTGTGCTGTTTGTGGGCTGCAGTATCTGCTGAGATTTCCTAGGAGTGTGAGCCATCCTCCTTCAGATTAAAGCTCTCCACACAGTGTGCTGTTCTCTACATAATCTAGACCTGTGTTTTTCAGATCAAATTTCCCCAACATTTTTTGAACTGTCTAATTTGGCTAGCTTCTACCAAGTGACAGATGAATGCATGGTTATTTGATTAGTTTTTTTTAAATTTGCCATAATGACTTGTTTTCATCTCTATGACAGTATCAGGAAAGAGCTGTGGCCCATTATTGGGTCACATTCACAACACCAGTTGAGAATGCTGATCTAGACGATAGAGACTTAACCCACTGCTCAGAGGTTAACACACCATGTTAACTTGTCTTAGTGATGTGAGAGGGAGGGAGTTTTGATGTCAAGCAATGAATGCATTTATTGGGCTTGGACCCTCTTCAGATGCTCTTCGTGAGCCAGCTAGGTGGGATGGGAATCTTGCCATTTTCCCTAACAGGACAGTTTCCATCCTTTAAAGACCTGGATGAGAAATCAAGAGTCCTAGGATAAAGTTCTGAGCTCCAAACCGGTTCCAATTTATTATCCTGTAGACCTGTCATCATACCCCGTGCCCATAACACATTTTGTCCATTGTGTGTCAATGCTGAAGACACTCTGTGGAATTTAATGTCACAAAGAAGTATGCATCTAGATCTTTTTTTTTATTCAGTCATCCGAACTTTACAAGATTTTGAGAGAATGTTTGATGATAAAGCCCAGAGTTGATCTCAAAGCCTCCCCACTGACTTTTGTTTTTATTCACTCTCTAATGCTGACGAGTTGGTGGTTATGGTCGATCTAATTGATCTGTTGTTATTACAAACACTGACAGTTGTATAGTCTGGTCTCTATCGACCTCTAACCTTGAGCATTGACTTCCAGCAATGGAGCTATTGGTGTCAGAGCTGAATGTGCTGTTGAAGTTGTTGGACCATGAGACCCTAAGCTCTGCTACAGAAGAGAAGAAAGCAGCTGTGAAGAACCTGCTAAGACAGATGCAGCCCTCAGGTAAACAACACTGTTACATGTAACCAAGCTGGAAAATCCAGCTTAAAACGGTTTTGTTGTTGCAGAAAGTAACAGAGCTAAAGGGATACAAATCAGCTTGATGAAGCATTGGTTCTCTCACAAATGATGAAAGACAGTATACATTGTAATGATCGCTGGCTTAATACACTAAATAGTTAATTCTCCTAAACTGAAATAGCTTTTGGCAATTGTCCTATATACATACCTTGTTTTTTTCTTTTCAAATACTCTCCCTTTGCAGTCACTGGAAAAGACTATATGTACGTGAACACCTCAGTAAACAGAAACGTAACCAGCTTTGTTGAGTCACTTTTTGAGAAGTTTGGTAAGTGAGTAGTATTTGTGTGATATTCTTACTTGTTTCAGAGCATTAGACACATAAATATGTTTTCACATACAGATTGTGACCTTGGGGACCTGAAAGTTGAATTAGAGGAGCAGAAGAAAGAGCCAGAGTCAGACCACACAGACCACATTCCTTCTAAGCCAGTAAGAAACCTTCTCTCAAAGGATTACCGATACTGTTCTGCACTGAAGCATTCTTCCTTAGACATAACACTTACAGTATATACAGTATAGTGCAATATTATACTGGGTATCAGTGTGTAAATGGGGTGGTGCTCTTTGACACTGAGGTATGGCAGGAAGATAAATCACACAGCTGTGAAACCTCCCTTTCTCCTTACCGCTGCATTGCAAATTCAGGGCCAGGCATTTATCTTTAAGTCATGTCACTATCAGCCCTTCACCTGGGTCCCAAAAGAGCTATGATCTGTTATTAAGAGAGTGAACTCCTCCAGGATTTTTCGTTGTATGTGTCACTGTGTTTGTGTGTCATTATTAGCACAATTCTCCTGAACAGACACTATCTGGTGGATTTTTCAGCCATCCATGCTGAAAATACCATCATTGCTGGTCACCAGTTTATGTTTTGGTTGCAGACAGACCATGCTGGTCAACCAAGTAGGTTTTGTGGGTTAAAGCATGGCTATGAAGTTCACCCAGGTAGACCGGCACCAAATCAGCACTAAACAGCATAAATTGCAGAGGGTTGGAACCGAGTGAAATAACTTTGTGTTATTGTGGAAACTCCTTGAAAAGCAGATGTTAATGTGAAGGTGCAGTCAGATGGAGAAAGTCATGTTCATTTGTCGCATTTTTTGGAGCAGAGCACGAAAGATTCTCCACCCCCCCTGCCCAACACACCACCTCCGGAGGATTACTATGAAGAGGCCATGCCACTCAGCCCTGGCAAGGTGCCAGAATATATCACTAGCCGCAGTAAGTGTCATTGTTGTGTGTTGCTTGGAAATAGATTTATAAACATGGCATGGTTTATATAAACTCCTGTTGGGTGATTTTCCAACTTTGTGGTATTTCAAGTCAGAATATAAAAAATAATCTCAATTTATTTGAACAGCATCTAAAGTTTTAAGCCCTGTTTACACATGCAACGAATTCTAGCGACAAAGCATCATGAGCTCATTAATTTTCAATGAGAGCTGGCGACTTACACGATTGACAGTGCCCTCTGACGACTAGATCTGGCCATGTCCAATGACTTTGAGAAAAGTTTAAGAAAAGTTTTTACTTGCAAATGAGAAGCAACTTTCAGCAGTGACTACCTGTTGAAGATGTTATTATTAATCAGATGATGCACTGAGCACTTCTGCAGTTCATATAAAAACACTCTCCCCTACAAAATGTTAATTTGTAGAGACGAAAACAAATTCCATGTCAAATTAGAATTATATAATAGTTTTCTCTGCCATATGTCTCATCTGTGATCATATTTTCAAAAGATACGACCATTCGTGCAGTCCACCAGTAACGTTAGCGTGACAGCGGTAGGAACGGCCACTAGTAACTTCTCAGTACAGGGACTAGCTTCACGATAAAGTCAATGCATATGTGAATGGGACTATCTAAGGCATGTTTGTGCTGAAAAGAATGACAGTTATTAATTATGGCACAGTGCTATTTCAGTACATTTAGCACTTGATAGCGTTGAGACCTTCACCAAACATTACAGCAGCAGTGCGTCCTTTCAGTAGAAAAATAGCGCCATCAGCTGACAACTGTTTTGAATCTGAATATGGCATTAAACTGAATGATCCGCTTCAACTACTACACTATGCGAATGTACAAAATGATTGTCAACAGAGACTATTTAGCAGACAGACCACTTATATAAAATGTATGTGAGAAATTGGAACAACCAATGGATGTAGAAAAGGAAGATCCACATAACAGGTAAAAGAGCCAATCTCCTATTAGATACAGACATTGCCTGTCAACGAACGTGCATGCACATTAGACAGACAAGCTGGGAAAATTGTGTTTTTGAGTGTAATCTGAGGTAAAGAAGCACAATTTATGATTCAATTTTTGTCAGATTTTACAGCTGATTTTAAATATGTTATTTGATCATAATATTGACCAACCATTTTGGGGATTTTGGTGTTTCCCCATTCAAATAGCTAGGAGCTGAACATTTATGCTGCTAGTTTACATAGAAAATAGCTGAGAGCATTCCAAAGATGACCGCCAAGTGGACTTCTTTGCCTTGAAAGGGACTTTGTTGACAGGCAGAATGCACATCAAAGTCTTCTGATTGGCTGATCAAAGAATGTGTTTTCAACACACCTGTTTACACAGTCTATAGTTGTCCCCAAGACTGGTGAGATATCTCTGATTTCAGTGATATCTTTCAGGGAGAAGGAACATTTTCAGCATGCCATTTAAGAAAGAAAATTGCTGAAAATGCAGATTTTTTGAGCTGACAAATTACATACAACTGTTTAAAGAATTCACCCCTTAGTGTGTTTATATGCTTTATTGTTGTTATTCTACATAATGTGACACCTCTTCTATTGACTCTTCTATGCATCTTCGATCTCTGTAGGCTGCTCCAGCCCTCCAAACTCCATTGAAGATGGATATTACGAAGATGCTGAGAATAATTACCCAACCACGCAAGTGAATGGACGACGCAAAAACTCCTGTAAAAGAAGAACCCTTTAAATTGCATGCATGTCAGTTTACCCCTGCTAGTTATGTCATTTCTTATTAGTCCTATTTGTGTGATATCACTCTTTACACAGATAATGACTCAGATGCCTTAAGCAGCTCTTATGAGTCATATGATGAGGAAGAGGATGAGAAAAGCCAGCGTTTGACGCACCAGTGGCCCTCAGAGGAGAACTCCATGGCCCCAGTGAGAGACTGCCATATCTGTGCCTTCCTTCTGAGAAAGAAACGTTTCGGCCAGTGGGCCAAACAGCTCACTGTCATCCGTGAAAGCAGACTCCAGGTGAGCTGCCAGAAGCCCCAAGGAATTGAAGTGAGCCTTGGGTCTTTGTACATATTATGAATAGGATTGCCAACAAGATCATTATTTCAATAGTCTATACCAGTAAAAATGCACAATTTACGAACCAAATTTCAATAAATAAGCAAAAAATTATATGCTAGGCCTATTGAACACTCACACTTTAAACATTTGCATATTGATAGAAATAATTAGCAAATTAAGAAAAAAAAGTTATTCAAGTAAACAGTCAGTAATACAATAAAGATAAAAAAGAAACAAATTACAAACTATAGTATAAATAAAAACAACAGGTCAAATATATAAATGAAGTAAACAGTGCAGCAGTATCATTTAAACATCCATATATATATGGCCCACCTGTTTACATTCACTTAAGACATAAGTGACTCATCTGAATGGTTTCTGAATTATGAATGATACATTGAAGCCTCTGATTCACTATTTGTACAACTGCTTGTTTTATAGTGCTATAAAAGCTCTAAAGACCAGTCCCCCTACATGGACATTCCACTCAGCCTGTGCTCGGTCATCTATGTGCCTAAAGACGGGCGAAGAAAGAAGCATGAGTTGCGTTTCTCTCTTCCTGGAGGAGAGGCATTGGTGCTGGCAGTGCAGAGCAAGGAGCAAGCCGAGAAATGGCTCCAAGTAAACACAGTTACTTACTCAACACATTTCATCTCACGCTAGCACTCTCACTAGTTCTCCATTATTCTTTCACACAATGGATGTATCCGGCTGCCAGAAACCATATTGCACAAGAGGAAAATGGCTTTTGTTAATGGACCCCCCTGTGTGATGGAATATGTTTACATCTGGAGGGAACTGCTGATGTGTGGATGTCTTTGTGTGACTGCAGGTGGTGCGTGGCGTTACAGGTCAGGGAAATGGGTTTGACAGCCCATCATCTCCCTCGATTCCTAGGAAAAATGAACTGGATAAGGTGGGGTCCCTGCACACATTTGTCTCTTTCATACCTCCTGTACATCTAATCCTCACCATTGACAAATAAATTGTGCACATGATGCATTGAAAGATCTTTTGTGGATACACTTATTCATTAAACAGAGGTCTCGCTGCGACTAGAGTTGGTTCCAAAAAATAGTCTCACTTAAACAGTGTAAGCTGAATTCCTCATGACCTGTGCAATGATTACCAAGACTTTTAATTTGCAAAAAATCTACTGCTACTGAATGATCATATACCATTGTACTGCATGATCAGCATATTCATCTTCCATGGTATTTTCAGTAGTTGTGTGAATACGATATGATGCAATAAAAATAAATAAAACAAACACTGCCCACCAATGTTTCCTTTAAACCTATCAAAGGATTCAACATAATTTAAATGTACTGTCAAATTTTAATGACACAAAAAATGAATTTAGTGTTTGTTGACCTAATGCTTCGTCTTCTGAGCTCTGAGTGGTGGTCTATATTTTTTCCCCCCAAATATTAATTTGAAAAATGTAGCAAAAATGTATGTTTTAAAGCTCACTAATGGGATTTTAATGGGATTCCAAGGTACAGTATTTCAAACATCATCCAAAATACAAAGTATTAACTTGGTAACATTCCCGAGTGGTTCTTGTCTATTAAACCTGTTGCTCTAAATGAATGAGCCTTTCTTCTATCATTGTTTGTAATTATATCCCCACCCCTGCTGCTGATAGTGCAGGTCTGACAGGGTTTCTGGGAGGCTAAATGTTGTGGGCTCACTCTTCATCTGTTCTGATTAAAAGTTGTCAGGCTAAAGGCTGGTAAATTCTGCCAGAGCAGCTGTAAATAATGTGTTGAGTGTAAGAGGCCTGTTGTGATAGGCAGAATGATGGGGTCTGTTATGATGTGTGTGTTTGTATGTCAGGAAACACATTTAATCTTAATTTAGCAGTGGGCTGTGAATGTTGCACTCTGCTGGGAGTGTGTTTCCTGTCTGAACTCCATTGCTAGAGCTGTCTGGCCACAGGAGCACAGAGTTCTTTTCTCACTCACTTGTTCTAGTAGATTTCATTTTCAATAACCTGCATATTCTATTGTATAAACTTAGTCATATTTCCCTACAAGCCTAAGTAGATTTGTGTGTAGCTATAGATGTGTATATTTAAACCTTAAATCAAGTCAAGTCATTTTTATTTGTATAGCACTTTTCACACATTGTTTCAAAGCAGCTTTACAGAAAATCATGCATTAACAGAAATTGAAACTGTAATATCTATAAAGTCTTAGTCATCATTGTGTAATTGTAAATTGTTTATAAAAATGTATAATTAAATAAATTGTATTTAGAACCCCAGTGAGCAAGCTGAAGGCAACTGTGGCAAGGAACAGAAAACTCCATATGATGTTGGTTAATGGAGAAAAATAACCTTGGGAGAAACCAGACTCACTGTGGGGGCCAGTTCCTTTCTGACTGACAGCATAAATATAATGCCAATATTACTTATGCAGTGCAAGTCATGGTTTAAAATTTGTAAACTAAGTAAGTGCAAAGGGCCAGTGTTTAAACAAAGACTTTGTATGAACTGTAAGATTAATGACTAATGTCTTTGAAGTCCATCCTGTATAAATTGCAGAGGTTTACATAGATGCTTTGTCATTCGTTGGTTTGCTGATGAAGGATTTTGTTGGCAATTAATCTATGTCTTGTTGAAGTCTATGTATTCCATTTCAGGAGTGTAGTCCATCATTAAACCAAGGTGATACAGACAGAGATAAATGAGGTGCATTGCAGTTCAACCGGTCATTTTGGTGAGGTCTATCCTAAGTTCAAGGTTCAGGCATTGGCATATGAAGTGTCCCATGTCTTATGGTTGGAGTTGGCATCAGTTCATCCTCTGAAGTGCATCGTAATAGAATGAAGTGATGTCTGGCTGGCACCGGCTGCATTTAGTCATCATCGCTCAGAGACACGTAGCAGTGGAGTCCGACACCAAGCAGGAACAGAGCTGGATCTGGCCGGTTCTGGTGACCTCAGGATTGGAATCCCGAGGTTGAGACTGGGATAAAAAATAGAGTAATATTAGCATAGATGCCATAAAAGGTTTTGCAGAGCTATAGATCGGGATAAATATTCTGGTTCCAGCAGACCTAACTAAAGCAGTCTAATTGTGAGTTGATGGATAAATTAGGTGTATGCCTGGCCTAATATAACTATTAACAGGCCAGAATTTTGTGATTGTAATGAATGTGATGTATTCAATGTAAGGACGATAAAATGGGGCTAAATTGATCATATTTCTTGGTTCTAGTCAGCACTCTGGCTGCTGCATTTTGAACCAATTGAAGTTTATTTATTGAACTTGGTGAACAGTAATGCATTACAATAATCTAGTCTTGAGGTCATGAACGTGTGAATTAGTTTTTCAGCAACAGGGAGCATGTGTCAAATCTTATATATAACTAATATTTCTGAGGTGGAAGAAACCACTTCCACAAACATTGCTGTTCACAAACATTGGAAATTTATTCAAAATGTTACATTGGATCTAACATGTTGTGGCTTTTGATGTTTTGATCTTTGAGCTCTTCATGATGAAATTTATGAGACACTGTTTTCTGGACTGTGACAGATGATTGCATAATTCCAATTTAATTTCTGATTATTTAAATTTTATCAGTAAATAAATTAATGAAGTCATTACTGTTGTGCTGCGACAGAATATCTGGTTTAGTCGATGCTTTATTCCTAACCAATTTAGCCACAGTAATGGGGGACGACACCTAGGATTGTTGTGGTTTCTATGAGTTTGCTAAAATATGCTGACCTGGCAGCTTTTAGTCTGTAGCTACACACACTATCCTTCTATGCACCGCAAAATACCTCTAATTTTGTAGTCTTCCATTGTGCTCCATTTTCAGAGCTGCTCTCTTGAGAGCATGAGTGTGATCATTGTACCATGGTGCAGGGCTTTTTTTAAATTTTCCTTAGAAATATATAATAACATATATAATATAATTTAACCTGGCTGTGCTGTGTTCTCTCTAGTGGCTGTCTGTGGAGAAGCAAACCTCCGATTCTGATAGCATGCCAAGTGGTGAAAGTGCCCGTGACAGCCGAGAAAATGGTGAGATCTCCCCACTGTGTTTCTTTTTTTTAATCATCCATCTGTTCTTCTGTTTGTCTGTCACTGTTTCTTTTCTATCTATCTATCTATCTATCTATCCATCCATCATCCACCCATCCATCCATCAATCCATCCAATCACCCATCACTCTTTCTTTTGTAACGCACTCTATACTGCCTTAATAAGAGTTGTGTTGATAGACTGCAACTGGTGCAGAATGCTGCAGCCAGAGTGCCTACAAGGTCCAGGAAAGACCACTCCAGTTTTAGCTAATTGGTTGCTTTCCACGCACCCCACCAAGAGTGAGAACCACACATTATTGCGACCAAGAGGAGGTTACGCCATGTGACTCTACCCTCCCTAGCAACCGTGCCAATTTGGTTGCTTAGGAGACCTGGCTGGAGCCACTCACCATGCCCTGGATTCAAACTCGCGACTCCTGGGGTGGTAGTCAGCGTCAGTACATGCTGAGCTACCCAGGCCCCCAAGCATTTACATTTTTAAAAAGCATTTGAAGATATATTTTTAAAGTAGCTTTTGATTAATCTGTTTTATGTTTTTTATTTATTATCATAATATAAAAACATTTTGATTTCCCTACATTTGTTTTCATTCATTTTATTTATTTATTTTATTTTTGTATGTTTGTACTGCTTCATTTTTTTTTTAGATGGATTGTTTTACTTTCTCTGAACTGTTGATTCCTATGTTTTCTACTTCCAACTGTGAAGCACTTTGAGCTGCATTTTATGCATGAAAGGTGCTATACAAATAAAATGTATTATTATTATTATCCATCCATCCATCACTTTTTCTTTTCCATCCATCCTTTCTCTTTTTGTAACTCATTCTCCAAGAGCTTTGTCACCAGGATGTCTGCATAGGATGGGCATGGCTTTGGCAAGAGAAAGTCTTTAAAAGTTTTAGCCTAATTCCAGCAGATTGAGTTTCTTGGTATTTTCTCACTCCTGTACACTGACCATAAACATGCCTCTACATTTAATTTAACCATTTAATTTTATTTGTTTGTGTATGTTTACAGGTAAACCTAAGCGAGGTGCACTGTCAGAGCTTACAGGCACTGTAAGCCGAGCAGCAGGAAGAAAGATCACAAGAATCATCAGTTTCTCCAAAAGAAAGCCACCACTACCAGGAGATAGCTGCACATCACTTGACCAGGACCCTCGGTGTGGTATGAAACCCTCCTTTCTCTCTCATCTCCCCATTTTGTTCTCATATTACAATACCAGAGAGTCTCTGCATCTGTTATTTTCAATGCTTCTTTCTTTGCCTTTGATCTCAAACAGTGAACTGGAATAAATATTTACACCATTAAACAGAGGACAGTGTACTGTGATAATTGCTCTAATGCTTTATATGTGTGTCAGGTTATGTGGGTGTGCTGGTGAATCAGTGCTGGAGGGAGCACTGGTGTTGTGTGCGGGCCGGATATCTTTACCTTTACCACGAGAAAGGAGACCAGCGAATCCCTCACTCTACTGTGGGTCTTAAAGGTTGTGAAGTTTTCCCAGGCCTGGGGCCTAAACACCCCTTTTCTCTTCGGATACTGAGAGGAGGCGCAGAGGTGGCAGCTTTAGAGGTAGAGAATGTTAGAGTTTTCACAAGAATTCTTGACTAATACTTTCAGTCATGTCAAGGCAAAACACTGTAACCTACTTTTTATCAAAGTTCTCTTAAGAGTCTGTCTCCTCTGTCCTGTGATGAACAGGTTTGATTTATCTATGTTACATTTAGAGAAAACTGAGTGTGAATCATTACTTTAAAATCCAAAATTATTTTACACCTTTTGCCATATCAGTGTTGTCATAATTTGACATTTTGTATAGTCTTTGTAGAGCAGGTGTGTTTAATATTCTGCCAGTGAGAGATAAGCATCAAAGCTTTATTTGGGAAAAGTAGTTTCAAATTTGGTATTTGTGAATTTTTGTGTCCTGATATTGCTCTTTCCTCTTCTCTCCATAATCTTCTGCCATCTCTTTACTTTTGCTATCAATAAATCAGTTGTATGTCTCTGGTTGTGTTTATGTTGTAGCTCATTTGTGTTCCTGTGTGTGTTAGGTGAGTTGCTCGGAGGACTTGGGCCGTTGGCTGGGAGTTCTGTTGGCTGAGACTGGTTCCTCTGCTGACCCTGAGTCCCTACATTATGACTATGTAGATGTAGAAACTATTGCCAACATCCGCACAGCTGCCCGTCACTCTTTCCTGTAAGTTAGTCAGGGTGGAAAGAGACAATGAGTGGCACGTTCAATTGGGACATCTAGTCGTTACTAAAAGGGATAGTTCACACAAAAATAGGGGTACACAGTCCCTTTAAATATTCTTGATTCACTCACTGTTATTTAATTTTCCTCTTTATTTAGATGGGCCACATCCTCAGACTCAAGAACATATGATGAGGTCCCTTTTGAAGCCATGGAGGTTTGTGGCAACTCCACTTGATCACACATGATCAAACATTTGGGTGTATGCTTTTGCGGTTTACACACTTATACATTCTGAAGCATAGACGTCTTGCCCAGATCCACTACATCAACACTTATGCTGTCCTTTTATAGCTGTAATGAGTAGCGTAATCACTAGAGAGGGTTAGAAGTGTGTGTGTGTGTGTGTGTGTGTGTGTATGAAGAGAAAAATCAAGTATCGCGTGGTCTCATCTGCATCTGTTTGAGATTGTCATAGCCCTTCCTTTGCCTCTATATGACACTTCTCTTTAAAAAAAAAAAAACTATTTTGAGGTTTACATTTGTGGACCAAGATTTTCAAAGAGGATTCAGACATTTGAACCCCACTGTATCATTGTGCCTCTGTGTATGAGCGCCCTCACTGGTCTTTAATGAAAGATGAGAAGTATTTCTACAGTAGGCAGTGGGTAGAGCAGGTTCAGTTGTCATGGCCTCTGGCCTCTCAGCGGCTTGTTAATTCCAATCTGAACCCACATGGAAGCACAAGCCCTCCTCATCTATGCATGCCTCAGCACTGGTGATAGTGTGCCCTCAATACAGTATACCTTTTTCTGTTGTAATTTCCCCTCCCAAAGATACTTTGATTATTATATTGACAGGATAATATTAAAGTACCTTCTTCATTCTGTTTCCTTCTCAGCAGGAAAATAAGAGGCTGAGGAGAGGAACCCAAATGAAACGTCATTCTTTCTCCAGCAGTGACCCTGGAAATGCCAGTCCACAAATCACCCTAAAGTGCTACGGCTCCAGTGAGTCCCATCACACACTGCACTGTGCTGGGTCAGAATAGTGTAACTTCAGCTTTAACAAGGCATTTTGGTTTGATCTACAGCTCTGCATTTTCACACTCTTTTCTTGCACTAAATACTGCAGATAATTGCTAAGAGCTTTACCACCTTCCAACAGCCTTCTAGAGGCTGACTTTTGACCTT
Organism: Xyrauchen texanus; assembly: GCF_025860055.1. Classification (NCBI taxonomy): domain Eukaryota; kingdom Metazoa; phylum Chordata; class Actinopteri; order Cypriniformes; family Catostomidae; genus Xyrauchen; species Xyrauchen texanus. The sequence continues at coordinate 19,387,110 of NC_068298.1, read as the reverse complement.
TTCCTGACATTTCAGACTCAAATCAGTACGGGAGATATGGAAAAACACGGGCACTGGAGGATGCATGCCGCTACTTGAAAGAAAAAGAGGACCTGGACACAGAAATAGACAGTATCAGAAGTGGACTGGTGTCCCTGCGGAAGGACAAACGAGAGGCCAAAGAGAAGATGAAATGTGCAACAGGTAAGAGAGAAAGAGCTTTTCCTTTTCTAATTAATATGATAATACACAAATATAGTATGTCCTGTCAGAAGTCTAATTTTAACTCTCATTCCTGTTGTAGTCTGTAGAGGAGAATACTGTGAAATTTCTGTACTCTGAATACTGTGTGAGAAATGTCTGTACCCACTTACAAGCAAAATCACTTTTTTAATGCTTGTTTCTTCAGGTTTACTGCATATTGTAATGGGAAATAATGCAAAAACAATCCAATTATGCAAAACGTGTCTATAAAATAAACTGGATTAAATGTATATCTCTATTGAGATGATCCATGGAGTTAATAAAACAAATCTGAACCCAAATTCTTCTTTTCTCTCAGAAGCAAATAGTTTAATTTGAATGATGACACTACAAAAAGCAGTAAGTTGTGAGAGCCCCTTAAAGGGATAGTTCACCTAAAAATGAAAATTATCTCATCATTTACTCACCCACTTGCCATCCCAGATATGACTTCTTTCATCTACTGAACACAAACAAAGATTTTTTTCTAAATTTCTCAGCTCTGTAGGTCCATACAATCAGTGCCGGTCCTAGCCTTTTTGGGGCCCTAAACTAAATTTTGTGTTGGGGTCCCCGTCAGTATGTTCGTAACACTACATATGTCAACCTGGTCTCATAGTGAAAAGATGACTCTATATACATTTTGCAAAACTTGATATACGTGTCTCCAGGTATAATTCCCTGCAGTTTCCAGGTGAAATAAGGACATGAGGCACTACAACTGTGTGATTTATTCACTTTTACTCAAAGCATGACTTTGATGGCTGATAATGACATTATAAATACTTATTTTTCTCTTTATTACTCAGAACCTGCTATTTTATGATATCGACACACTTTTACTCTACATATATTAACTTATTACAGCATGAATAGTTTGTGCGGTAGCTCAACTGTTGGACTTAGAGTTGACCTCAAGCTGACACTTGAAACAACAAAATCATATAAACGGCAAGAAATTATGTGGTTGCTTCCGAAAATGTGCTTTTTTCATCTCGTTTATATTTTAAAACTCTAATGGTTCGGTTCAGGCAAAAGTTTTAGGTTAAGGAGGTATGTTTTAAATATCCATCTAAAATTCACCTTTATACCTCAACTGAATACGACACAGTTTTACTCGCTTTTGTTATCACCAGCTGGAGATTTCACTGGAAATATGCAGTCAAATGTGTTATACAGCATGTATATGTTACATTGCAAAAATGTTGTCATGTTCATGCAAATTTCATGAGATCAGGCTGTATAATGTCTTTGACATTGTGGGGGCCCTCTGGCAGATCGGGGTCCCTAAGCAACTTGCTGTGGCACTTTTCCACTGCACGTTATTGTTCGACTCAACTCGACTCTGCTCGCTTTACTTTTCTGAGCTTGATTTCCACTGCAGTTTAGTGCAGCCTCAACGTGGGTGGGATTATAGGCTAATCGTAATAGTTGCGTCACCCCATCCAGCTCTCGTTGGATCCTCTCCTCGGCTACTTACGAGAGGAACGTCTGCACCTCGTTTATTGATCACTGCATGGTTTTGCGCACAGCCATTTCTTTTTACAATTTGAAAGAGGTGGTACAAAAAAGTACCAGGTATCAGGTACTATGCACAGTGGAAAACCCCCAAAAAGCGAGCCAGTTCAGTCAAGCATACCATGGAAAAGCCCCAATAGTTTGCCTATAGGGAGGACTGGCACTGCATACAATGTAAGTGAATGGGTGCCATAATTTTGAAGCTCCAAAGTCCACATAAGGGCAACATAAAAGTAATCCAGATGATTCTGGTGGTTAAATCCATATCTTCTGAAGCAATATGATAGGTATGTGTTATAAACATATACATATTTAACTTTTTCCTTCACTTTCACTTTCTCCTTGTTCTGTTTTTGGTGATTCACATTCTTCGTGCATATCACCCCTTGATGGGCAGGGAGGAGAATTTATGACATAAAATTACTTTAATATTTATCTGTTTCTCACCCACACCTATCATATCATGTCTGTACACACAGAGTCACATGGATTACTTTTATGCTCCCTATATGTGGAATTTGGAGCTTCAAAATGTTGGCACCCATTAATTATCCTGCGTGGAGTGGTGGTGGTGTAGTGGGCTAAAGCACATAACTGTTAATCAGAAGGTCCCTGGTTCAATCCACACGGCCACCACCATTGTGTCCTTGAGCAAGGCACTTAACTCCAGGTTGCTCCGGGGGGATTGTCCCTGTAATAAGTGCACTGTAAGTCGCTTTGGATAAAAGCGTCTACCAAATGCATAAATGTAAATGTAATTATCCTTCTAAAATCTTAATTTGTGTTCTGAAGAAGAAAGTCATACACATCTGGGATGGAATGAGGGCAAGTAAATGATTGGACAATTTTCATTTTTGGGTGAACTATCCCTTTAAACATGGTAAAATCAGTGCATGTTCAAGTGGCTTGTATATTCTATAAAACAGCAGCAGCTGTTTGATTAAATTATTAAAGACGCTAATGTCACATAAAATAAAATAACTTCATATTAATAATTAGAATATACAACTTTTCATCAATGGAGTATAGCTGTTTACAGTTGTCAAGTAACATTGCAACTTGGCACATTAATATACTGTAGATTGAGCACAATCAGTTTTTTGCAATTTAAAAGAGATTCGAACTTGACTTATCCAACAGCCTGAACTATCATTTTTATAAAGTTTCAGTACTTTTTTGCTATCCTTTTTTCTCTTTTATATAACTGGTGTCTTTAACCTCATTCTAACTTTATCACATTTTTTAAAATGTTCACAAGTTGTTATGATCACAATATCTCTGCCAGGAACTAATTTAATTATTGATGTGTTTTGCAGATAAGCAATGGTTGGCTTTAGAGGAGCGTGTAACCCAGCTGGAGGAGAGCTGCCGTGTGAAAGAGAATGAGCGTGTAGATCTAGAACTTAAGCTCACTCAGGTGAAGGAAAACCTGAAGAAATCTCTGGCTGGTGGAGCACTGGGGGCACCTGCAGAGTCTAAACCTACAACCAAGGTACTGACTGCATCTGTGCCATAGAAATCCATAGCAAAAAAAACAGCAACAGGTCAAAGATTGTGATCAAATGTCCTGTGGCCTATGTCCCAAATCAGGATTAAGTAGCTAGCTAGATAAATTAAACTTAGTTTAAGTAATTTGTGGTACCAGTAAAGTTAATAGGCTTTCATATTGATTCCTTGCATAGTAACATATGCTAATTAGCTAACCTGCTCCTGGCAGGTTATGTTCGCAATTTCCCAATCAGAGATCTCATCCAGATTCTGAGCAAAGTGACAGTCACTCCCCCAGTATCTCTCACTCCAATTTAAAGTGCACTTCAAATACAGAACAAGTTATTTGTGATTACTATTTATTGCAAGAAATAGATTTTTGGCAGCCTTGCATTTTTTTTAAAGACACTTACATTTTTCCCCAATCATTTCCCACACTGGCCATAAAATATTTATGAATGAATAAACCTAAATTAATTATATAATTTCAATTGAGATATTCAATATCAATAATGATTGAATGACTTTAAAATATAAAAACTGAATTACTCCACAATATACTGTAGATATCAGAAACGTGTGAATGCCACCCAAACCCCTTCTTAATAGAATTTGCTGGCAGAGATGCCATGAACATACATTCACTTGAATTTCAGATATGTCTTTATTGTGGCTTATGCTGCAAAGAAAGAAAGAACAAATAAGTCTTTATTAGTGCATACATCTACTCATTTGTATAATTCAATAGTGTATTCATAATATTATTTAATGATATTAAGTTAGTAATTTAAAATTTACATTTTTAAATTTCAAATCAAGATATTAAACTTTAAAAATTACAAGCTTGAATGTTCTTGTTGTGGAGCTATATAAAGTTACTTTCACATCGATATATTATCTATTTTCATTTTTTCATCACACAGAATACCTGAGACTCGTAGTGACGGATTAATTGACAGCTGCTGTCAGACTCTATGTTATTATTATTCCTCACACGGTCGCAAGACGACATGTACATGAATCTGGCGTAGTGAGTTGGAACCTGCTTACGTCAGCTGTCACCGCTTACGTCACGAAGTACCGCAACAGCCAATAGGAAAATTCAACTGCAGTAGCCACCGTTCAACCTGAAGAGGGCAGCACTCAGACGTTTTTACACCATATATTGTAGAATTAAAACACTTTATACACAAATGTCAAAAAAATTACTTGAATCAATGACCAGTACTAATAAAGCCCCATTCTTACAGATCATTAACTAAAAAAAGTTGGTTTAGGGTTTAGTTACCCTTTAATCATAACCTCGGGAACCTTGTAATATTGTTTGCAAATTCAAAATTGATAGATACATGGCATCTTATACCTTTATTTTCTTTTATAATAATCTGGCATTATTATTTTTATTTGTTCTTTTTTTCTGTACCTTATTATTTGAATAACTGAATACTTTGTACCTGAGATGGAAATTATACAATGCCGAGTGTGTGGAATTTTCTCTTGATGTTATGTATGTTAATATGTAGTTTAAATAAATAATAATAATAAATAAATAAAAAACTCTGAGTTGATAATAGAAAGTTGGTAACGCGTGTCTTGATACCACTTAATCCTAATGAGGCCTGATTGGATTTGGTGAGATTTGTCAAGCTAAAACCAATCATGGAATCCAGAATTTGTTCAACTTTTCTTTTTTTGTGCTACCTGGCACTGTTCTGAAAAATGCTCCTTGATTCCCTTCCAGACGCAAAGGGCTGAGACTCCGTATATTGAGTCATTTCTACTGGTCAACCGTGCTTCAGAAATGCACAAGCGGCCCCCCTCCATCTATGCATCCACAAAGGGAAATGTAATGCAGAGAGCAAAGGTAAAACACAGATTTATCCAGTCCAATGTTTTAAAAGGCAAAAAGATTCCTGCATCAATAGATATCACATTGAAAGCATTGTCAATTTTCAATAAGGCTCTGATGAATTTCATCATTTAGTTTATGTTGGCCCTGTCAGAAGCTGGTGCAGTTTCCCTATATCAGCATTCCTTCTGGCATTATGATAAATGAACTGCTGATTTATAATTTTTTTTGTCTGTTGTGTAGTATGTGTGTGTGTGTGCGCTTTCAATGGCTGTTGATACACCTTCAATGTGGATGCAAATAATTGTAGATATGTCAGTCATTTAGAATTAAGCTTATTTATTTTTAACCAGGAATGGGAATCCAAGAAGGGGACATAAGAAAACTGCTGATCAGGACAACCTAAAAACTTGCCATGTCAAGGTTAAGAGAACTTCCACCAACCTGCTGTATATGCAAGTCCATTTACTATGGTAACTGCCACTTGTATGAGCTTATAATTGAATTACAATGACAAATCAGCAGCTCTTTTTTTTTTTTTTACATTTACAGTCAAAATTGAAGATGTGCCCTGTTAAGGCTTTAAGAAATTCATAGAGTTCCAGTCACAAAACTGTGATAGAGGCAGAATGAATAAATATGGGATGATGAACAATAGCTGGTCAGTTGCAAGTGCAAAGAAGAGCCATGTTGTTGATAGGTTGGAATTGAAAGTGATGGAAATGCAAGTGTAAGCAAACCACTTGTTTAAAGTAATCTTGAAATTAAATTAAGAGTTGACTGCGATGTATAAAGTTTTTCACTCTGTTCTTAATAGCTTTTTTTATACTTCAATCCGTGTGAATCCTGCGCTTAACCAAGATGTGCTATTAACAAATGTACATGTGACAAATTGTTAATAAGCTGAAACGTTCACTATGGTGTTTTTAAAATTCAACTCGTTTTTAAACCTATTTTCCCTTTTTACTACTTTTAAATGAGAGTAACATTTGCACTTTAATGTCTTTTGACATGGAATATTCTTTTAATAAAAGGTCTAAAAATTTGTTGTTTTCCTTATTTGAACATGCAGGCATTTCAAATCACCTGGGAGCACTAGAACAGAGTGGATTGGTGTGGAATTTTTGCAATTGCACAAACTAAATGAATTTATCGTTGGACACAAGTCTACATGGGACCCTTAACCTATAAAGAAACAAGTGACAATTTTCTTATAGATTTACAGAAAGATGATCATTGGTAGATTGTGTACTGCTTTTGTTCAAAGTATTTTAAAATCACAGGACTTCTTAACATGAAAAAAATAAATTAAAAAGCCTCAATGAGCAAGGAACAAACATTTTGACCTGTCAAGAAGAGGTTATCCCTTTACATTTAAAATGCCAAGTTCTTTTAGAATCAGAATAACAGATGGCTTTGAACAACCAAATCTTTAATACAACTTTAAAAACAGCACAGAGTAAAAAATGTGCAATAAGAAAACCAGGTCAACTCAGAAGTCACACTCCAGGGGCAAGTCAACCGTCAGCTCATTGATCATCTGTAGGAAGGCCCCCACTTCATCAACATATTCCACAACTGCATGGGAGCGTGAGAGGATTAAGAAACCGGTCTCTCAAACTTGGCAAATGACAAAGGTTTAAGATAGATTTCAAATATACAAGTTACCTTTGGGCATCTTTAAAGGTGAGAGTGGCAAACATGGTTCCAATATAAGCTCTTCCAAAGGTGAGGCGGTTGGCCATGGCAGTTTTGCCAAACCAGCCAGTGAGAAACGACTGAGGTAGACTTCCTCTGGAACCCAGGAGGTCTCAAATTCTACACATTGAAAATAGAAAAAGTCAGCTGATGGATTAGATCGTTTAATAGCGAATATATAAACAAGCAGACAGGTTTACCACTTGGATTGTATGGGAAGCACTTCTCAATCTCTGGATACTCTGCTCCAGCAGGCTGAAGGTGCACTTTACACTGCATAGCATAAAATAATAAATAGTGAACAATCAGAAGAAGGAAAAAAAAAAAAAACTTGACAAGATGGTTTAATCCTTAGGAACCAACCTTGGCTTCAGGAGGTTTACATTTCTCTTCTGCTTTATGAGAGACTACTGGGGTGGCAACAACTTTATTTATGACTCCCAAAGCTTTTCGGCTGGATTGCAGAGGCGCTCCAATACGTACTTTGCTTGTCAGTGGGGTTCTCAAGCACTGATCTGTAAGTATTTAATGTGAGTAATGAATGGAGATTGTCCAAGTAGGTAGCTCACCAGGCTTTGATACACAGCACAAGAGCCTACATTACAGACCTGGAGCAGAGTGTAGTCTGATCTGACGAGATTTGATGGCTGGAGTAGCCAGTGTGCCATTTTCCTGATCCAGGTAAATCATGGTGTCCATGTTTGTAGCTTAGAACAGAGTTGGCAACGAGTTTAAGTTTAAGCATAGCATTGCAAGCACATTTTTGCTTTGAATTTGAAACAGCCAAAACAGAAGGACTTTACTGACAAACATAATATTTATTCTAGAAAACGATGAGGTCGTATAGCATTAAAGTTAACTTCCTAATTTCATGTAAAAAATGTACCTACCCAGCACATGAGAATTAACCGTTACTCGTTTTCTCAACCTTATCATTTAAGCGTTTTGAACTCGGTACAGCTTTATAGACAAGATGTTAACAACTTACTCTTTTATGCGTTTATCCTTCTTTTAAAGTCGTGTTTCTTAACTCAAGCGCACTAGCAAAATATCTGACGTTTGTTTTTGTTCCGAGTTTCCCGGTTGAGTTTTAAAAGGAAACCTGCCTCCTGATTGGCTGATGGATTTCCTCTTTTACTAGACGATGCTCTTAGTTCATTGGTCAGCGTGACAGTGCCACCATATGGTTAGACAGAGAAAAGCAATTGTGTCTCACCCACAGCCAGGATAGATAGACAGACAAGAATGTACACAAATAGATCATTGTTATTGTATTGTTTTCCTTTAATACGGTCAGTGCTCATGGAGTTTACAACATTCCGACAAAGCATTACATTTTTAATTATTAGCAAAACATAAATATATAAATAGCAAAACAGCACAAGAAGAAAAAGCATGTAAACCATCGAACCCTTAAAGAAATAATTAATGTGAAAGCCATTCCTTAAGAAATAAAAGTGGACACGCAAAGCATCAAAGTTCTTTGTGTCTTGTTGCAGATGTTTCCTTCTAGAGATTTATGACTGTTGATTCACGTAATCTTCACTTTCCTCATTGCTTTAGAAACACTTCAATGCAACTTTGAACAACGTGAAAGAGAAAAAGTCCAGCTCAACGTTAAGGGGCTCTCTTCAGTTCGAAATGATAGATAAAGTTCTTTGTGTCTTGTTGCAGATGTTTCCTTCTAGAGATTTATGACTGTTGATTCACGTAATCTTCACTTTCCTCATTGCTTTAGAAACACTTCAATGCAACTTTGAACAACGTGAAAGAGAAAAAGTCCAGCTCAACGTTAAGGGGCTCTCTTCAGTTCGAAATGATAGATAGTCAGCAGTCTTTTCACTTTTTTAGTCATTTCTGCAATATTCACATAATTTCTGGAGATGGGCAACATACAAGTTCTCTTTCCATTAGAATATAAGGTAGTACAGCCAGTAGAGGATGTTGACGAGGAGAAATGCCATGGGGAACAGTGTGCGCGCGTGTCTGTCGATGTTGTGAGGATTCTCAACACTCATCATGGATGCAGCTCTGCGTGATATTTGCTTTACAGAGGACAAACCGCACCCCTTCTCATGCTTTGACTCTCCTTCACAATCTCCTTCACAAGTCACAGACTGGACAGTCGTCTCTTGCTGGCTGGTGCCTTTTGTCTGCATCTTTTTGGGTGAATTGACCAAATGAGTTGTACCATTTGACTCTTCAAATTCTTTCAGGAGTTCCTGTGAAAAGTGGATTGAAAAAAAAAAAAAGATTATAAAAATGCACAAGTTGAAATATGACAGGTTCTTAGGTGCTATTTTGAACTACTATGCACAGGTTTCTCACCCTTTGTACATCTGAAATAGTCTGGTGCTGCATTGTGCAGAAATGAGCACAGGCATATTCCAGCAGAGCTCCAAAGATGAAGGTGAAACAGATACCGAGGTAGACATCAATGGCCTTAATGAAGCAGTTGGCATTGGGTAGTGAGGTCCTGGCACCCATCATCAGTGTGGTCATTGTTAGAACAGTAGTCACTCCTGTGAAATAAATTAATACATTTGAAGGAAAATATTTAGTTTGTATGATCTTGAACCAGTGACAAAAGTCTTTCCTTATTTATTTATTTAAAGCAAATTTTCCATAAAATATCACTTAATAATATCCCTATACATTCCATTTTCTTGTCTGCTAATTTGATTGTGGGTTTCGGCACCTATAAAGTTCCATATACACCAATCATCCACAATGTTAAAAACACCTGGCTAATATTGTGAAGGTCCCCCTCGTGCTGCCAAAACAGCGCCAACCAGCATTTCAGAACAGCATTCTGAGATTCTATTCTTCTCATTACAATTGTAAAGAGCAGTTATCTGAGATACCGTAGACTTTGTTAGTTCAAACCAGTCTGGCCATTCTCTGTTGACCTCTCTCATCAACAAGGCATTTCCATCCACAGAACTGCCCTCGCTGGATGTTTTTTTTTTTTGGCACGATTCCGATTAAAATCTAGAGTCTGTTGTGCAAGAAAATCCCAGGAGATCAGCAGTTACAGAAATACTCAAACCAGCCCAACTGGCACCAACAATCATGCCACAGTCCAAATCAATGAGATCACATTTTTTTCTCATTTCTGATTGTTGATGTGAAAATTAACTGAAGCTCCTGACCCGTATCTGCTTGATTTTATGCACTGTACTGCTGCCACACGATTGGCTGATTAGATAATTGCATGGATAATTGTTGGTGCCAGACATGCTGGTTTGAGTATTTCTGCAACTGATGATCTTCTGGGATCTTCACACACAGGGATTTTCTGGGACCAACACAATATTAGGCAGGTGGTTTTAATATTGTGGCTGATTGGTGTAAATAACCATTTCAGACTGTACTGAATGTGTAAAGGTTACATTAAGTGAAAGATACAGGTGGAGATAAAAGGATTACGGTAAATGTATAAAGAAAAAAACTAGAGAACTGACCAATGCAGGTGCGAGCTGGTACAGATGACTGACTGATCCAGAAAGACACCCATGACAGAACGACCAGCAGGGTTGAGGGCACATATGTCTCCAGAATGAAGAAGAGGACATTTCTGCGCAAAGCAAAGTGCAGCACTAGCTTTGGGTAAAAACCTGCAATAGATCCAAAATCAAGTGTATAGTGTGACAGATTTTAATTAAAGGACTTTGATTGACTGGTACTTCCAGTAATAATACATTTCAAAATGGGCAAGATATGAATAATGAAATTAGTTACCTGTTTCATATGCTGCCTCAGATACAGTTGTGTAGTAGCTCTCTACACTGTACTGGGCGAGACGTAGTGTATCTAACCCCTTTACTGAGTCATTCCCTCGAGTCCAATAAAACACTACATCCTGTAAATTATAGCCCCCTGAAGACACATGCACACACATTCAGGTGCTATTATTAAGATATTAAGTATTTATGGGTAGTTGACACATAACGTTACCATTGCCATTTTTATATATAAAGATCTTAGGTAACGCTTCACAATAAGGATCTATTTCTTAACATTAGACAATGCAAATCATTTCACAACCTAAGCATTTATTAATCTTGGATAATTTTAATTCATGAAAATCGTTAATTGATAGTTCATGTAATTTATATGTTAATATATGTTTAAATTACCATTAACTATGATTATTAAGTGAATTTATTGTTCATTGTCCTGTGGAGCAACAAATGCATTTTTAAAAGAAGAAATATCTAATGTGGTCTCTCAATTAATATGAGGTCATAAATACATCATACATAATAATTATTAAAGAATCAGCAAAGTGCTGTTTAATACAGTTTAGACGGTGTATTGTTACCGCTGGGAATGTCAATTTTTATGTCAACTACACTTTTACAGTCTGTTCTTGAATATTCAGCAGGAAAAATATGGGAAAACTATATAGATTTAGATTTTATTGTTTTTTTTTAATGAATTGTTCGACAATGAAAAGGCTCACAGCTTTCTAGTTGCAAAGTACATTCTTGTCTATCCATTGGATATTTGGTGAGGTCCATGTTGCAGGCGATAGTTGCTGTTATGCTGTGGAGAAGAAAAAAAAAAGAGGAATATCGATTGAACCATTTCAGTGGTAAGGTTCCCCAGACACACATACATGGAATATATGCATTTAAAGTATTGTACAGAGCAGCTGTTCAGTTGGTAAGAAGCTGTGAATTCAGAGTTAGTGTTTACCGCAGAGCGTAAAGCACAGTTCCATTGCTGAAGATACGGATCAGTCTGTTCTCCACTGTGACATCATGGAGGAAGGAACGTTTAGAATCAGGGATGAACGTATCAGGAATCCACAGCAGGGAAACCAGACGTCCATCTAGACTTAGACTTTCATTTCCAGGGAATACCAGCCGTGAATCTTGCCATCGTTGTCTTAGAAAAATGGTGGCTGTGTAGTCCTATCAGTATGTGTAGAGAATCGATCAGAATCCTGTTACAAACATTCAATATCTACTGATGCCTCAGTTGAATCTTATGAAATAAAAGGAGATTATAAGAGTAACTACCATGTTGATTTCAGAGATTGCATCAATGCTGGCAATGTCCAAACTCATTCCAATTTTAACTGGGCCCTCTGTGGATAACGAGAATGCACAGTTACATTGCAGTGTTTTTACTCAATTATTAATCTGTATTTAAACAGATTAATTCTGCATTCAACATTAAGGGTGTTTAAATGGCATATTGGCCCTCACCGTTAAAGTTTGGCCTTAAGTAGCGGTTGTAGCCTTTCATTAACTTCTGTATGGTGGGCTGCAGTTGAGAATCATTCCATTCTCCATATTGATTCCCATGAAACCCTCTTTCACTGAGAGACAAGGAGAAATGTTGAACAATGCAGATGGTCTGTGATTGATTTTAGTGACAAGGCTTCAGATGTTTATCTCTTTACTCACCCATTTGTAAACAACAGAAAGAGACCTGCCCAGAACAGGAGATAATGCAGCATCATGTGTTTTTGTGATATGGAGGAGTGGTAACTGTGGAGAGGGTTGAAGAAAGCATTTTGTTAGTCTATTGTCCTCATCAATCATGCAAACTATAAAGTTCCAGTGCTTTACCAGCAGATGGCAGCAGGCCTCTCTGCCCACACGAATTGCACCCCCAACAGCTTTGCCTTAATTTGACATTTTATCTAATGCACAACTTCCCGGTAACTTTTCCCCTTTGACTTAAGCACCTTTTCCCCTTTCCTTTTACGTCTTTATTGCACTAATTTCAACTACCTAAACAAAGAAATTGCATTGTGCTGACTGGTTGTGAACACACATCAACCTCTTTCTATACACAATCAAAATAGGTCTATAGTCTCCAGAATGTAGAACATTTTCCACTTTCCTGTAGCCATGATACTAATCTAATTATTCCCACAATTTATCCTTCTTCTTTTCCATCTTAATATATTTCAATTCCACCTTTCCTCCACCTCATCCCTCCATCCATCCTGCCCTCAGCTGTCCCCATCTACTCTCTGTCACAGCATATGACCATCACAATGACAGCAGTTACCTGTGGAGATCTGAGATGTAAATGACTGTGGATTTATCCTTCACTCTTGTTCTTAGTCCTTTTCAATCTAGATGTCCCAGCAAAAAAAAATAAAAATAATAATGATCCAACATGTTCTTAATCCTTAATTAATTCACTTAATCTTTTCTTCAATCTTTTTTCTTTTGGCACTTGTGTTTGCCAATGTTTTCTTTCATCTGAAGCTCATATATTGTTCCTTGATCTTATTGTTTCTTGATGCAATGTCTCACCTCTGTCTAAGCACGGCTTCCCTCACACTCGTCACTTGGCTGGCTCTGAAAATATCCCCTCTCTTTGCCTCCCCCATTCCCCAAACCTCCCTTCAATGTCTCTCTCTCTCACACACACAGACATGCACACATCTGTGGCAAATTGGTGTAATGCATTCAGAACACCTGTTGTTTTATAGATTAATCTCCTACATTGCACGGCTACCAATAAATCAATGTCATTAACAATCTCCTTTGGTTTATGACATGCTATATTCTTCCAAACTCCTGCTCTCTCTCTCTCTCTCTCTCTCTCTCTCTCTCTCTCTCATTCGCCCCTCACAAATTCAATCTCCATTCGGATTTATCCTGGTTCCAAATTGGCATTCGCACTGAATGCTTTCTCTCTCCTCCCATCACTCTGTGTCTTTCATCTCTGTTGTTGCGTTTATGCCTGTTACTTTTGAAGTCGCTCTGTGAAGATCTGTGTTATTTTATTTCCCCATCTTTCTTTTCTATCTGTCTCTTGTCATGTAATGCTTTTTGTCCATTTCTCTCTGTGTATCTTGCTTGCCTATGGAAGCCAGATCCCACCAGGGATGAGGGAATTAATAAAGTCACAACTGCTTAATATATAGTCGCAATCACAAGATGAATAGTTGAAATTGTGAATTTTAAAGTAGCAATTGTGAGACATAAAGTAACAATTCCGAAATATAAATTTACAATTCCAAGACATAGTCACAATTGCAAAACATGTAGTTGCAGTTGCAAGATAAAAGCTGAAATTGCTAGTTATGAAGTTGCAGTCACAAGATATAGGCTAACAATTCCAAAATATGAAATAATGTCAGATTTGCGATTTGTGAAATACAGTCAAAAATGTATTCAAATATAAAGTCACAATTTTCAAAACAGAAATTCGAAATTGGAAAACAATTCCCAAATAAAAAAATCACAACTTTGAGAAATAAATTCTAAATCTAAAAAGTGCTAAATCTAAAGTTGCAATTGTAAGATATAGTCAAAATTGTCAGTTATATATTGCAATTGTGACTATATTTCTCACAATTCAAATACACTGAATTAAGCTGAACTGAATTGGAAAAAAAAAAATGGGTCACTTGCTGGTCAAGCTTGTTTACAAACCCCAAACACCAGCCATCCATGCTATGGACCAGCACCAAAACACAATATACTCCAGAATCAGAATGAGTTTATTGCCAAGTGTTTTCACAAGGAATTATTATTATTATTTATTTATTTGGTGATTGGAAAAACAAGTGCACACAGAACATTACAGTAAGATAAGAATCAAGAACTATAACATACTATATTTTTTCAGCAGGCTTATCCAAACTTTCTTTCAAGTTTCCTCCAGAGAGAGCATTTATCATTCCATCACAGGACCCCTTGGGATTATCACTGCCTCTGCAATATCCTTCCCATCCTCTGGTAAGCCTAACACATAACTGGTGGCCTCATTATTTAACATTATGGACACCTTCTGTGGAAGGAACATGATTAAAAAATAATCAGCCAATAATTGCATTTGGTCCGAATGTAATGATAGGATATCCTTTCTGTCTGTCAATCTATATTTGCATACCGCCGCACAGCTTGATCATGCAGACGATCACACGTCATCAGCGCTTGGGTTCCTAGGTGGAAACACCTCTGATGCGAAGGTGGGCTCTATGCTTTCAAAGCTAGATTGCTAACTGCTAGCCTCTCTGGATTGGACCCTAGCTTTAAATCTCACATAATAGATCTATTTGACTGCTATCACTATCATGGTGTCCATCCAATGTCTTATACCCTTTTGGAAGGTAGTCCTCTGTTTATGTCTTTGTCAGTGGCAGAGTCGCTAGAGGCAGACAGTGGACCTGCCTTAATCATAGCCTGCGGTTTGACCACTCTCCATAATTAACGCGGTCTCCTCTCTCCATCCTTGAGCTTTAAACCCACAACATGGTAAACAGAGATGCTGAATTCAAATTAATTTACCATTGCCTTTTTTATGTATAAAGATCTTAGGTAATGCTTCACAATAAGGATCTATTTGTTAACATTAGTCAATTCAAAACATTTCACAACCTAAGCATTTATTAATCTTGGATAATGTTAATTCATGAAAAGTGTTAATTGTTATTTCATGAAATGTATATGTTAATATATGTTTAAGTTTCCATTAACGAACATTATTAAGTGCTGTAAATGTATTGTTCAATGTTAGCTTATTTTAACTAATGTTGTTAACGGCACAGTGGAACGGGTGACGCCTCAGTAAACTCAATTATGTATCCTCCGCTCTGCTGTTCAGGGGATGCCTTGTTTCCTTCTTGGATTAATGTTTATCTTCTTGTGAAAACCAGATCGCTGGTTTCAAAAAGGCATTCACAAATGAAGCCTCCATAAGCAACCAACATCACTAATAATTATTTTTTATTTATTTTATTTTTTTTGTGAGCCCTGCTTAAGAAGCAAGGCATCTTATTTGCATGGATAAAAGTGCCTTGAGTGAGAGGGACCAGCTGTGTCCTAGATGGAGGGATAGCCTGCATTATGCTCACCTGTAAACTTGCAAAATTTTGCAATAGCTCTAGCTGGTGAACTATTGCTTGTCCATCCAGCAGTAGTGCTCAGACCAGGAATATTTGCAATTTAGCATGTTGAAAAGCTGTCTGGCTTGTGACTTATGCCTGGGTCAAACTGAGAGTCAGTCAAGAGCCCAAGAGGTTTATGCCACAATGCTATGGCTGCCACTTATCTCTGCAGCAAATTAATTGTTATTTCCCTTCTCTTTCAACTTGACAGATTACACCTGAGTCAATCTCTCTTCCTTTCTTATTCTCTTCCTTCAATCCTTATCCTTGCTCTGTAGACCAGGCCTAGTCAATTGGCAGACCACGGGACAAATCTGGCCCACCAATCATCTTTGTCTGGCCCTCCAACTGATTTCTGATTAAATTGCCTCACCATCTGAAATACCAGAGTGCTCTTTGTGCAGACACGAGCCTCAGCAATCAACGGTGAGTTTAACCAGAGACATTTTGTTAGAGATGGGCCACTTCTATTAAAATTAATGGGAGAAATTGTAACACCCAACCAAGAAGCTCTTGCACACAACGGTCAACGGATGTTGAAAGGAAGTCCCACCTTACATGTAAAATAGCCAATCACCTATTAGTTAAAGATATCACCTGTCAATCATCTCAAAAACATGCATGCATATTAGTTATTCAAGCCGGGAAAATTTTATTTTTAGAGTAATCTGAGGTAAAGAAGTACAATTTATGATACTAGCGTTTGACAGATTTTGTTGCTGATTTGAAATTTGTTCTTTGATCGTAATCTTGGCCAACCGTTTTTGAGCGTTTGGTGTTCCCCCATTCAAGTAGATAGGAGCTGCACTGGCATGACTGGAAATGACCTTCTGGGAGCGTTCCAAATATGGCCACCAGTGGACTGACTTGCCAGAAAGACTTTGGTTTAACAGCGCTCATTGGCTCATTTGATTGCGTCTTTTTCAATCAAATGCATTTAAATAAATTGCTTAGTTGTGTGGATTGTGGCCAAATCTACAGATGTAAAAAAAGATCACCGCAGTTGTTACAGAAAGGTTGTCAGCACATAGGCACATCTTCAGCAACAAAAGAGAAATCTATTATGAAAACTGAACATTCAACGAAAATGTGCTGAAAAGTTGTCTCATCAGTTCAGGGTCGGTAGTGCTCGTAAAAACAGTGATACATGAAATATCCTGATAATATTTGGTTCTATACAGCTCTCTCAACAACTAATATGTGGTTATCTGCACATATTTCTGGCTCCTGCACTGGCTATTGTGTGCAAATTCGCAATATTTGCAGGATATTTAAATGCATTCTTAAGTAAACATGACATTTCTATATGACCATTGTTTTCATATGTGATATGTGGGTTGATATTGTGAGAGGGCTTTAGCAGATCTAAATGTTTTCCCCCGGTTTTCATCATTTGTAAACAATAGCGCTAAAATTATTGTGTTTATGTTTTGTTTGTGTTTTTAAGTAAAGTTTATCAAAAATTATTTGTTAGATAAGAGTATAAGTCATGTTTATTTTTCAGCCAGATTTTATGAAGAAATGCATGGCCAGTCCTTAAAAAGATATAATTAAATATAAAGTATGCCCTTTGACTATTTTAATATAAATAAATGCACCTTTTTAAATGTGTTTTTGTTTAAGTAACATGTTACTTTCAATGAAAGTAACTGACCCAGGTATTTTTTTGAGTTGAAGTGTTTAATTGCTGCCCCTTGCGTCACCAAATGGAATTGCGCAACCTAGTCTCATAGAATCATGTTAAAGCTGTATTTTTGCTAAATTATTTTGACGCAGTTCGTTGTGTTCATCGTAAAAGGTTCATGGTGAATTTACAATAGAGGCGCTACAACAACAATGACTTTTATACACTTTCACAAAAATCAATAGTAAAAGGGTGGATTATCAGTCCAAAACACTTGCCTTGTTTCCCACACAATGCAATCTTATGACATCAAAACAATTTTATTGTAGTGCATGAATTATTGCATTGCATGTCAAGTCATTTTTATTTGTATAGCGCCTTTCACAACACACACCGTTTCAAAGCAGCTTTACAGAAAACCATGCATTAACAGAGTACGGTACATTCACAAGCTTATTCAAGCATGATCAAGTTCATGGTACCTCAAAAGTGTTGCACTAGCAATGCAAAGGGTTTTTAGTCCACAAGAGTCACCTCACATTTGGTATAGGTATAAGGTTTAGTCTTGAGAAATAGGTTTTGTTTATTTTAAACTCTGTAGAGCATTAACCTTAACCTCATCTGTATGGGAGAAATTCTGACTAGCTTTTAGCACCACACAGTAGGCATTTCACTTCAGAACTGCCACAATACATGTAATGAACTATGTAATGTCACTTTGCAAAAATTTCGGCACAGTCACGTTATTTTCATGAGATCAAGCTGGATTTGCAGGTTCCCCAAACACTCATATAGGGGGTCTTTAATTGGTTGGACATACAGATTCTGCCTCAAACTCACACCATTGGTTGAGCCAATGTTGCGGTTTTGCGCTGGTTGGGATGCTGAAACCAGTGCAATATTTTGCAAGCACTACAGAGTCACAGTGTTGACACTTAGAGATATCAGCATACAAGTGGTTTACTTATAATTGACTCTGCCTATTAAACTGAGTCTCTTAACACATAAAAATTACACTTCACCTCCATGTTTAATTCATGTTTTCCTCTTTCCATTTTAGAGAGGTTCTCCACGTGCGGTGCTCGGTCTTGTTATATTTTTCCATCCACTTTAGTAGATCACTTGTGACAGTTTTATACTTAATAATCCATGTAGCAGCACAGCTCATACATGAGTGAACATTTAAATATCTTCATACATGCTGCATGACTTACTTTAATGGACTGTGTTCAGATCTCATAGATTGTTAAATGCACCAACATGTCATTTACATGCAGGTTGCCATAATAAATCTGCTCAATCAAATCTGAATACTTGCAGAATTCCTTCTATATTCATAATTTATCCTTTCTTAGTCCTCTGTTCACATTCATTAGACAGACTTCCCTCACTCACGCACTCACTCACTCACTCACTCACTCACTCACTCACTCACTCACTCACTCACTCACTCACTCACTCACTCACGCATTCACTCACTCACTCACTCACTCACTCACTCACTCACTCACTCACTCACTCACACATACAGTTTGCTGTACTCACCTTATTAGCTGTCTCGGTTCAGTCTTGTCGTGTAGACAGTGTTCTGATTGTGAGGTGGCAACGATTCTTTGTCTGTCTCCCCTTGTTCTCGCTCTCTTTTCTTTATGGCTCAGTTGCTCAAACGCTCTCTCTCTCTCGCTCTCTCTCTCTGTCCCTCTTGTATTTTTCCAATCTTGCTCACTCTTTTAACTCTCATACTCTTGTGTTTGGTTTTCAGCAAGGAAAGAGAGCATTTCTTGTCTCCATGCCAACTTCAGGGATGATGGGATGGCATGCCATCTGAGTACATGGCATTAGTGCAGTTTACTGTATTTTATCCCAGACCTCTTGGTGGCAAATAACCAAATATAGAGTTTAAAGGATATTTGTCATTTTAGAATCCACTAAAAACCATCAGATCGTCAGCCACATAAAACAATTTTCTGACCTCAGCAAGGTTGTGACACAAAATTCAAATTTATATGCAGTGTTTCATTGGAAAAGGGAGAGAAAAAAATGATAATCTTGAGGTTGCTAATCCTCTTACTCCTGCATCCACTGGAATTGTGTAAGTATGGTACTGCTACTGTATGGATTTGTTTTAGATAGAGATTTAATGCGTATTTTAGTAAATATTTAATATTTAGGTCAGTTTCATTTGCGGATCTGACCCATTTATGTTCATTTATTACACAGTTGACACATTTACAATTAACCTAAATCAAAAGCACCCAGTCCAGATGACCAAACCACTGGACTGGCCAATCTGCATTCATCAGAGAAGGAGACCAGCCCCTTATCCCTCTTTACTCAATCACTCTCTTTATTTTGCATTCATCTCTGGGTTTGTACACTGGACATTTCATATACATTTAAAAACAAAAAAATACTACTCTCCATTATACCTCTCATCACTCATATAATTTTTGTTTTGTTTTGTTTCTGGGACACAAATCTATATGTCACCTAGCAGGATATTATTTAAGCCTAAGCCACAATACAATTCAGTAAAATAATTCAATGCATACTAGAACTCCTTACAACATGTTCAGACTTGTGATTTATGGTTTGAGCAAGCAACTGGCTAACGTGAAGGATGTTTGATGTTTTTCTATGTTCTTTGTATGTTCCTTTGAGACCATGATACCCAAGGACAAATTAAATTCACTGGAAGGGAATGGAATGAATAAAACATGAGTAAATAAGGAGGAGAAGAAACAGGAGTAGTGGGAGATCTCAGCACAAGTGTCCTGGCAGCACAATATAGTATGCAATAGCTGGTAAGTGCAGTAGAGTGCAGCAGTGCAGTACCTTGAGCACACTATTGACACATTCATTAGTTCTGCAAAGGAGACGCCTGCATTATACTTCTCATTTCTCTGTCCTATGAACAATTTAATTGGCCAAGTCTCCCTTCGCAGGCAAAGCTTTAATTTCAAAACATTGCAAATACACAATACTTTCTTCTTACTTTCTCCTATAGGTAGGGTAAAACTGGGCTAAATGCAACCCCTTAAGGAAATGTATCTTTTTTTATGGTCATAAAATGTATCAAGGTTAAAAAAAAGTTTTTTTTTTTTTTATTTTTATTGAATATTGATGGAGAAACATTATTTGTGTGAAAAGAAAAAATTGACGTAAGGTTGTTTGATTAAAATTCAGTGTTTTAAAAAAAAAGGTGGTTAGGGAGCCTTTTACCTCATACACTTGGGGTAAAAGGCCCAAGCTTCACTGAATTCTACCCGCTCAACACCAGTTTAATTTACAACAGTAAAGAGAAGACTCAGGTTTGCAGACCTTATGGGAAGAACTGCAAAGAAAAAGCCATTTTGAAACAGATAAAGAAAAGGTTAGAATGGGCAAAGAAACAGACATTGGACAACAGATAATTGGAGTGTTATGGATCTTAACCCCATTGAGCTTTTGTGGGATCAACTAGATGGTAAAGTGTGTGAGAAGTGCCCGATAAGACAGCCACTTCAATGGCAAGTGCTACAGGAAGTGTGGGGTGAAATGTCAAGTATCTGGACAAACTGACAGCTAGAATCCTCCCCCTGGAAGATTTTTTGATGAGAACTCTTTGACGTAGTTTAAGAAATTCTGATTTTTTTTTTTTCAAATTCTAATAGTAATTTTTCCATGTTATGAATATCCTGACTATATACTGTGATCAGATGAATGCCACTTTGGTGAATAAAAGTACCAATTTCTTTCCATAAGAGCAAAATCTGTAAAATTTTCCAAACATTTGGCCACCAGTATACAGATATATATATATATATATTTCTGCTTATTATTACTATACTGTATCTGTATACTCAGCTATTTATGTAAACAGATTGCTGATTATATACAATACAATACATACAATGTAGTTATGTAGCCTATATTAAAAATGCAATTACATTACAGTAATATAAATCTGTAAAATCAGTTTAAAAAAATAACAAATTTTTCCAGGAAGCTCATTCATCTTTATTTCCACTGTACATCTGTAAAAAAAAATTGAGAGCTTCATACCTAATGTAAATCACCATCAGTGTGTGTAAATGAGGGATAGAGAGCTCAAAGTTAGCTCACCAGCATGAATCTATTTGATATCTCAAGTGTCTAAGAGTATGCCATGTATTTCTATAGGACTGTGCTTTTCGACCCCATCCGAGTAGAGCATATGCAAGTTGAGATGAATGCATGCAGATGAATGCTGTGGTGGCCAAATCTTTCCTTAGGCTATAAGTGCACTAGAGTGAACCAAGAAACCAGGAAACCAGCCTGATCGCCATGCATCAGTGCATAAATGCTTCTGGACAAAAGACAAATTTAGATCATTTAAAGGTCAACAGGCATGGGTGAAGACATAAGAAGGTGTTTAAAAAGAATAGGTACAAGATGATATTAATGGAGATATAAGCTATTTGGCATTTGTAACTGTTTGGATTATCTTATGTCACAGAAGTACTTACAACACCTACTTTGTATCTTCCAAAAGAACACCTTATTTGGACAATTTCCATCCACAGTAGCTTCTTCTGTAGCAAACCAGTCTGTCTCTTCATTCTAATAAATCGCCTGACTTATTTAGTTCAGCCCTCCAATATATTAGGCTGTCTGATGGCTTGATAGGTTAATTTTATTGAAATTCATGCAAAGCACAAGTTCCTTGTTGCTGGTTAAATCCCAGCTCTATAAACACAGGTTACGGTCCAGTGAGTCTCATCAGTCTTAATCCTGCACTTTTTTCCCCATCATGTTGACACCACAACAAAATTACTCATCTTGTGCTCTCTAAATGAAGCTGTAATGTGATTAATTTTTATGTGTTTGTTTTTTATTAAATGATTTCCAATTGATTTCCCCCCAAGGATCCGAAGTGTTTCATCCCAGATATCCAGCAATATCCTATTACTAATGCAAATTTAGTTTACATGCTTTGTTGATGGGCTACATGATTTGTTTACATGCTGCTCTGATATATTGCAGATATATGAGTTAGGCTTACTGTCTATTTAGTTAATTAAACTTGCACTTGTTCACTAGTAACCATTTAATAAATAATCATTACAAGTTCAACATCAAAACTTAATTTATATGCATCTCATACAGTTTTTCATAATGATGCTGAATAAAAAAATAAAAAAAAATAAAAAAAACATTTTCAATTATCCTATGATCTATAAGTCGAGACTGTTACATATGGAGCAAATTTGGTAAGCATTATTGTCAGGGCCGCAGGTAGTAGGGTGAAAGGCGGTAATGATTCTAGGGGCCCACAGGTCCAGGGTTGCCCCACAACAAATTGTAAACTGACTATTATACATTAAAGGGGCCCAGAATACCTTTATTATTCTATTGAAGCGCCATTTCCCGAGTAGCCTAATTATTGAATTACACATTGACATTGCACTCTTTCAACCACAAGAGGGAGCAGTAGACATGCTATGGCTGTGTTCCCAATGGCATAAATCACCCTCTGTAGGGCCCTTTGAAGGAAGAACAGTCATGATATGCATGATGTTAGATTGCTTCAAACTGAATTTATAATACAAATTATTAAAACGTGAGCTCCAAATTAGCCTACCCTTATTTTCAATGGCGTTGCAGCTGCGGGGGACTCTTTAAAAAAGTGATTTGGTCCCACGCACTTTTTCAAGCTGAACCCATATCGAGTGAATTCGAATACAGCATTTTTTGCACTTTGTTACTTTGGGCTGATTGCGTTAACATCTAGCCAATCACAGGTGAGTTTCATGAGCCAAAACAACCTTTACATAATAGTCATGCACAATTGTCATTATTGTAATTTATTAAATAATCTATTCAGGACCAGTTTGTGCTCAGTCTTATATTGTCATGTGTGAAACAGAAGCAAGTGTTCCACAAGATGCCCTTTATTTTTGCAGCTAAATTAGTTACATTTTACACTAAATTTGCAATACTTGATTCTTTAAAAAACTACACATATGAAATGTATATATATATACTTAAATATATATATATATTTAAGTAATACAGCACTGCTGTGATTCGGCCGTAGGTAATTACAGCAGTGCTGATTTAGGGCCATAATGCACGATTGCGAGTGTAATATTGCTGTGTGATATAACAGTTCAATAAACAAGTACATTTAATATTTGTTTTTGGAAAAACTCAATCACCTGTTGCCACTCAAAAGCAGAGATGCTGTCAGCTTTCTCAGTGGTAAAATAGCGTCCAAGCGGGGGTGTTTCTCCCAATTTTGCGGTAGCTGGTGCACAAGAGTCGATCACTATAGAAACCGCAATGTCCGCCGCCATTTTAAACAGCTCCCATTGTGTAATTAATCAGTCTGTTATGTCTCTCAGCTGTGATGAGCCGTAATGCTGAAGTTGTACGTTTAATGCCATTTAAAGCTATTTCCTAGCTTTAGTAGTGTAGTAGTAATACAAGCGATCACAAAGAGCTGTTGTATGTAAACAATGACTGATGCAAATTCACCTCACCTAACTGGCTCATATTACACACAAATATTATCTTTTGCCACCACCTGCTGGCCAACATATGTAATGTCAAACATAAAAAAGACAAACAGTAGCTCTGCACTGCTCTTACACTTTAGTTTAGAATGGCACGAACACAAGCGGAGTGATACACGCACAGTGAAGTGTCGGATTGCTGATGGTGTCAGACCATCAGTGCACATGGAATGTCTCTTGTTGAATGAGATTCGAGGGCCAGAGCTAACTGTTGTATATATATTAATATAATACTTATATCATACTTATATATTAATATATACTGTAATATATTAATACTGCACTGTAAGTGTTTGGTCTGTATGAGCGTGCATCCCCAATTTTAAAATTACTGCTATGCCCCTGCTTTCAAAGCTCTCACAGTGGATGGATGATAAAGTCTTCAAAAGGAATAGGGCATAGGGATACTCGCTTCAGAATGGAACGCCCCCTAAATCACATTAGCTTGCTGTCTAGGTCATTTCAAACCAGATTACCCACAGTGATTGCAGTGATCAGATCAAACACTCAGATGAATATCAAGGTTTGAAAATAAATCCAACATCAAGCATAAGCTGAATTCTTCAGAATGTGTTCGCAGTAGTGCTGTGGGACACTGTATTTGGTTATGAAACATCTTCTGTGTTAGCTGTTGAAACTAATAAACAGCCACAATGTATGAAACCAGCAGCCAGCACAATTGGAGTCAAATGGCTTGTAACACTTGTGAAATTTTTGTTTTGTCATGTTGACATGTCAAATATTTTAGGGGGAAATAGCACAGAAGAGACCATTAAAGTAAATTGTTTGTTGTCTCCTAACACTATTTTCACTAAATATCCTATAAAAGCCCTGGTACATGTCAGTTCATTTAGTTACGGAGGTTAGTGTGCATTTGAAACAAAACATCCAAAACACTGAATGCTTGCATAGGAAGGAAATTTGGTTTTGGACCACAGAAAAGGAATATTTCTTGAATTAATTTAATTGTATTTTTTCTTTCTAGAAGAATACACAGTATGGTTGGATTCAGGCCATGGATGATGTTTTCTTTCTCTTGGTTTCATTATTTTTTTTGTATTTTTTTTTTTTCATTTAAGGAACCAGAAGACAGAACTGGTACCTTTTCTGGGCATGTGGCATATAGGATTTCAGACTTATGTTTTGCTGTGTTTTCCTGATTATGTTAAAAAAAATTCAGTTTAATGTTAAAATATATGGATTGGATTTCTAATCTTTTTAGAATGATTTACTGAGTAAATTAATGGAATTACTTGATTTGAATCAAACTAGTGGAACTCAATCAAATGTTATAACATTTTAATTTAATCTCAAAACTAAATTTTTATTTTGAGTTGAATATTGAGTTTAAAATTGTTCTCTCTGTAAATATAATCAATATAATGTATAATTTTATGACAATTGTGTTTATGTAATTGTATTATTATTATGTCTTCAAAATGTTTTATTTTAATAATGTAATGATAAATCATTAAAAACTATTAAACAGTCCATCCAGAATTTTATTAATTAATATAAATTGCAATAGTGCTTACGTGCATGAGTGTGTAATTGTGCAAGGAAAG
The DNA here is from genome assembly GCF_025860055.1 of Xyrauchen texanus. Taxonomy (NCBI): domain Eukaryota; kingdom Metazoa; phylum Chordata; class Actinopteri; order Cypriniformes; family Catostomidae; genus Xyrauchen; species Xyrauchen texanus. The sequence continues at coordinate 19,361,744 of NC_068298.1, read as the reverse complement.
GAATGAGTGTGTGTGAATCAGTTTCATTCAAAATCAGACAGGTCAAACATCAGAAAGTGACTTTGTTGGTGAAGGTTAGCTGTGCATATGTGCTTCAGAACTTCAAGGACAGCCCCTCTCTCCTGGGTCTCCTTAGCATGTGTCTGAAGTGTGTGAGCGTATTTACACACAACAATAAATTGGAACTGGATGGTCTTTCTTCTGTCTGATAGACTGAATCATAGCTTCATCTCTCTGCCTGACATCTTCACCCTGAGTTTACTAAACATCGCTAATCAGGCAATATTGTTTAGCTAATAACAGTGCAGCACGTGGTTGCTGTTTTGGTTTCGGTGCTACTCAGTAGTTGGTCCCATTCAGAGCCCTATTTTCCCCATTTAAAGCACAATGTATGGACACAGATGAAAATAGAAAAATCAACAGCCTTAAAGCTTATCAGGTGTGTCATCACCTTTGGCAGTTCATTTTCAGTTCACTGGCCCCCTCCCCCAGACCATGTCATCGTCCTGATGGGCTTGTTCATGTCTGTTTAGAGTTTACTATATCAACACTACACAGAACAAGCTGGAATACACCCAACTTAATATTACCCTTGACAGCCCAAACACTGCTTGGAAATATTAGGAATTTTACCCCTAACTACACTACTTTTGGTGGTTCTAAGAATTCTTCTGCTTTTCAGTAATGGCTTAAAGAATAAATAAACATGTTTGAAAGAGAAATCAGCCTAAAACTATTTATAACCCTTTACAAAAATACCAGCCTATAGCTGAACTAAAGACATTTTTTTTTTATCTAACCAAGGTAAATAATAAGACAAAGTCATACCTAATCATTTGGATCCTAATCAATGGCTCCAATATTGACTTTTATTGGTTGGAGGCTTGGAGCAGTATATTATAAAAAAAAATATTCTTGGAATACACAGAACCCAAAGAAGCAGCATCCTTCAATGCAGTTTTGTTTGAAAGACAGGTGTGTGTCATACAACAGGCAGCAGGTGTAACAAAGATTAATAGATGTTGGATGTTGATCTCATTTTGTCAAGCAAAATAACAATGTGATGTAAATTAGTCAAACACAAATCGTAGTCAGTGATTTCTTACAACTGAAATCCTCCACAAAAGTCTACATAATTGCACATGTGTCCTTTGTGAAACAGATTAACAGGGATCATACAACTCCTTGTATTCTTAGAAACTGGATGTTTTTCTTTTCTATTCTTTTCTTTCTTTCTTTTTAATGATGAAATAAAATGGCATGATTTTTTTTTGTGGTCATGTTGATGTGTCTGCACACATCCTATTTTGTATGACCTAAAAGTCAAATCCCATAGTGAAATAATTAACAGCAACATTACAAATATGTCATTTACATTACTGCTATTTAAAAATGGGCTACATAATGGCCTAGAGAGAGGTGGCTTTAAAAAAAAACAGATAGATATCAGAGGTGCTCATTGCTCTTGAATATCTACATTTATGCAGAGTTTAGTTCCAACTACACTGCTACACTTTACGCTTTTCATTTGAACTGTTTAAAAGAGAGAGAGAGAGAGAGAGAGAGAGAGAGGAAATCTGCAAATGCATTTTATTTTACCTCAGGACAGTAGAAATTTTGGTGATATGTATCTTTCCACAATGAGGTCAGCATTAAAGTTGTGTCTGAACAATGCTGTTATTAATGGATTACATGTAATCTGTATTATGTAATCAGATTACAAAAATCAAGTTTGTAGTTTTGTATTACATTTCATTTTAAAATACTTGTAGTCAGACTACAGTTACTTTTTTAAAGATTATATGATTACATATTAACAAGACAACAGTAGTAAATTGTTGACAATTTATGCTAATAATTTTCTTTTTTAATCTTTTACATTTTTCATTCTAAACCAGCACACTGCTGATATACGTTCGGTAAGTATTTGGGTGTTTTCAGAAGAGAGGGGAAGGGTTGTGTGTGTATTGCATTCAGAACTGAGACTCGCTACTTGCCAGCCAAGGGAAGATGGAGCGGTCTACCTCAACATTTAACCACTGGATCTATAAAGATAATTTCATTTTTATAATAAAATTACACCAATGGTGTGCAGCTAACACATTGAACTTAATTGCTTCAAAGGATCTAGTGAATGCCATCTTTAATGGTTTTGTCCACAGGGTACACAATAGTTCAACTGCAAAATGTGCAGCAATATGAAACAAAGCCCATTGCTCTACTGTTGCTGCTGATGCAGTGGAGTTTATTGCATAAAACTTGAAATAAAACATAAAACTTGACACAATTGTTCCTTGTGTGATTTGGTGGAACTCTTTTAGAATATTCTTGCTGTTTAAAAGATACTATATTGCACCTAAGCTTTGGAATAGGTGATGGACTTTCAGTAAACAGTAAGGATTAAAAGAGTTTCAGTGTTTTTAGATGAAAGCTTTGACCTTGCAATGACGCTGTTGATTTTATGGTCATTAATGTTCTTAATATTGCTATTGTTTTATGCACTTAAATGTAACTTTATGTCTCTGTTTTGAATTACAATCTTTGTCCATGCAATGTCATTACTGTTAGATTGAATCTTTATTTAATTAATGTAATGTTTAATGCACTTTTTAAAAATGTTATAAGGAGCTCTTTTTGTTAGTAATATAGAATGGAATACAACTCTTTGTATTTTAATGTTAAAATCATCATCCTACTCAAATACATGTCAAAATCAAATAGAATTAGGTTGAAAGTAATCCTAAAGTAATCAGATTAGATTACCCCCAAATTACTGATTGTATTTTTTGTCATGTAATTTTTAATCAGTACCAGATTACAATTCACAAGTAATTCGCTCAGCACTGTGTCTGAATATCACTGTCTGAGTGGAAAACAGTCACAACAGTTCATATACACATATGCCAAATAAGAACAGTGTGTTTACAAGTAGTAAAATAAGCAGTTAGTAATTTGCATTATACAGTTTAGTTTGAGGGTATAGAGTTTTCAAAGTAAAAGCCAACTTTCCTTAAATTTGCTTTATTGTCAGTTTTTGTCAGCATGTTTGTTTTTTTCTGTTTCTTTTTGGCACATTGAAGCAGATGGTACAAATTAGAACAAGTTCTTCTTCCCTACCTTCACCTGCCACAGCTGCCTGTAGTCTGGTGCTTGGCTGGCATGGAAATATAGGCTAAAGAATATGCCATGGTATAGGCTATATGCACCGCTGCATAAAAACAAAATCAAAGCAAATAACCAAAAATATATGTCATATTTGAAGAGTAGCTGTCTGTTCATATTCCTATGTCCTTAGCTGCATTCGAATAACATGTGTCTTTCTCTCCCTCAGAGATTTTTAACAAGTCAAAAGGAATTATAATAACTCCTCACACAGAAAAATAGAATTTTATTATTGATAATAATTCTCTGATGTGCTATATAAGGGCATGCATTCTGCATGTAACCATGAATGAAGAATGGCCTTAATAATAAATCCACAGATTTCCCCATCTGAAAAGGAGCCACCCTTCGGCATGGATTTGCTTCAGGGCTCAGTCTCTATTTATTTAAACTTCTTGCAAGGATTAAAAAGAAAGTAAAATGGAATACGGAGAAAGCAGATTTGAATAATTCTTAAAAAAAATATTCAGTGATATCCTGAGGTGCACTGTGAGCTGTTATGCAAAACACTTGTTATTATATGATCTGGGCTGAAGGCTACTTGGTAAATTTCTACCTCCTAATAGGTCCTCTTAAGTCATATAAAGACACCCAGATAAATTCCCTTCTGTCAAGACAACTGATTTACTGATACAACTTGTCTGTTGGTGAACTCAACAACTTGGTGAAGGTTGCCAAAAAAAACTCTCCACCATGTAGGCACTTAGAATGTTTATGGACATCTTGACAGTACAAACACACACACACATGCGCACATGCACGCACATGCACACGCGCGCACACACACACACACACACGCACACACCTCCTCTGCTCCAGAAATTGCCCGGGGCCCTAGAATCATGTCTCAGAAACTGTTCTCAATGTTCAGTTTGTCTGTACCAAAAAAATATTTAGTTTGGATCATTAAAGTGATACATTGCCACTATTTGGAATAAATAATATCCTTAAATAGGACTAAACCAATACAAATTATAAAAACAGGCAAATTACTTAATGAGCACTTTTTTGTGAGGAAAAAAAAGTTCAAAGAAATCTGTAGACATACATAAATCGCATAATAATTTTGTCTTGTTTATAATTTTTAGTAATTGTTGGATTATTAATGCATTTTCAGCATCCACGGATATGCACAAAAATGTGTCTTGTCAATGCCTACATTGAATGGTGGATGAACAATATCAGAATGTGAAGGAATCTGTTAACTATCAGTTACTGTGTGGCTGTAACAGATTTCTTGTTAACTAAACAAATATCAACTTCTCATCTGTTTGTGTGCTTTCTTTGAACATATTATAACCCATGTCATCATCACTATACAAATGCTGACAAATTTTAAATATAGTTGAAGCCCTTCCAAAAACTGTGGGATCAGCAGTAGCCTACATAATCCCAAATCAAACACGTAAGAGAAAAAACGGAGTGACTACAGTTAGACTGACCTTGTGAAACAAGTTATATTTTTCCTTCAATGTCATCTTTTTTTTTTTTTTTGTGGACACTAAATCTGAGTCAGGGTGGGCATTTCATAAAAATTAAAAGGGTGTATAGTTCAAAAAAGTTATATTATTCAATTCAGTAACATTCATGCTAATGCTCTTTAAATTATTTATTTAAAAAAAAAAAAACACACACATCCCATTAAAGACCTCATAGTAAAATACACTCAAACATTCACACGAACCCAACTTTACACAAAATACAGAAAGTTAAAACAAAGTCTGACATTATCATGTTACAATGCCTGCATGCAGCAAAAGAAAACCTGCTCCACTGCATGTATTTTCTCTGTGGCCCGCATTAGACGCAATTTATCTGTTCGGTTTCATTGCAGGTACTTCAGTGTCAGTAATATGAGTTAAGAAAGAATGAGATAGCTGAGTAAAATGGCTTGATGTCAGCAGTCAACCCTAGATCAGAGCTACTGGTACCAGGGGTCTTTGCTGGTGTCAGCCTGTCATATCTCATGCTGACTAGGCCATTCCTGTGGGAATTCATTCGTATCTCATGCACACAGGACTCTTCTCAGCAGAGTTCAGTTAAAGCAGGCCAACAACAGTATACAGTTTCACATAAACAACAGTTTCTTTCCTTACCCCCAGAGTCTGTTTTGTGAATTGATCATTAGCTTGTCTATTCTTGCTGTTACCTGCTTCCTCTCCTACACCTCTGTGCCCTCCCGGGGGTAAAGAAGACCAGTCGAGCTCAAACTATGGTAGAAATGCCCATTAAACTGACTGATAGCAGGGCCACTGTAACCTAAAGTGGAGTGGGAGGATGATGGGGAGATGGGAGTGGGTGGGGGTGGAGGCAAAGGTGATGCCCACTCGGACACTGGGGCGCTGGGGGAGTAGGTGCTGAAGCCTGTTGGTTGTGAGGTTCTCTGTGCTCCATCCACTGGCAGACTGAGAGTAAAAGGACGACTCAGGGGATCTTCGTCAACGTCTAGGGAACCAGCGGACACACCAGACATCTCAGTCAGGAAGTTGCTCAAGCATGGGGATGGACCCATAGACGCGGGTGAAGGACGCTTTTCAGTGGAAGTGGATATGTCAGAGGCTAGATTTTTCGGGCTGCCTCTGCTATTACTGTCTCCTGACTCAGAGCCCAGATTACCTCCAGAACTGCCCTTTTCTGGGAGACTTTCAGACTTTCTCTTCCTCTTGCGTCTGAAGTTGCCATTGTCAAACATTTTTTCACAGTTTGGATCTAAGGTCCAGTAATTACCTTTACCTTTAACATAAGAGATAAATTATTAAAGGATTACACAATGAAAAGATTAAATATATATATATATATATATATATATATATATATATATATATATATATATATATATATATATATATATATATATATTTATTTATTTATTTATTTTTAAGCCACATACACTTACCAGGGTCATCCTCATCTCGTGGGACCTTTTTGAAACAGTCATTCAGTGAGAGGTTGTGACGAATAGAGTTCTGCCATCCAGCCTTGCTCTTGTTATAAAAAGGGAAGTTGTCTGCCACGTACTGATAAATCTGACTTAGAGTCAGGCGACGATCAGGAGCACCATGGATGGCCATAGCAATCAGTGCTGAGTATGAATAAGGTGGCCTGACCAGCTTCATAAGATCCTCCTGAGAGGGCATGGAGAACCAGGCCAGATCACCTCCAGGACCACCTGGTCCACCAGGTCCCAGATAAGGCCTTTGCATACCATAGTGCTGCGGAACGAAAGAGGGTCCTGCAGGGCCAGGTGTCCCACCCAGATAGGGAGTGTTGTTCATCCCTGGGCTGTTGAACCACAGGTAGGGGTTAGGAGATGAGGCAGCATAGTCTCCAAGGTCGTACGAGGAAGGGTTTGTTCGCTGTGGACTTGGCAGTGATGGAGGGGGATAGTAACTGTCACTAAACAGACTCAATTCCGGAGGTTCCTGACCCAAGCTAGGAAACTGGGGCCCACACCTTGTCGGAGACTGACCTTGAGATTCATAGGATGTCATCACTTAATGATCCAAATGGTGCTCCACTTGGGATTAAAAATTCAATTTAGATTTTGCTTTCTGATGATGTGTTACTTCCTTTGTTGCCTTATCATCAAGGATTATTTCTCTGAATATCCAAGGTATTTCCAGCAAAGTGTGGTCCTACTTGTGTCCTCTTACAGTGCAATTCTACTCTCTTCTGCTGTATCAACATAGTCACCTGTTGCACCTTTTTATGCATATGAAGGACCGCCTCAGTCCCACCTTATTGAAATCTTCCACGTGTTCAGGCTCTTCCAGGCACAAACAACAACCACCCACCCACACCTACCCACTCCCCTCCACACAAACCAGCAGCACAACCACATCACCTGAAGGCATTCAAAGATTTCAGCTTGACGCACAGGAATTTTCTATTACAACCACATAAAACTATTGAAAACCAATTTTTATGCTGTAACACTTTCAAACAATGTTCAATTTGTTAACATTAGTAAAAACATTAGTTATTCTGACCTAACAATGGACAAAATACAGTATATATTTGACATAATTATTAATATATAATGCTAGTTTTCAAAACTACAAAATAGTTTCTTGTTAGTTCATGTATTAGTACATAAACTAATGTTAATATTTTTTAAATGAATTAGTAGTAGTAATTAGTAGTAATTTTGAAATGACCCAATATCAATAAATTATTTTAATGCATTGTTTGATGTTAGTTCAGGTTAACTAATGCATTTAACAAGTGGTACCTATATGTATATGCCTTTTATTCAACCACTTAAATCCTTGAAACTTTTCAGTTGCACATTTTCTATTATGTGTTTACATAGTCATTCAGCAGTTCATAAAATAGACCGCTTATAAATAGCATCTCAATAGAAATGACTTGATCGATGTGATGTTCAAAGAACAGGACTATGTTTCAACAAATGTCTGAGGTTTTATTCAGAAACAGCTTGCTCTACACAGGTGACATTTAACTCTCTAGTTTAACGCCTAGCGCGTCCCTACCAATAGTTGAGCACCACAGCTCCCCCATAGGGTTCATTACATGACAATCGATCGATGCAGTTTCTACATTTATAGCGACCACGTCCAAACGTTAATCAACGTGAGACTTCCAGATAAAGACACATTACTAGGCGAGTTGATTCCTCGCGGAAATTTTAAGTGTAAACAGAGACTATTTAGCAGAGACAGTTCTAGTTAAATGAATAGGAGAAATTGGAACGTCCATCCAGCCCTGAGCGGCCAAAGGTAAGGCTGGGAATCGCTTCCAAAAAAGAATCGATTCCTCTATTCTGAGGCGTTGGGAATAGGATCGATTCGAAACGTTAGAAACGACTCCAAAGCTGGGGTCAATTCCTTCAGGGGACACCGGTTGATATTTTCGGACTGTGTTTATTTCCTCGACCACTGAACTACTACACATTTTTGAAGTGTAGGCTACTAATACAATTTACACAATTATTATAAAATGACTGCATCTTAACGATCGTCAATCTGACTCCGACGAGTCAAATCCGCTCCGTTTGTTCATCCGTATGAATCCCACAAACTCTTCAACACATCTGCTTTCCAGACCTGGAGAGTCTGCCGGTATTTTACTTTGGATTTAACTAATAATCAAGTAACATGACACATTTGTGACAGTAAATTGGCATACAATAATAACTTCCCCGATGTTACAACACAAGTCTGCAACAAGGATTGCAGAGTTGAGTCAGCTTCCCATAAATCTCTATGTTAAAGGTTAAATTATCAATGTGCTGCAAGTGTAAAAGCGAGAACCTAACGCTTCTCTACTCATTCTTGATATTTTGACAGAGTTTAAAACCTTTTGCATTATTTATTTTTTAATTAGCCTATATTGTACACAATTCTACATTATAATTATATAAAAAATAAGAATTAATCATTCAAAAACAAAAATGTTATATAAAGTTTTAATATAAAAGTGTGTAGTAGGCTAACTGAAAAATAAATGTATTATTTGTTATTTTTTAATAAAACTGAAATGTTATTTTTTGGACATTTTATTTAGTGCACAAAAGGTAGTGGACAATTACTGTAAATTCGAATATAAATATGTCTAAACAAGAACGCATGAGTGGTAACAGACAATTTCAATGTTGCTTTTAAGATTATTTTCGGTAGTTCTTGGACAGGCGTATGGAATGATTTTCCGGACATTATTCAAAAGGAATTGCAAATTGTATTTGCAATTGCGTTTTCAATTTGTAGACGCATAAAATGTGACATAATCCAAACGCAATTGCAAATCACGCATTACCGTTTGCATTTTCGTTTAAGCGAACGCACAGTGACTGCCAGATTTCAAATGGAAAAGCAAAGTCCGTTTGCAACTGTGTTTCCCATATCTTACGAGTTTTGGCCCTGTCATATTTAAATAGCAATTTCAATTACCACGTCTGCTTTTTCACTTTCTCAGCGTCGCGTATGTAGCCAGCCAAAACTCAAATGGAATACTAATTCCCTTAGTATTTCCATTGATGCCTTACACGGAAACCTGTCAATCAGGGTCAAGGGTGGGATTATGCTGTGTTTGTCTTGGGAAGAGACCACTCACAGTCGACGGTCAAGATCAAATAAACCGGCGTCTGTTCAGGGCATCACCTCTTTATTTATTTTGTATTTATTTTAATGTTTATTTAACAGGGACAAATGCATAGAACATTGCTTTATAAAGAATACAAAGTAGATGCCACGCATACATGTTTCTAGCCATGACTAATTTGCAACCCCTGTCCCTGGTTAGGCTTATAAATTTAAAAAAAAATTACAGAGTATTGAGTTTAAGATTTATAATTAATAAAATACATACAACAAATACATCCCATATATGAAATAAGATATGGGCTTAAGTAGATGTGGAAGTCACTATAAAACAATGTCTAGACACATTTAACAATACAAGAACACAAAAGTGTGCATATGTCTGTGCGTGCTCACATATGCAACATTATGTTTGTATGCATTGTGTTATGTCCTGTACAGTCAGTGTTCACAAAGTTGTTTCAGTTTCAGCCATTGCTTTAAATCCATCCATCCATCCATCTTCAACCGCTTATCCGAAGTCGGGTCGCGGGGGCAGCTGCTCCAGCAGGGGGCCCCAAACTTCCCTATCCCGAGCCACATTAACCAGCTCTGACTGGGCGACCCCGAGGCGTTCCCAGGCCAGTGTGGAGATGTAATTTCTCCACCTAGTCCTGGGTCTTCCCCGAGGCCTCCTCCCAGCTGGACGTGCCTGAAACACCTCCCTAGGGAGGCGGCCAGGGGGCATCCTTACCAGATGCCCAAACCACCTCAACTGACTCCTTTCAACGCAAAGGAGCAGCGGCTCTACTCCGAGCTCCTCACGGATGACTGAGCTCCTCACCCTATCTCTAAGGGAGAAGCCCGCCACCCTTCTGAGGAAGCCCATTTCGGCCGCTTGTACTCGCGACCTAGTTCTTTCGGTCATGACCCAACCTTCATGACCATAGGTGAGGGTAGGAACAAAAATTGACTGGTAGATCGAGAGCTTTGCCTTTCGGCTCAGCTCTCTTTTCGTGACAACGGTGCGATAGAGCGAGTGCAATACCGCCCCTGCTGCCCCGACCCTCCGGCCAACCTCCCACTCCATTGTCCCCTCACTCGTGAACAAGACCCCGAGGTACTTGAACTCCTTCACTTGGGGCAAAACCTCATTCCCTACCTGGAGTACGCACTCCATCGGTTTCCTGCTGAGAACCATGGCCTCAGATTTAGAGATTGCTTTAAATGTGTATTAAAAACCTTGAAGTCTGTCAATGTTTTAATTTCAGATGCATTCCACAAATGTATGCCTCTTACTGAAAATGATGTCTGACCAAATGTTGTTCTACGTTTTGCGGCTATAGTTTCCACTTATTGTGCCTCTAGTTCTTATTCCGCTCTTTTGTTTATGTACTAGTTGACAGAATATTTCTGGTGCAACGTTGTTCACACACTTAAAAATTAGTTTTAAAAAGAAAAATTTACAAAACTGTCAAAACTCAAGATATTATGCTTCCTTAGAATGATGCAGTGATTCCATCTTACAGATTTCTGGTCCATTACTTTTAATGCTTGTTTATATAATGACTCTTGACCGTCGACTGTGAGTGACGTCACTTCCCAAGACAAACACGCCCCATAGCATAATCCCACCCTTGACCCTGATTGGCAGGTTTCCGTGTAAGGCATCAATGGAAATACTAAGGGAATTAGTATTCCATTTGAGTTTTGGCTGGCTACATACGCGACGCTGAGAAAGTGAAAAAGCAGACGTGGTAAATGAAATTGCTATTTAAATATGACAGGGCCAAAACTCGTAAGATATGGGAAACACAGTTGCAAACGGACTTTGCTTTTCCATTTGAAATCTGGCAGTCACTGTGCGTTCGCTTAAACGAAAATGCAAACGGTAATGTGCGATTTGCAATTGCGTTTGGATTATGTCACATTTTATGCGTCCACAAATTGAAAACGCAATTGCAAATACAATTTGCAATTCCTTTTGAATAATGTCCGGAAAATCATTCCATACAGGCGCATCTACTAAAACTTCCCTCAAATGTATCTCGTGGGATTGAAGCATCGCGCTTTGGTATGTGCACAGGTCCTGATTATTATGAGATTTAACTTTGTCACCCGTTTTTTGTTTTTTTCGGAATAGAAAAATAATTTATTAAAGGGTAACTAAACCCTAAACCAACTTTTTTTAGTTAATGATCAGTAAGAATGGGACTTTATTAGTACTGGTCAATGATTCAAGTAATTTTTTTGACATTTGTGTATAAAGTGTTTTAATTCTACAATATATGGTGTAAAAACATCTGAGTGCTGCCCTCTTCAGGTTGAACGGTGGCTACTGCAGTTGAATTTTCCTATTGGCTGTTTGCGGTACTTCGTGACATAAGCGGTGACAGCTGACGTAAGCAGGTTCCAGCTCACCACGCCCTTGGTACGAGCTACCACGCCCATGGCAGTATAAAAACCATCTCGTTTCGTCAAAACCACTGTAGCGAGTCAGGAGTTGGAATTGCGAGTATTGAAAGCGATCAGGATAGAGTATTTTAGCATCTATTTAGCATAGCATTTATATAGTTATTTAGATTATTTCGTGTAGCCTAGGTAGTTAATTAGCATATTTGTTAGTGTAGTATTGTTAGAAGCATAGTTAGTTAGTAGCATAGTATTGCGTCAGTTAGGATAGCTTCAAGTTAGCGTAGATTATCTGTATTTAGTACAGTGGTCAGGATGGTACGTAGGTGTAGTGTTTCTGGTTGCAACAGCACTGCTGGACTGTATTGCTTTCTATATAGACTTGGAAATTAGGCGCCAGTGGTTGCATGTCCTTGGCCTGGAAGACCTTTAGTTCCCGCCTATAGCTGGAGGAGTGTGCAAACTGCATTTTACGCGGGATTGCTTCTCCAACGCAATGGAGGTGGAAATGGGCTTCTCCAAACAGCTCGCGCTGAAAAGCGACGCAGTGCCAAACGCTGCTCCTCCTGCATGGACTCCACCACCGCAGCGGCGTCTTGAGGCGAGTGATCATATTTGAATCACAATTTATGGTTAGGCTAAAGTTAATCCTCTGGGGTCGACAAATGCATTTTGCTGGATTTTTTCACATAGCGGCAAAATATGAATATGCCTACAGAGCGCGCGCTATTGACATCAACTCGATAAAACTCATCAGATTTATGTACATGTCGCCTTGCGACTGTGTGAGGAATAATAACAACATAATAGTAATACAATTCACCCTCCTCCACTTCAGGTGAAGGTTGGGGAGAAAAGTCCTCGACTTCAAAAGGCCGCTCCGTGGCAAAGCTACTTGCGTCACTCCAGTCACTCTCCATTTTAGAGTCTGACAGCAGCTGTCAATTAATCCGTCACTACGGGTCTCAGGTGCACGCCCCCCCCCCGCTCAACCCCGCCCTCGTTTCGTCCCCTCTATCCCCGCCGGGGTCTGCCCACTTTTCCGGCATTTTTCAAATATTGCTAGTGGGTGGAGTCAGACTCTGAGCAGGGGTTAAGTTACCCTTTAAATGGGTATGGAATCGACTCTTAGAATCAATTCTAACGATTCCAAAACCAGGAATTGGAGTTGATTCGCAAATTTCTGGAATCGAACAGCCCAACGGTCAACGGATGTAGAGAGGAAGTCCCGCCTTACAGGTAAGAGAGCCAATCACCTTTTATACATCACCTGTCAATCAACTCGAGAATGCCTATTAGAAGAAAAAAAAAAGCCGTTAAAATGCGTTTTCAGCGTAATCTGAGTTTACAGAAGCACAATTTATGATACATCTGTTGATTGATTTTCTGCTGATTTGAAATGTTTCTTTTAGCTTGCCAAAAACTTCTTGAGATTTCGGTGTGTCCCCCATTAAAGAGGATAGGAGCTGCACTGTCATAACTTGCAAAGACTTTGGTTAAACCTGCGCGCTAGACTGCGTCTGTGCGAGAGTGCAGTTCAAATAGCGTGGCGTGCATTGCTCGAGCAACTGTCAGAAAATGTAAAAGAATGTATGTGGTAAGGTAATGATGTAATGTGGTAAGGTTATGATTACCCAGCTAACACACGACGTACCAGTTACCTAATTTGTCCGTACTTTTTGGTAACTTCACCTGGTTACGTAACTACATCGTCACAGGCCACAAACTTAATGTTTCAAGATAACCAAGAAAGTTCCAGTTACATAATATATTCGTAATTTTGTGTGCAACTGTATGACCTACTGGCAATGAGACTGCAATGTCCCAGGCCCGTAATTTTACCACCTTTCACGTAATAACTCAAGACAAATTGCATTTGTTTGTTTGTTTTTGTTGCTGTAGCAGTTGCATAACACCAAGTGTTGTAGCCTACATCTGGAAGACAAGTTACATTTGACAAAAACGGGTCATATGAAATAAAATGTTAATAGTAATGTATTTCATGCATTCTTTGTTTTGTCAATCGATCAATTTGCGTTACAGTCTCAGATGATTAATTATTTGGACACACACACACACACACACACACACACACACACACACACACACACACACACACAAAAACAAATATTACACTTTATGAAGGCACTTTATTTAGACCAGGATACACCATTTCTGTATCAAACAGGCTTCTTAAAGGTTGTAATATATTTATCACTTGATATGATCCACATATTAATTTGCTACAGTTGTGTAATGCTTTGTAGTAACTTGTAAAAATAAATGGCCAAATTAAGCCCCTATTGTCTGAACTAAATTTAGGCAATGTATATGATCTTCACATGTAAGAGTGCCCACTGACATTTTTGTGCATTCCCCCACACATTAATGGTTAAAGAAAGTAAAGATTTGTTTTCCATTTGGAAGACACAGGGACCATCACACCAACAAATAATAAATAAATAAGACAAAACAAGTGTACAACTATCAAAGTCCTTAGAGGTATTATATCCACAGGTGATTCACAAATAAAAGTGAAAAAAAAGTGTGTTAGAAGAATTACATTATAAAAAAAGTTTACCATAGAGTAACAGGAATACATCTTATGTACAACATCAAAAAATAGTTGGCTACATATAAAAACAGAGCCAAAGGTTTAGCAAGAATTAGATGACAGATCAAATTTATTTATTTGCGTGTCACATTACAGAATACCTCTCTACTAGTGTACAGTTGACTTTGACATTGACTGTCAGGGATACTGTAGGATATTTAATGATAACAAGGCAGTAAGTGTACTGTATGATATGACATTTTCAAAAGGAACCACGATGCACATCATTTCTATGTGTAATGGGAACCAGCTAGTAGATAAGCGTGCAGAGTGTAAAACCTCACTCTCCTGACCTCAAGAGGTGCACTATCGACTGACTCTAGAGCCTGTAGCCTTTAGACTCCTTGTTAGAGCCCACGCCGGAAACCTAGGCTCGAGTCCCGTACGGAGCGGGTAGAACAAGAGCGTCACATATGTACACTTCAATTTTTGACATTGATTCATTAAGGGATACGCTTCAATGGTTTAAGGATCCGTACGTTAATGCACGCACGCAGAACAGTCTGCGCGTGCGCATTGTCATGTGATGTTAGAGACATAAATAGATTGAAAAAAATTAAATACTAAAAGAACCCTAAAAATGTTTTTATTTAAGTGCAAAGGAAAACAAAATATCAAAATGTCTGTTCATTAAAAAAAAGCTTGATTTTTTTAATAACCGTTGCCTTAGCGTGAATTCCAACCGTGACCACACGCTGGAAGAAACAAGCAGATTATGTTCGCATTAAAAAAATGGGTGGAGGATGAACATTTCTCAGTTCTGCACACTGAACATAGAACATTTTATGAGGATAATACACAGCGGGTATGGAGGAAAATGACGTTTACTTGGTGGAGTGGCGTCAAAGAGCCGAAAGGGGGGTGGGTGGCTATGGAGGCCCAAACCTGCATGAATAATAAATGAATAAATGTAATAATAAAAAAATAAATAAAGGAATAAATGTCTTGATAAAACAAATATAATTAGTTTGTAATTACATTTATTCCTGATTTTATTATTGTATGACTTTATTCCTTTATTATTTTCTATAATTTTAATTTTAGTTTGTATTATTTTTAGCTTTTAATTATTTATTCATATATTATTTCGCATATTTTTTTATTTATGTGTTAATTAATTTTTTATATTTATTTCCATATTTATATATTCCCATATATATTTATATATGTATTTATTTTTACTTTTCTGTGTGCAACATGGAAATGAGGGAGGTGGTCCTTGCGGAGCTCCAGTGCATTCATTCACATTCATACCAGCATACAGCTCTCCTAAAACATCAATAAGCACCACTACTCTATATGAAACATAGTTATTTGATGCGTGGTTATTGACTTCATTCGCATGTCGCGCAACTCTCTAGATATATGTGAAGAGTCAGCAATATATTTTTTTATTGTTTTATTGCAGATGTATACATACATAAACGATCAGGAAAATGAAGCATGGTTGTATCTTTTACAATGAACAATCATAACAACAGAAATCAATAGTATGGATTTATATACACAGAAAAAAAAAAAGAAAAGGACAAGGTTAAATCATATCATTTATGAAAGTTGCTCATTTTGTGGATTTGTTGAAGAAACAGCTCCCCATTTATTTTGTGATTGTAGTATAACCAATAAATCTTGGATTGACTTAAGCTCTTGTGTTTTTAGCCCCACAAATAGCTATACTTTAAACAATATGGCGATGACCTAAAGTCACATCAAAACAGGTCAAGGATAATTGAGCACACGCTTCAATCTACAATAAGCCAATGGTAAACAGGACCCTCCCACATAATTATTATACAAGAGACAGAAATGTAAGAATAAATACAAAAATAAATAAATGTGGGAATATTTAAATATAGAAATAAATACATGTGGGAATAATAAATATAAAAATAAATGAATGCATAAATAAATAATAAAAAACAACAAAAACAAATGAAAGAATAAAAATAAAAAGAGAAAATAATATATAAAAAGAGAAAATAATAAATAAAGGAAAAAAAGTCATACAAAAATAAATTCAGGAATAACTTTCATTAAAAACGAATTATATTTGTTTTATCAAGACATTTATACCTTTCTTTATTTTCTTATTATTACATTTATTTATATATGTATTTATTTATTATATTCGCATGTTTTGTCCTCCATAGGTGGCCGGTGTTGTGCCGAAATTGGGAACCCTGCCAGAATCTCAGTGCCCCTCGCGTGCACGCTCATGACGTAATTGACGAGCCAGCGGTGCTGCGAGTTTAAAGCTCTTCAGTCTACAAAGCGTTTATAATCAATCTTTTTCAACACAATTAACCTAAAGGCTACGTAGGAATTTGTTATTTAAATGCATGAAAGTGTGAATTAAAATACAATAAGTAAATTAATTTTGATGAAGTAACAACGGAAGCTGTGATGTAGCCTTGTTATTCTGAAAATGAGCAGAGGCTTCGACAGTGCAAACATTACCCCATATGTTGCTAGCGTTGCAGTTGTGAATAATCTGTTTGTGTAATATGCATTGATATGTTTATTATGTCAAATGTGCACATTATGCAAAATAGTGCAATATGTATATATGATGTGTAAGAGGACAGCACATTGGTGGAACAAGCATTCAAAGAATTTCACTCCTTTCACAGATAAAACAAAGTAGAATTGAACTGCATTGACATGCTATTCATGTAGGTTATGGTGTTATTCTAGTCATTTTATATGTAATATTGACTATATGAACTCATATCATTGGACCTAAATATGAACATCATACAAATTTATATTAATTAATCTGTATCATTATGGTATACACATCAAATTTCAATAAACATACTAAAGTACATTGATAAAATGTATGTATATACAACGAGACCATAAACAAAAGAATAAGTAACATATTGTTAGATAGTAAGGCACACAGACAGATCTGACAATGGAAGTGAATATATGAGGGTAAGTTAAATAAGTGAGCCAGTATGTTTGTGGATAGCATACTCACATTTTCACCAAAGGGGAAAGGTAGATCCCAAATTTCCTAAAGGATTTAAAGACTTTACTTTGTAATATACTTAAACGTTTATTCCCACAGTGCAAGTATTTATTTGCTCACGTACTGCAACAAGCAAATATCTGCTTATTTTTGTATAAAGATTAATCTTATCTGTAATAATTTCCTTTGGCTATAGTATATCATATGTAATATCCGTTATCCATAACAAAATGGGTTTAACTGTGGGCAGAATAATTTCGCCAATCTCACCTGAACACCTGCCAAAATTATATTGCTCTCCCTCAACATCACATTTATGCTGGTGACATGTCTTCCTATGAAGGCTGTGTCCTCAAAAGCATTTTGACTGTAGCTTTAATAAAATGGGTTTATTAGGGGGGATTATAATTTTGGCAATGTTATCATTACACCTGCAGAAATTGTAGTCCCCTCCCAATCTCAGGATTAAAATATTACAGAGACATCAGATTTACGGTGAGGACATATCTTCCTATGGAGGCTGTGTCCTCGAAATCATTTGACTGTAGCTTTAATAAAAATGGGTTTACCTGGGTGGATTATCATTTTGGCAATGCTATCATTACACCTACCAAAATTGGAGTGCCCTCCCAATCTCAGGATTAAAAGTTCACAGAGACATCACATTTTACTGGTAACATAACTTCCTATGGAGGCTGTATCCTCAAAACAATTTCACTGTAGCTTTATTCAAAAGGGTTTACTAGGGGGATTATCATTTTGGCAATGTTATTATTACACCTGCCAAAATTGGGGTACCCTCCCAATCTCAGGATTAAAAGTTCACAGAGACATCACATTTACACTGGGGACATATCTTCCTATGGAGGCCTCAAAAGCATTTGACTGTAGCTTTAATAAAATGGGTTTATCAAGGGATTATAATTTTGGCAATGATATCATTATACCTGCCGAAATTGACGTTGATGACATTCCCATTCCCCTTGAGCGGGACGACTTAAGGCTCCCCAGACGCTCAGGGAGGCGTCTGTCATTAGCAACCTGCGACGACAAGACGCACCTAGAGTGGGACCCAGAGTAAGAAACCGGGGTCTGCACCACATAGAAAGTGAACGAAGCGCACAGCACGTAACCCTTATTAGCCTTAGGGGACTGGCCCTTGACGTTGATGACATTCCCATTCCCCTTGAGCGGGACGACTTAAGGCTCCCCAGACGCTCAGGGAGGCGTCTGTCGTTAGCAACCTGCGACGACAAGACGCACCTAGAGTGGGACCCAGAGTAAGAAACCGGGGTCTGCACCACATAGAAAGTGAACGAAGCGCACAGCACGTAACCCTTATTAGCCTTAGGGGACTGGCCCTTTGATGAAATCCCCTGGCTTTTAGCCACAACTGAAATGGTCTAATGTGCAGAAGGCCCAAAGGGATCACCGAGGACGCAGACGCCATAAGACCTAGTATTCGTTGATACTGATGAACAGTGCAACCTTGGCCTAGCCTGACTTTGCTCAGGGTGTTCTGAATAGACATGATTCGAGCGGGAGACAGTTGTTTCCGCATCGTGATCGAATTCCAAATAACTCCCAGATAGGTAATTCCCTGAGTGGGAGAGAGAATGCTCTTTTTGATGTTGAGTCTCAGACCCAGAGAAACCAGATGAGCTAAGACAATATCCCTGTGCTGAACTGCCAGTTCTTGAGACTGTGCTAGTATCAGCCAGTCGTCTATGTAATTAAAAATGCAGATGCCCTGGAGTCGCAAAGGAGCCAGTGCTGCATCCAGGCATTTCGTGAATGTGTGGGGTGATAGGGCTAGGCCGAACGGAAGAACCTGATATTGGAATGCTTCGCCCCCGAAAGCGAACCTCAGGACCTTCCTGTGCTGTGGCAAAATTTTTATATGAAAGTATGCGTCCATGAGATCGATCGTGACCAGCCAATCGTGATGTTGGATTTGTGACACGACCGTCTTGATAGTTAGCATCTTGAACTTGAACGCCCTGACTGAGCGATTCAAGCCTCAAAGATCTAAAATCGGACGCAACCTCCACCCTTCTTGGGAACCAGGAAGTATTTGCTGTAATAACCTGACTCTTTCTCTGGAAGGGGAACACTTTCTATGGCCCCTTTGACCAAGAGATTTTGCAGTTTTTTCCACAGTAGATATGCCTGGTTTCACGATAGTGGAAACCACGCCGTTGAAACGCGGAGGGCGGCGAGCGAATTGAATTCTGTAGCCTTTTTCTACTGTTCTTAGGACCCACAGAGAAGGTTCTTAGGAGCCACAAGTTTACCAATGTGTCCAGAGGAGCTTTGGGGTTTGCAGTGAATTCTAAGATGGGGAACTGAGATGGCTTAAAAAAAAAAAAAAAAAAAAAGTAAATGTTTTGAAATTTAAAGTATGTTCCTTGCTTGATTTTTATTCAAATGTGTTACATGTTCACGTTTTCTACATCATATAAACATTTTCTTAAAATGTTACATGTGTGTATTTTCTTGTATTTAAATATATAGAGGGCAAAATATTTTTTTAAATGTTTTGTAGAATATGTATTTATGTAAATTTATTTTGAAAACTATTTTAGCAAATATATTTTTTGGACATTTTTTGTATATTTTGAAAAGGCCACTTCAATAGTTTTGGGCAAATGAGGATTAGATTGTACTGCAAGTCCGCCCATAGAATATTAATTAAGATTAAAATTACCAACTGGTTACCAACACACAACTATTGATTCACGACGTTGCCACAATGTTGCGGCGACAAACAGGCATCGTCACAAAGTTACGTTGTGGCGACGAATCCAGGAATTTCACTTTTCCGGTTGTCACGACATAACCATTTACGTTACCACGACGAAAGATTTGTTATGTGATTACGTTGCCATTACGTATTTTGGCTAGCTGGGTTGAAAATTCTTTAATGTGCTGGCTGTTTGATAGTTGATTTACTTACAGTGTTGGCAGAAATCCTTCTGGTAGCTTTCAAATGGGTATTGCATGAAAACATTTTTTAAGAAAACACCCGCCGTCAGTGTTAAAACAAACATATTAGCACTCAGATGAACCTCCCCTGAATCCTCCAGACTCAGCTGTCATTAATGTGTTTTATTATGTCATAGAGCCATTAAGCAGGGCAATAAAACATGTTGGCTACATCTATTGTTTCATGCCCTGTATACCCAGTTATGCATAAAAAGTGTCAATGTATAGTTTGACACTCATTTGCATCTGTGATGTAGAGGGAGAGGAATGGGTTGTTTCATTTAGTGGGTGATTATGACTTGCAACTGCCATATTTTAGATTGATTACTGCAATGTGATAATGGACTTATATATGCGTATAAGCAGCAGCCTTTGTCTAATACATAAGGGAATACTCCTATTTACACTGGTGGCCAAAAGTTTGGATTAATGTACAGATTTTGCTGTTTTGGAAGGAAATTTGTACATGAATTCACCAAAGTGGCATTCAAATGATCACAATGTATAGTCAGGACATTACTGATGTAAAAAACAGCACCATCACTATTTGAAAAAAAGTCATTTTTGATAAAATCTCAAATCTGCAGCCATTAATCCAACACCTTATCCTTGAATAATCATGCTAAATTGCTAATTTGGTACTATAAAATCTCTTTCCATTATATCAAACACAGCTGAAAGCTATTTGGTTCATTAAATGAAGCTTAACATTGTTTTTGTGTTTGTTTTTGAGTTGCCACAATAGTTTAGCATGTCTTAAGGTCAATATTATAGGTCGAAAAAGAAACATCTTTCTCTAGAAACTTGGCAGTCAATCATTGTTTTGAGGAATGAAGGCATACAATGCTTGAAATTGCAAAAAAAAAGCAAAGGACAACTGGCTCTAACAAGGACAGAAAGAGATGTGGAAGGCCAGATGTACATTTAAACAAGAGGATAAGTACATCAGAGCCTCTAGTTTGAGAAATAGACACGTCACATGTCCTCAGCTGACAGCTTCATTGAATTCTACCTGCTCAACACCAGTTTCACGTACAACAGTAAAGAGAAGACTGAGGGGTGCATGCCTTATGGGAAGATTTGCAAAGAAAAGGGCACTTGGGAAACAGAAAAACAAAAGGAAAAGGTTACAGTGGGCAAAGAAACACATACATTGGACAACAGATAATTGGAAAAGAGTATTATGGATCTTAACCCCATTGAGCTTTTGTGGGATCAGCTAGACTGTAAGGTGCACAAGAAGTGCCCGACAAGCCACATCTATGGCAAGTGCTACAGGAAGTGTGGGGTGAAATGTCACCTTAGTATCTGGACAAACTGACAGAATTCCAAGGATCGGCAAAGCTGTCATTGCTGCATATGGAGGATTTTTTTTTGTATGAGAAATTTTTTAAGAAGTTCTGAATATTTATATATTCAGATTACTATCTGAATAGTAATTTTTCACATTGTGATCAGCTGAAAGCCACTTTGGAGAATAAAAACACAAATTCCTTTCCATAAGAGCAAATTCTGTTCATTATTCCAAACATTTTGCTGCCAGGGTATATACTCTGATTAAAGAAAACATAGTCAGTCATAATGAGAATGAGAGTGGTCTGTGCTTTTGGTGTTCTTCTAGCTGCATGTTCAACCACTTTACTCTTTGTTTTCAGTGAATACCCAATTTCTGCAGTGGAACCTGAATATGTGCTTCACAAATAATATTTTTCATAAGCATTAACAAACTCTGAGAGCACATACTTCGAATTAAAACTAAAGGCATTTCATTGTGCATGTAACAATTTAATTTAGAACAGACAAGTGAACAATTAAAGTGAAAAAAATGACCTCTGAATTAAAAACTTTAAAACATGTACCTCTGTTTGAAAAAAATTACTCAGTCTTGTCTGATTGAATTATACTGAATATGATTTATTAGTATAGCTTTCTAGTCATGTATTTTTTAAGCGTATAAATATCCTGGCGATGAAACATCATAGTTGGTGCATTTTCCACAAACTCTTGAATTCAAAATCTGCCTCACATTGGAACCTAGTCAGAATTATGTAGATGGCACATCTAATGTCTGGCTCAGAAGCCTGCAGGGTGCATGAGACAGCACTGTCGCTGAGGTCCAGCTCCACGCTCCATTGCATCTATCAGAATCAGTGGTGTCTTCATGTGGTGTGTGACCATGTCCATAACACTGGAAAAATTCTGTGACACACACATGCAGTCGATTGGTTGAGGGTGTCTGTCTGTCAACTTAGAATCGTACAGGAACAATTGAATCTAAAACAGTGGTAGTTGAATCTCTTAACAACTGGTTTTGCTTTAGGACTCAAAATTGTTTAACATCCAAAAAAAACAACTTTATTAGTGTTACCATAAACTGCTTAGGCCCAACAATATGCAAAATTATAATTTTTGTTTAACTGGACAAAAAACTTTTGACATCATCAACAATAGATATGGGCTGGCTCCAGCTCTAGGGTGTAAGGTGTCTCATAGGACCCTTGGATGAGCCAAACAGTTGGATCGGTGGGTGGGGGTGTGGTTACCAAGGTGGGCCAAGCTCATGATTGGTTGAGCCTTACCCCCCAGTTGAACACAAAGCTGAAACACAACCGTTCACTCTAACTGCTGCTGTGGGTTTTCATCAGGGCTGTTGATTTAACGAGCTAATTCAGTGCAATCAAATATATAAAAAATTATTAGTTATAAAATTATTACAATTAATCATACTCCTGGAATAAGGAATAAGGAATTTTCCTACCATTGGAGCAATGCAAGCTTGGAGAACCACCTTCATGTTTTTACGAGTCTTTATGAGTCAGCAGGGGACAGTTAGCACAACTCCAGATGTACAGGCAATGAGCTTCTGCAGGCAACAAACTACACTGATAGCAGATAGCACAAGATGAGGACGTGTTCTTGCGTTCAAGCACAGCTGGATGAAGTGCAACTTCAAATGCAGGGGTCTCGAGAAGTGTTTTTCTAAGTTTCAAACTGTTTAAATTGACAGTATGTTTTATGAGACAACGCAACAAAACGTCTAGGTTACGTATGTAACCTCCGTTCCCTGATGGAGGGAACGAGACGTTGTGTCAGAGAAGCGACACTAGGGGTCTCTCTTGAGCGCCGATATTCACCTCTGGACTATGAAAAAAGGCCAATGAGAGTTGGCAACCAGTATTTGCATGTCCCGCCCCCGGACATACGGGTATTTAGGCGGCGCAAATATGGGAGTTCATTCAGGATTTTTCTGAGGAGCCGGAAATGGTCCGGCCACAACAGTGGCTCGGCTCAGCGACATGGCAGGGGAGACACAACGTCTCGTTCCCTCCATCAGGGAACGGAGGTTACATACGTAACCTAGACGTTCCCCTTCTGTCGCTCTCTCCACGTTGTGTCAGAGAAGCGACACTAGGGGTCCACTTATAAAAGCGCCATGCACTGAGCCGTGTACGTGAACTGCTGATACAGGAGCGAGCAGGCATTCTTACGTGCAGGACGACCAACTGTATCAGGCTGCACCTACCCTTCCCCAATGCCCCATTTAAGCCATCAGGATTCCTTATCGTTACCCTGGAGGGGAACAAGGTGCTGGCCGCCAACCTGGGAACGGGTCAAGCCTGGCCGGGCCTCTTTTCTCTCTATATTTCTCGCATAGAGCAACTTAGGCAGGGGCCCTTACACGCATTGAGGGAAGGGGGTCTTAGCCCTTATTCAGGAAGGAGAAGACCCTGCGGAGGCCACGCCTACCCGAGAGGGGAGGCAAGTTTAAGTGGCAAAACCATCAGAGGCCTGCTTAGGGCCTATGTGGAAAAGTCGGTGCAGTGGTGGATCCAGCCTATAGAGGGGGGAACATACAGCATGGCAGCCGAGGCAGCCATGACTGCCTAAGGGAAACACGGGAGTCAGCTCGCCAGAGGGGACAGAACCGTGGTGTTACACACAGGGGGAGTCCGAAGGAGGCCTTACCTGTGGAGCACCTATACCAGTACAGGGTAGCTTACGGTACCCGCAGTGGCTTGGGTCAGCGAGTTCCTCCGCTGAACTGCGACCCACGAGGGCTAGGGAGGAATCGACCAGTGTCCCAAACCAGAGATCTCCTGGGAATGAAGGCGCACTGTTTCCCCTGGTTAGGGGGATGGGCGCTAGGTGCAAGCGATTCACCTGGTCAGATCGTGGGTGTGCCACCGAGTTCTACGGGCTCGGTACCTGAGAGAACACGGGACAATACTGACTCAACTCGGAGATTGTAGAATCTCGCAAAAGTGTTAGGTGTTGCCCAGCCCGCTGCTCTACAAATGTCTGCTAGGGCAGTGCCCATAGCCAGTGCCCATGAGGACGCAACACTCCTGGTGGAGTGAGCTCGGACCCGCAAGGGGGGGGCACGGACTGGGTGTGATAAGCCAGGGAAATGGCGTCGACAACCCAGTGGGCGAGTCTCTGCTTGGAGACAGCATTCCCTTTCTGCTGTCCCCCAAAGCAGACGAAGAGCTGCTCAGAGCGTCTGGTGCTCTGTGTGCGGTCCAGATAAATACGTAATGCACGTACTGGACACAGCAGTGAAAGGGCTGGGTCTGCCTCCTCCCGGGGCAGCACTTGCAGGTTCACTACCTGATCCCTGAAGGGCATGGTAGGAACCTTGAGCACATAGCCCGGTCGCGGTCTTAGGATCACGAAAGTATCTGCCGGACCGAACTCCAGGCAAGCGTCGCTAACAGAGAAGCGAGCGCGATCAGCAGGGCAGTCTTGAGAGAGAGGGCCCTGAGTCCAGCTGAGTCAAGCGGCTCGAAGGGGGGTCTCTGGAGGCCCGTAAGGACGACCGAGAGATCCCAGGAGAGGAACAGGTTAGGCCGGGAGGGAGTTATCCTCCGGGCACCTTTTAGGAACCTGACGATTAAGTCGTGCTTACCAAGAGACTTGCTGTCTACCGTGTCGTGGTGGACCGCGATAGCGGCGACATACACCTTGAGGGTGGAGGGGGACAGCCTCCTCTCCAGCCTCTCCTGAAGAAACACGAGCACTGACCTAACTGCGCACTTCTGCGGGTCTTCTGCTCGGGAAGAACACCTGTCCGCGAACAGAAGCCACTTTAGAGTGTAGAGATGCCTGGTAGAGGGGGCTCTGGCTTGATTGATTGTATCTATGACGGTCGGTGGTAGGCCGGCTAGATCTTCTGCATCCCGTCCAAGGGCCAGACGTGGAGGTTCCAGAGGTCTGGGTGCGGGTGCGAGTGCCAGAGCGTGCCCCGTCCCTGAGAAAGAAGGTCCTTCCTCAGGGGAATCCGCCAGGGAGGGGCTGTCGTGAGGAGCGTGAGGTCCGAAAACCAAGTCCGGGTAGGCCAGTAAGGGGCTACCAGAATGACTTGCTCCTCGTCCTCCCTGATCTTGCATAGCACCTGTGCAAGAAGGCTCACTGGGGGGAATGTGTACTTGTGGAGCCCCGCAGGCCAGCTGTGTGCCAACGCGTCTGCCCCGAGGGGAGCCTCTGTCCGGGCATAACAGAGTGGGCAGTGGGAGGTTTCTTGGGAGGCAAACAGGTCTACCTGAGCCTTGCCGAACCGGTCCCAAATCAGCTGGACCGACTGGTCCGCTATCACATTGAGGTTGCCGGGGATGTGAGTGGCGCGCAGTGACTTGAGTCGCTGCTGACTCCAAAGGAGGAGACAACGGGCGAGCTGTGACATGTGGAGGGAGCGTACTCCGCCTTGGCGGTTTATGTAGGCTACAACCGTGGTGCTGTCTGTCCTGACTAGGACGTGTTTGTTCCGAATTAACGGGAGAAACTTCTGCAGGGCCAGAAAAACAGCCAGCAGCTCTAGGCAGTTGATGTGCCAGCGCAGCGGGCCTCGGTTCCACTGGCCTGCGGCTGCGCGCCCGTTGCATACGGTGCCCCAACCCAATTTTGAGGCGTCGGTTGTGACCAGAACGCGTCGGAACACCTGCTGCAAGGGTACTCCTGCCCTTAGGAAGCAGAGGTCTGTCCAGGGTTTGAAGGTTTGGCGGCAGGCAGAGGTAACTTTTATGTTGTGCGTGCCGCGGCGCCATGCTCGTCTCGGGACTCGAGTCTGGAGCCAGTGCTGAAGTGGTCTCATATGCATCAACCCCAGCGGCGCGGCCACCGCGGAGGATGCCATATGCCCCAGGAGCTGTTGGAAACGTTTTAGCGGGACCATGGCGCCTGCCTTGAAGAAAGCGAGGCATTTCAACACTGACTGAGCACGCTCGTTGGAGAGACGTGCTGTCATTGGGACTGAGTCTAACTCCAGACCGAGAAAAGAGATGCTCTGGACCGGGGAGAGCTTGCTCTTTTCCCAGTTGACCTGAAACCCCAAATGGCTGAGGTGGCTGAGCACCTGGTCTCTGTGTGCGCATAGTAACTCTCGGGAGTGGGCCAGTATGAGCCAGTCGTCGAGGTAATTGAGTATGTGTATGCCGGCTTCTCGGAGCGGAGCAAGAGCTGACAGAGGCAGGCCGAAGGGGAGGACTTTGTACTGATACGCCTGGCTGTCGAACGCGAACCTTAGGAAGGGGCGGTGTCGAGGGCGAATTGAGACGTGGAAGTACGCGTCCTTCAGGTCTACCGCTGCAAACCAATCTAGATGCCGGATGCCAGATAGAATTTGTTTCTGGGTGAGCATTTTGAACGGGAGTTTGGACAAGGTCCGATTGAGAACTCGCAGGTCCAAGATTGGTCGTAAGCCGCCGCCTTTCTTGGGTACAACGAAGTAAGGGCTGTAGAAACCCTTCTTCGTTTCGGTTGGAGGGACAGGCTCTATCGCGTCCTTTAGTAGAAGGGAGGCGATTTCTTCACGCAGGTAGAGGGCATGTTGGCCGTGTACTGCTGAAAAATGTACGCCCACGAAGGGGGGCGGAGACCTGGCAAACTGAATTGCGTAACCGAGTCGAATGGTCCGGTGCAGCCAGCGTGACGGATTGGGCAGTGAGAGCCACGCCTCTAAACTCCGTGCTAGGGGCACCAAGGGGACGGGTTTTTTGGACGTACCCGGTGGGGCTTCGCAGCGGTGCGGAACAGGTAACGTGGCGTCAGGAGGCAACGTGGCGTTCCGAGGCTCTGGTGCTGAGAATGAACTCAAAGCACTTACCTTGCTCCGCGCACCCGGCAGGGGGCGGGTTCGTGACTGAGGAGGAGGTCTGATGTTGGCGTCCTCTGGACTCGTCTGAACCGGCCGGCCGGGGAACAGTCGTGGCGCTGAAGGCGGGAACACCACGTCCATAGAGCCGGGACTGTTGAGGCCTGAAAGCAGAGTGCCGTGAGAACGGCATTTGCGGGCCATGTGCCCCAGAGACAAAGGATATAGCTCTTTTATTGAGAATTTGGGTACCGCAGCCCGTGTTAGGGGATGCAGCAAATGAAAAAAACAAAGGATTCTCCTCCCGGCCCTCCACCGGGGGACGGAGCGGTCTTACCACCTCCGGAGCTAACGTCTTGGGCTCTGGGTGCGTTGTCTCAGGAGCGCCTGGGAGCCTTCCGGGTCCTCGAGGGGGTCCGTGAGACAGGGGGCGTGCGCTTCCCGCGGTTTGCTCGACGCCGGGGCTGAGAGCTGGGCCCGGGTTGAGGCGGAGCAGGGGTTTGCCTTCTGGCCACGGGAGGACGCCCTCGGCGGGCAGACGGGACATGGGCCGTGGCGGCAGGCTTGCGGCGAGGCATGATGTGAGAGATGGCCTCCGTCTGCTTCTTCACCATGGAGAACTGCTGGGCAAAGTCCTCGACGGTGTCGCCGAAGAGGCCGAACTGGCAGACAGGGGCGTTGAGGAAGCGAGTCTTGTCAGCTTCACGCATCTCGACCATGTTCAGCCACAGTTGACGTTCCTGGACCACAAGCGTGGCCATCGCCTGCCCGAGTGCTTGCGCTGTGACCTTCGTCGCTCTCAGGGCGAGGTCGGTCGCTGAGCGCAGTTCCTGCAGCGTGTCGGGATCAGGGCCACCCCCGTGCATGTTGCATAGTGCCTTGGCTTGGTGGACCTGCAGGAGAGCCATGGCACGCAGGGCGGAAGCGGCACGTCCGGTGGCGCTGTAGGCCGCGAGGAGGTTGCTCTACAGGTCCGAGAAGGGAGTACGGGGCGACCTCGCCAGGTGGTAGGGGTACCGGGGCATAGATGGATCGCAACCGCCCTATCCACCTGGGGAATCGCCTCGTACCCATGGCGCACTCCGCCATCGAGGGTGGCGAGGGCGGACGAGCCTGTGGCGATGTGACGAGTGGAGAGGGGTGCTCTCCACGAAGACGTCAGCTCGTCATGCACTTCTGGGAAAAACGGGACTGGGGGGGGGCGAGGCTGTGAGCGGCGCCCAGACCCCAGGAACCAGTCGTCGAGCCGTGATGGTCGTGGGGAGGATGGAGGGTTCCAATCCAAGCCCACGCTGTCGGCTGCCCAGGAAAGCATGTTCGTCATCTGTGCTTCGGCCTCAGCCTGGGCGTGCAGGCCCGAAAGCGGCAGCCCAGGGGAGTCCTCAGCATCAGATAACCCGCCCTCCGATGCCGCCGCGAGCTCATCGGCTTCCATCGCAAGAGGGTCGGCTGACTGGCTGTGAGGCGAGTCACCGCTACCTCGAGCACGGACGGGAATCAACGAGCATGTCGGGGCGTGGGTGGTCCGAGGGGGCGTACCCGGCGGAGCTGCACACGCTGCCATCCCCAAATCGCCTCCATCGCCAGCCGCATCGTCCTCAATCCCGTGGGAAGAAGGAGCGACACGGGGGGCGGCTGGAGTGGCTTGCTCACGGTTGTAAGCAAGCCGCTACCGCAATGTTGTCATGGTCATGTTCTCGCAATGAGAACATGAACCATCCACAAACGCAGCCTCGGTGTGATCGCTACCCAGACACACGAGACAGCGCCTGTGGCCGTCGGAAGCGGAGAGCACTCTACCGCATCTTTATAAAGACGCGTCCTTAAAAGGACGTTCAACGCCGCTGTGTTTTGCTCTTTTAGAGGAAATTACTCTTTTAAATAAAATCACTCTTTTAGGGAAAAAACTCGTGAGAGTTTTTAAATCTGCACTGTCGATGCGCCCAGGGGCAGGAATGCACAGCCGTGCAAACAGGGGAAAGCCGCTGTTGTGCGCCGTAGAATCCAACAGCATGCAGCAGAGGGATAACAGGAACTCGGTGTGTACACGCAGCAGTTGCAGACACGACCATCGGCTCCGAAGAAATTTTCTGAATGAACTCCCGTATTTGCGCCGCCTAAATACCCGTATGTCCGGGGGCGGGACATGCAAATACTGGTTGCCAACTCTCATTGGCCTTTTTTCATAGTCCAGAGGTGAATATTGGCGCTCAAGAGAGACCCCTAGTGTCGCTTCTTTGACACAACGTGGAGAGAGCGACAGAAGGGGAAGTGAGACTTCAAAAGCACCTGTCTGATGCATGTGTACATAGAAGCATCCTTAGCTCAGACAGACTGCAGGCCAAATATAGTCTTTTTTTCGATGGTATGGAAATAATATATAGCCTTCTGAAGTCACTTTTTGTATTGTCTCATCAATGCTTTACTTGTCTGCTGCGATAATGTATTGTATTTTAATTATATGAATTATTATATTTATTATAGATTTTAGTTATCGTTTGTAATAATTGAATCATAAGACATTAAATTAGTTTTATTTGGGGGCCTTTGTCAGCAAATATTGGTATTTGCGATTAATTGAAATGAATTGTATTATTAATCGGCATTGTATGTAATTAATTAGATTTTTTTTATTCTCTATTTATAGCCCTTGTTTTTATTTAATCAGAAAATCATTCATGACACGCACTTCTGTCCGAATAAACAGATGCTTACCTCAATGCCATTTAGGCCTGTGCCCAGGGAATAACCACAGTTGTTTCCAAGGCAACGGATCTGGATGTTGTACACTTTTTGTTGGTGCAACACCATAAGTGTGTATGGCTGGTCTATGCCTCCTTTTGAGCTGTCTCTCACCAAGAAAGTGCCATCCTGAAAGAAGACATCAGTCAAAGCACTCATATGCAGTTATTTCTTAATTTCCTCAAACTGTTACTTGCTCTTCTCTCTCACTCACTCTTCTCATATACCATATATATGGGTATAAAATACAGATGTATTCCAGTAAATTTCTTTTAACTCCAGTATTCATTTTAACCCCAATAAGAGCTCTTTTAAATCCATATTATGATTAAATAGTTTGAAGGGATGGTTTACAAAAGATAAATCAGAATTTTTTGGTAATTAAGCAGTGGTTGGACTCACTTTATTCACTTGTCTGAGGGAGAATTCTGACTCGCCTCGTTTCATTTGCCCCACGTACCACTGTGGATCCATGCCCTGTGTGCACAACAAAATTGCAACCTTTACTGTTTATTTTCTTTGTTCAACTTCCTTATCAAATACAGCACAGGGCCAATGTAACAACAGTGCCATCTTGTGGCTGCAAAGTCTATCTGCATTAACCAGTTTTGGGCACGGGGTGTCTGTGTGAAATGTTTACTGTCATGTAAATAGTTATTTGGATTTTCTTTACCTGCTCCATCATCACATTTGATGGCAAAGGAGGGGGCGGAAACTCCTCCCTCTGTTGGGAGTTAAATCTGTGTTGAAATATTAAAGAATAAAATTATTATATTGGTGCAGAATTGCCCTCTATCTTTATAGGACTGATTGTAAGTTCAGTTGATGGAGATGCATACATCAGGTTGGGTAAAGTCGCTGATTTCGAGGCCATTGGTAAGATGTTTACAGGATTGCTTCTTGCTGCAAGGACGAACAATTATGTTTAAATAAAATGCTTTGTGATATTTCCAGATAAAGTTCTAAGAAGTTCAAATTAAACTTTAAACTGAATAGTTTAAATCAGTGGTACCTGGTTTGCCAGAATCAATTTTGAAGGGAGTAGATAAGCCTGGTTTCTTACTGCGATCTATCATTGGCATAGCTGGACCAGCTTTGGCTGTGAATACGATTTTAAGAACATTCAGACATCGTGGTGGGAAGATATAGGATGATTTGAAATTAACAACACTTACATTTACTTTGGGGCACGAAATGCCTCTGTGGAGAGGGATCTGGTCGTGATGGAGGCTTAGATTTCTGAATGTAAAGAGAGGTTCATGAGTCATCATGGGCACAACATTAAATTTAGGAGCATTCTTAGAACTGTATATAGAGCCTATGAGAATGATTTATACGTAGAACAGTTTTACCTACATTCATAGGGACTCTGGGAAGGGATGCAGACCTGTTGTCTTGGGTGAGCGTTGTAATCCTGGCACATGAACCACGAGGGGCGCTATCTACACACACCAAAATGAGAGAGGGATTCTTTCAGATTTTAATGCTTGCCTTTTTTTTTTTTTACTCATAAGCAAAAAGTAATCATTTGTGATAACAGTGGCATTGTGTATTACCCAAATAATCACCATCTCCCAGAGGCTTAGCAACGCGGAAGTTACTCGGTATGTCAGACATTATTTCAGTAGGGGGTGGTTCATAATCGTCATCAGTGTTCTCCTCTTCCTCTAAATCGCGTGAGGCTGCACATATGTAATTGCCAGCATGGTCGTTGTTATCTGGTTGCTCATAGTCATCGTCACTTTGTGCTTGGTCCTATAAAATAAATGCATTAAATTAAGTTGCTGTAGGTGATGAGGTGAACTTTTAAAAAGTGGGATGGAGAACTCTTGGAAAATATTTAAAGACTCACAAATTCATCCGAATCCCAACCTCCAACATTAGGCTCTAAATGTTTTTGAAGAGATTAGGACATGTTTTAGGCTGTGCCTACTGGTTTAGGGTTTGTAAACACATTTATTTGTGACACTACTACATTAAGAGCTACCTTGGTTTGGAGGCATCAGATGTTCTGATCTGGGCAAGGTGAACGTTTTAAAGTTAATGAAAAACTCAAGAATACAGATTTAGACAATTTAATTATGAAGTATTATACAATATAAACTTGCTTACCGATTAAATGGATTCTTCCTTTGTTTGTTATTTTGGTTAATGTCTTTGCATACCTTTGTGATATATCTTACAAAAACAAAAAGCAAAATTAAATAAATAAAGCTATATAATGAAAAGTATAAATTAGCTTAACAGGATTAGCAGCTGGTCAGAACAGCTAATTCAGTGTACAGGGGTAAAAAAACAAAAAGGGCTAGTATGAATGGCAACACACTGACACGACTTCGTACGACTTTTCTAAATTTGGCTAATTCATATATTTTTTGTTGGACTGCACTCAGTAATGAATTTGTACTACCTTCACTAAATCCAATGACGTCGCTATACATCGTTATTATCTAATATGTGACAATTAATTGCTTCTGTCACACATAACAGCTTCCTGTCTTGTAGACAGGATAATTGTATAAATACAATTATTATTTAATTATTTATTTTTAAACACAATTCAAAATCGTATTCTATCAAACTACACAATGATGACCTAAGACATTATAGATAACACCGTTTTACCTTCTGTTAATGCCTGAACTTCTGAACTTCTGTACTGCTTTGAAACTATGTGTTGTGAAAGGCACTATACAAATAAAAAGGACTTGTCATGCTTACATACTCTTCTGATCAGTTGATTAGGTTTAAATAAGGGGTTTGGGTAAGGGCATAATATTAATAAGGATGACCTTGAGACCTCTTGCGCAAAACTCATGCTTACTTCCGCATGACACATCTGGGCATTTACACGTGATAAAATCGTAGGAATTCATACGAACGAACTTGTACAAAAATCATACGAATTAGACAACTCGTAAAATCTGTAAGAATTTTTGTGAGAACTACAAATTCATTATATAAATTGTCACTCATGGTGAATTACTTAGTAATTTTAAGTGAGTCTTTGTAAGGCTTTTTGCGTATAGGCCTGTATTCCTGCAGCCACTGATAATAGCATGTCCTATTTTATTAACAGTCTTGTTTGATGAATATATCTCTGTCGTGTTTTTGTACTGTTAAGATTAAACTTACGGTATATGTGCTGTGGGGAACTTCTTAAGTTCCTTATCAGTCATATTCTAGAACAAGACAGAAATAGGAATAATTTGTTAAATATTGTGTTTTGACTAATTTCAATGCATATGCATTTTAAGGCATTTGTATATTGTTTAATAATGATGTGAACAGTTTAAATATAAACGACAAGCATTTGAAGTGGCCTTGGAAGTCTGAATGTGCATACAAATCTTAGAATTACAGCTTTCCCCAAATGTAATCAAATGTATTAAAACTTTACTTCATGAACTACATTGTTAGTAGCCTAGAGTCTGTAGAAGCCTATAGTTCTAGTAAATGTGTCAAAAAGTAAGGTTCACCAAGAATTTTGCGCCACTCATATTATTTTTCTTCACCACTCTGTCACACCCCATCAGTCTCATCTGAAACAGAAAAAAGGTGTGAAGACAAAAAAAGAAAATACTGCAATTAAACTTAGTACGTACTTCTTCAACTCAGTCTTGAGCATTTTATAAACCCTCTTTCTTATGATAAAGAAAATAGACACAATAGCCATTTAATCCAGATAACCAGGCAAAAACCAGTCAGGATTTGCTGTTCACTATTTGCTATTAACTCGCTGTTTAAAAACTGTACAATAGGGCATAGTTTATATCTCTCTTTTTTATACAATGCATCTGTTTTGAACAGTTTCTGATTTTGGACAGATGATTGGTCAGCATAATTGCAAGAGAATATATAAAGTAATTATACTGTACCAAAACATGTCTCTAACTTTAAAATAGACTTTAACAGAAAGTTTCACAAAACCACATTGCATGACAACTTATGAGCCACACTTAAAGTGCTGCAACTGAAGGGTTACAGTGAGAAATCTGATAAAAATACACAAATGACAAAGTGAAACTTTTGAATGATCCCCTATTAAGAGCTTTATTCTGAAAATGCCATGTAACCAGTTGACTTGACAAGCCTTTTGACTGCTAAAGGCTTCATTATGGTATGAGCTTCAATCATCTGTTTCTACTGGATTTCAGTTTAGAGGCAAAAAGATCTAAATCTAAAAAGTAAATAAATGCTTAATTTTACAGTGATTATAATTTCAACAGAATATGTGAAGTTTTTAGTGGCTTTACCTCTGCTTTTAATATATTTCCCTTTAATTGAACACACTATGTCAAAGAAAAATGGATGAACTTGTCACACTCACATTTTTTAGATAGTCAGCTAGGTTTGCACAGTTCCAGCCCATCACCTCTGATTTGGTCGGCAGACTTGCAATACTCATTGTGGTTGAAATAGCTGTTTTATAGAATATTAGATGTTGACTGTTCTACAGTTGCAGCTGCTTCTTGCTGTAGAGCTTTTAATTAGAAATAAAGCAGCTATGATGCCATCAAAGAACAGCTTTGGTGAGGATGGCTTGTCGCAATGTTGTCAACGCAGAATGTCAGCCTCTCAGCTCTGTCTGTTTCCTGTTACTTTGTATAGAGGAAGTGCCTAATCACCAAAGATGTGAGTGTGAGCTTACATGCTCACAGAAAATGACTTGGACAGTGGATAAGGAAAGACGTGTTTACATTTATAATATATATTGTTGCATTGCTTGCCAATATGAAATACAAAGAGTGCTATGCATCATCTTTGTAAATAAACACATCCCTGGGGCCCATTCATCTGTTATGCATAGTATTTTCCAAACACAGAGAAAGGAAACATCCCTTTTGGGAACAGATCTGCATGCAATCTAACACCAAGGTGAGAGAGAAGCCGCAGGCCAACAGGACTGCCATAGTGAAGTATCTTCTTCTCCAGGGGGCTTTGCATAGGGCTACCGGCTTGCATTTTAGGCTGTAAAAAGCAGAAGGAACTTTTGTTGCAGGAGGTTTTAGGTGTTAAATATATCTTATTGTTCACACCACCACATACTGCATATTCGACCATATAATCATTGGTGTTACATGAATTCCTTTTGGTGTCTTATCGCCATTTTCTAGGTTCTAGTTTAATGCTGGATTTAACAACATAAAGTGGTGTACTATTTTATAGATATAGATGTAACTAGGAGACAATAGTACTAAATGACATGATCACATATCAAAATTCTATGATAACAACATGTCATGGAAAAGAAAACCTAGAGCCCGAGGACCCTCTAAGACATCACAAATAAATCAGGGAGTTAAAGCTTACCTTGATGGAGAGTGTCTTCTGATGAAGAAACGGCATTCCTGGTCTTTGTCATGCATAAATGGAATCGTTTGGGCTAAAAGGAAATAGGCCTTTTGTGGAGTGGAGCAGACTGTGATCACTGTTAGTGCTGGGGTTTTGAAGTTGGTAAACTAAAGGGCTACACTGAGATTACAACCTGATTCTTTCCATATGAAAGGTCAGTAAAATAAGAGACAAGGAGGGGAAAGGGATGGGGGTCATGGCTTAGATGACAACAACATCATACTGTGGTAGATGGGATGGTCACTTTTTCTCATATTCATCAGAGCTCAGCAGGATGGCATGCGAAAAGAAAAGAAAAAAAAAACACATGGGATCCTAAAAGGGAAATAAGCATTCTAAAATGAGAACATATTTAACTAAATAATTTTCTATTGATTGGAGGTCACTCAGAGAATGACTAATAACATTGAATTAAAGTCAATGTACAATACACAAACATTAAAAATGTTTAGAAGCTGTGTAGTACTTGCCATTTTAAATGATAAGAAGGATAATATTATATTGGGTGTTTCTTCAACTTCAGGCATTTTAGAAAGTAAAGACTCTTTAAAACATTTTTCAGTTATTTATTTTGTCTACTAACAATGTTCAACAGTGTAACATGTATGAAGGAAGTACCCCCCACAGTGTCATTTCCACTATATCTCAAATTCTGTATCTGTGTTTAATAGTTCTGTGGTGTACAAGACATTGATGGAAATAAAAAATGTTTATATATATTTTTTAATCAAATGATCAGCACCTTTGGTTTGCTAAGACTAATAAAATGGTATGCATATCCTAAATACATTTAAATTGTTGTATTTCGGTTCATTACATTTTCATTTTTTTTGTTGTTGCAAAAATTACAGCTTGATTGGAAATGACACCAAATTAAAACATTCTGGACACCAGATTTTTTTTTTTTTTTTTTTTTCAATCACGACTCATATTTTATCTCAAGCATGCTAACAGTACTGACAATTTTGATGACTTGGTTAAATAAAAAATGTATTAGGGGTAAAATTATTTGGTGTGGCTGAATGAAGCCACAACTCACAAACATTTTTTACATAATAAATATCGAATTGGTTTATATTTTATTCACACTTTGTTTAGATTATCATAATTGCAAACATGTAATAATTTGTGTTTTTATTATGGATTTTCATAGTTTCATATTTAAAGTCTGGGACATGGGTAAAACATTCAAATCTATGCAAGGCGTTTGAAAAATACTGAAAATAAATTATGAAAAAGTTTCCAAGTCTGTTTTAATGTGACAAAAAGACAAAAGTTCAAATCCGTTAATTTTATTAAAAAGCAATTCCTAATAATGCCAGAAGTGGAAGAAATACCCGTTTTATTTTTTTCACCTCCCTGCAGTCCAATATTTTACCAATTATCATGCCAGTAGCCATGCAAGGGAAGTAAATAAAGTCACCTTAACATACTATATTCTTAGTGCATCAAGAGTACCACCGCTTATCCTCTGAGCCAGAGACCCCCCACTGGAGCCAATATCCCATCATTCATCAGGCCAGACAGTTTGGCAGATTTATGGCATGTCCTACTGAGCAAATTGACTATGCAAGCATAGCCAAACTAAGGGGAAATATGTTGATTACACGTATTAAAATAACAAATGTAATGATTAGACCATAACATCAAATAGTAACACATAATGAATTTACGTGAAGTAAGATCAGACAGTTTTACTATTTAAATTCATTTTTAACCCTCGTAACGTGACTAATAATGGAATTGAGATCATTCCCTTTGATTTAGGCTATTTGCATGCACATTGCTGTGACTTCCGCGGTTGTGATTATGTAGGCTACACCTTCACAGCGGTGTCGCGGATTAACATGCCAAACACCTTCCAGCATTGGCATGTTTACTACGGGCTTTGTCTACCCTTTTGTCACACATTGCCCGTTCTTTCCGCATATCAAAGTTCGCCAGAGTCAAGGCAAGAAATGTGCTTTGGGCGATGTGCCGAGTGTCACACGAAGTTAATCCTTTCAAGAGAGTATTCATTAAACAAATGCCCTTTACTCTGTTACTAATGAAGGCCTCCGTCATTTCTTTCAAGCGCTTTCTCCGTGACGGCGCGTGTCTACAGTGCTCAAACGGCTCATTAGCCTACAAAAAATGCGATAGACACACAGACAGACAGAATTATAAAATAATAATTAAACGAGACAACAGAATTATAAAATAATAATAACAAATAATTAAACGAGACAACAAACCATT
This sequence comes from Xyrauchen texanus, assembly GCF_025860055.1. Classification (NCBI taxonomy): domain Eukaryota; kingdom Metazoa; phylum Chordata; class Actinopteri; order Cypriniformes; family Catostomidae; genus Xyrauchen; species Xyrauchen texanus. The sequence continues at coordinate 19,324,137 of NC_068298.1, read as the reverse complement.
TTAGTTTATTATAAAATGTTTAATATATAATTGAATTTGAACAGATAAATATTACGACAAAAAGTGCAGGTGGGGGAATCTTTTTAGGGAAAAAGTTTTTCTCGTAATTATTTTGGTCCTCGAGGTCTGCGTCTTTGGTGACCGTGGCTGCCTTGTCTCCGGGCACATACATGTTTCACAGTGATCTGAGAGCAGTTCTCGCACTTAACCGTGCAACACCAGTGGAACTTGCAATTGCAACTGCTCACTACCTCCGTGCGCCTCTCCTCCACGCGCAAACCACACTCATAGCACAGTCTGCGGCAGCTGCGCCGTTCCCACTGAGTGAGACCTTCTCCGAGTTGCAAGCACTCCCGACCCTCTGTGCCCGGAAACCCGAGGCTCAAGTTCTTAGCGCAATAATCCGGCGAATCCTCCAGGTATATGAGCTCTGTCTTGGCGATGGTGCTGAAAGCGGCTGCCATGGCCACGCGGTTGTCCGCGCTGTTTCCCGCGCGCATTCGTCTCTTGTCAAATTCGAGTTTCTGACCCTGGTCGTGCTTTACTTTCAAAAAATGGCCAATCTCACGGAAATCAGATAGCTGCATCCAGCACGTTTGTATCGTGCAACTTTCTGACATGCCATGGCACCTACAGATCCTCTTCATCGTCGCCTTTACAGCCTATTGAACAGAATTTAGTGTTAATTTACAGCCAACATTAAAACGCTCAATATCACAGCTATGCTAGATAGTTTAAGAAGCCTGTTTGTTTGTTTGTTTGTTTTAACTCGACTTACCAAACGTCCAGCTTCATTATTGTGAAGATTAACTGCAGCTCGAGAGTCTTGGCCAGTCTCGAGAGCATCCACGTATTGTTTTGAAATTCTCTCTCCAAACTCCACGTTGTCGCTACATCCTCCCCAAAGCCAACCACGACCCCCTGTATAATGCAGAAGATTTTATCCATTTAAATTAATGCAACATGACTATTTTGAACGCAGCATTCTAAAGGTCCTTTCGCGAGGTTAAATTTAGTAGACTATACACAGGACAGTAAATAGGCTACAATAGTATTTTAACAGGCTGATTCAGCGATTTAGTGGACAGAACCAGTTAATGTTGATGTTAGCCTACCACATGTAGCCTAGTGTTATTTAGTTTTTTACATAAATCAAAATTAAGCTCTTTTATGAACTCATCACTAACATCCTTACCAATTTTGCCGTTCCTTGAACTGTCACATCCACAGTCGTGCAGATGCCCCAGACTACAGTTTCTGGTTAAGGTATACATTACCCCGGCTGCGTTTATGGCGTGGACAAATGACGTCTCTCTCGTTGCTATTGAAATAAACAGTACAAATGAGCTTCATAATCAGGTTATATATGTATATAATTACAAATTTCACATTTCCAAACAGATCTTACCACTTCTAAATCCTTTATGAGTAGAAAGTTGCAGCGCGCTTTCCGGGCAGTTCCACCTGTCCCATGCGAACTGATGTTTGCACTCCTTTATCCCGCTCTGCGCTCCGACCTGTACACTACTTGCATATGTCAGATACGCCTAAGAGGAACAAGGAGACTATTCAGGATTTTGAAGTAATCTACAGAAATTGTAAACGAAGCATTTTTAAATTTCCTATGGAATGAAAACCTATAAAACCCACAACATAACATGGTGGCACTTTTTTATGTCATGGTAATTTTCTATGATCACAAGAATGTGCCGTTTTTACAATACCGTACAAAACTGAGAAAAAAATAATTGACCTTGGGTCCAGTCATCAGCAAGTTGTTCATAGCCCTGTGGAAGAAAATGGAAAATAAAAAGTGTTAAAAAAAAAAAAAGTTTCCGTTAAAACATTGCAACTAATAAAAATCCACTAATGCAACCTTACCATGCATGTCCAGGGAGATATTTGTCGCAAATAAAGAATAAAAAGACCCAAATAAAGTAGTTAGTCATTGTTATTTTTTCAGATCCACACTCACAAAGCAGGCTATGCACTTACTGAAGAAAGTTATATCCCGTGATGTAATTTATACCCTTCCCATCGGGGGCCAGAGGGCAGAAGACCTTTTGTCACAGTATTCTCGTCAAGCAATTGGTCCACAGCCACGAGTCAAGTGAAGGTAAAGCCTCCAATGAATTTCAAAGGATATCAAAACACCACAGTTTATTCTCTCTCTGCAGACAAAGTCGCAGAGGTTTTACGCCATTTATTCACCAATACATATTTGAACATGCAGTTGTCAATGGAATAGACCACTCAGAGACTAATAATGTTTAAAATATTTAATGTGCTTCCCAGGACAAAATATGTAAATTGAATATATAAACAGAATGCGATAGTTTTAAAATAATTGCATTCAATAAATTCCATAAAATATGTAACACTTCAAGCCCCTTGAAATAGTAGGCCCTACACACTGTCAAGTGATCTGTGCAAGAATACAAATCATGTGAGATGCAAATATTCAAAATATAATTTTTCTAAGCAGCTAAATCTGTGATATTGTCCAGAACAAAAAAAGTGCAGAAAATGAACTAGGCATACGGTGAACTTAGAATATGTGATCAATCCAATTGACAGTGGGAACAAGGAAAACCTTTTGTCTAGGGGTTCGAATTTGCATTTTTCCTGATAGCAATGTCTAGAATAATAAACTTAAAAAACAGAATATCTTAAATCCTCATATAAAATATATTTACACTGGAAATATACAACTTAATATATTTAATAACATGCTTATCATCTATTACGCGTATGGTGTCTTCTGCGTGAATCGTTTTGTGGCCGACGGTTTTTATTCCTTTTTGCGCAAAAATACCTAGTCACAGTCTGAGTGCATGTGTCGCATTTGACAGTGCAACACCAGTGGAATTTGCAGTTGCAGCTGCTCACTGTCTCTATCCTCCTCTCTTCTACTTTCAGGCCACATTCGTTGCAAAGCCTCCTGCAGCTTCTCTTCTCCCACTGAGAAAGATCATTTCCGCTTTGTAGACATTCCCTGCCTTGTGTTCCATGCTGTCCCAGGCTGAGGTTTTTCATGCAGTAGTCTGGAGAATTTTCCATATAAATGAGTTCTGTGCGCGCAACTGTGCTGAACGTGTCCGCGATTGCGCCACGATTGTCGGCACTGTTGCCTGCCCTCATGCGTATTTTATCCATCTCGAACTTCTTTGCTTGGTCATGCTTGATTTTCAGATAGGTGCCAATATCCCTGAAATCAGCCAGCTGCATCCAACATGTCTGAATACTGCAGCTTCCAGACACACCGTGGCACTTGCAGGTCCTTTTGAGTGTTGCCTTGACAGCCTGAAATAATAATTGAAATATATGGTCACAATATGCATCACCAAAACTGTATTTCGTTTTACTGAAAACATCGACCCCCAAAACCACATAATCAATATTAAATGAGAGATAAAAACAATACTCACCAGTCGACCAGCCTCGTTGTTGTGCAGGTTGACAGCAGCGCGAGAGTCGTGACCATTTTCCAGCGCGTCCACAAACTGCTTGGCGATTCTTTCTCCAAAGTCAACATTGTCACTGCAGCCTCCCCAAACCCAAGCACGGCCACCTTTGAAAAAGAAAAGTGAGCACTGATGTTATCCGAGAACTGAGGAGGTCTAAACAAGTCTATTAATTGTTTTTATGTCTTACCCATTTTGCCTATCTTGGAGTCGTCACAGCCACAGTTATCGAAGTCCCCCATACTGCAGTTCTTGGTCAAAGTGTACATAACTCCAGCAGCACTTATGGCACGCACAAAAGCGGTCTCTCTTGTGGCTTAAATAATAAAAACGACATTATAAGAATACGTTTGTTCATATTTAACAACTTTCAGAGTAAAACGGCAACAAACAGCAAGCGTTTGCATTATATAAAGCTATATTAACCCTAAACTGGTCATCACATCTAACTCATAATATTCCGTGTAGTTTAACGAATAATTGTGCTTACCACTTCGCAGACCGTTATGTGTGGATAACTGCAGTGCGCTTTCCGGGCAGTTCCACCTGTCCCATTTAAACTGATATTTGCACTCTTCAATACCGCTCTGTGCGCCTGCTTGCACACTGCTTGTGTATGTAAGGTACCCCTGTTAAATTAAAAAGACGAGAAAGTATTATGACTTGATAAGTTCGCACAAAATCACCATATATCCTAGAACATAATAGGCCTAAACTGAAATAGGCAATAGATGTGAATACTTGTATTACCTTTGGTCCTGTCATCAGCAAGTTATTCACCGACCTATTGGATAAGAGAAAATGAATAACGTTAACAAAAGTTGACAATGACTAAAACAATTGATGATGATATATTTTTACATATTTTGAATGCACTGTAAAATGACTGTACCATGCTGTTGTCCAAAGTATGTGACAGCACATAGACATCACCAACGATGCAAAAAGCTGGCACGGGTTCATTGCTGCGTTAGCGACCCCTGATTCTTCTATATTCCCTTCTTGTGGAGATCCAAGGCAAAAACACTGAGATGGATACTCAGGAAGAGACAGAGACAATTGATTGAACGTTTGAACGAGCGCGGCATTTATACCTGTCGCCAACTTTGAGTAACAGAGATCTCCCAACCTTTTCGCTGTGACGTCGATGAGATCATTGGAATTGTGCGAGTTTAAATACACTTCAAAGAATTAACACTTTTCACTAATCCCTTCAGTCTTTCTTTATTTAAGCTTCCCCATGAGGGTTTATTTAGTAGGTTCTTAATGCCAACTTTATTATTGTTATTATTGTTATTGTTATTATTATTATTATTATTATTGGAACATTCTAAGGTTATTTATTTTCATCTCTAATGTGTTGCCATTTGTAGATTTCTTAGACAATTTGAGATGGTCTGTCCGTCAAATTGTTCATCTTTTATCCATTCATGAAGACATTGAAGGTGTCCTGTAGTGTACTCCCACAACACAATGATTGTTGATTGCGCATTGGACAGGTACACAAGCATTGTATTTATTTATTTTAAATAATTGCATCAAAATGGCTCTTTTATCGTTCTTAAATTACGAGTTTAAAGATTTATACCGAATGCTAGCCTATTACCAGATGTTTAATTTCAGTCTTTACCACAAAGACATTTTACAGTTTAGATTTCAATTAAATTGATTTAGTTTAGTTTCTTTTACTGATTTCTTTATTTGAGTGTTGACCTTTCACATTTTGGGAACGTGTTTCACTGGGAAATGACACTATGGAAATGACATACCAAAAGCCATGCAAAGGCCATGCAAATAACATGTAACACGTCTTTGCCTCTGACACAGTGGTGTTAATAGAAGTCCAGCTGATGCAGCTTTGGTGTGAACATTGTCTGGAAATTTCACAAAAACTGGCATGTAGAATGTTAGAATATTAAAATTAAGCTTACTTATATTTTGACGTTTTCTGTGACGGACTAGTTCGCTGCTGCGCTCTCTCTCGCTCTCTCTCGCTCTTTTTTTTTTGTCTAATTTTGCTTTCCAAAAAGTATGGATTTCGCACAAAATTCACTAATTATATACATTTAATAATCATATGGCAATTAACTTCTTTTGAAAGCACGAGTTTACTGATGAGTTTTTTTGTCATTTCAAACAAATTCGAAACATAAATGGCATGGCTGTTGTTTACCAAAAGTCATACAATCATACTGATACAAAGGATAATAATCATCAGACCGAGTATATTTAATCAATTTACTTTCGATGACTTCTGCGATTAATTCAAACTCTATGGAGATGTGATTTGTATAGGCCTACTGCTACCCGTGGATAGATTAATTGTTGAAACCACGTATTGACATCTTCGAATCAAATCGTTAGCCACTCAAAATCCCCTTTTAAATAAACATATATTTTATTGTCTGATAATGGTTTAACCAGTGTTGCTCGCTAGAAGACAATGGAGGGACGCTCAAGTGAGGATAATCCCTACTAATTGGATCTCGTCAAGTCTACAAGCTGACTGAAACCTAAACTACCCCACCTACTTGTCACAAAACAATCAATATTAAGCAGGGATCTTGCATGCGCACAGACCTAATCTAACCATGGCAAACGCTGTTGACGATATTACAGTTTAATTGGTCAATACTTGTAACATACAAGATAAGTAATAACCCAAAATATGGTTATGGAGGGACAAACAGGCATTAAAACAGTGTCTAGAAGCGTATCACACAATTTTTGTACTATCAGGGAGCACGGCTCTCCTTGCTGCACAGATGATCCATTTTGACAACTCGCTCATTCAAAGAGGCTCAGGTGCAGCTCATTAGTCTATGATTTTAAGACTTTTCGCCTTGTTTTTTGATCAACGTATATTCTGGAAAATAAATAAATAAATAAAACATTACATAGAACTTTCCTATATCGAGTAAAAATCTATGGGATGGGTCTTTTTATTGGGTGTTACCATGTGTTATCTAAATAAATTTAAGATGTTTTGCCTTTTATTGTTTTTTTTCAAGACTTTATTGTTTTGCTTTATGGGGTTTATTTATGCCAGTTCTGTATGAGATAAATTGGTAATAAATGATGATTAATCTTAGAGAGGTTGTGTGGTATTGTGAACTGCGCTCGGCAATAACATATCAGCCATAGGTGAGTTCAGCAGGTATTAATTGTAAAAACAAGAATAGCCCTCTAAAATACATGTAAACGTGCAAAGAAGGCTGTGAAAAAAAATCGGCATTGTTTAGCCTTTTAATCTTTCATTAAAAAAATTACAAAAATCGAACATTTAATTAAAGTAAAACAATTGAAACGGGAAATATCTCATTATTAAATAAATATTTTTCTACAAAATGCATTGGCCATAGTTATTGGCACCCTTATATTCAATACTTTTTGCAACCTCCCTTTGCCAAGATAATGTCTCTGCGTCTTTACTTATAATGCCTAATGAGGTTGGAGAACACCTGGTGAGGGATCTGAGACCATTCGTCCATACAGAATCTCTACAGATCCTTCAAATTCAGAGGACTATGTTGGTGGACTCTCCTCTTCAGTTCACCCCACACATTTTCTATGTGGTTCAGGTCAAGGGACTGGGACGGTCATGGCAGAACCTTGATTTTGAGGTCAGTGAACCATTTTTGTGTAGATTGTTTTTAATGTATGTTTTGGATAATTGTCCTACTGGAAAATCCAACAAGGGCCCATTGTAAGCTTTCTGGCAGAGGCAGCCAGGTTTGGATTTTGTATCTGTTGGTATTTGGTAGAGTCCATGATGCCATGTATCCGAACAAGATGTCAGGACCACTGGCAGAAAAATCAGCCCCAAAACACTCAAGATGCAGCACCACATTTAACCATTGTGTACTTGTTTGGCAAGCTGAAGATGCTTGAGTTTGTTGTTGGATGAGAGCAGAGGCTTATTTTCTTGAAACGCTCCCACAAAAACTTGTGGTTATATATGTGATGTCTGATATTTGTATTTATTTATTTATTTATTTATTTTCTGACCCCAAGACCCAACTAATTTCTGTAAGTCTCCAGCTGTGATCCTTTGAGCTTCTTTGGCCACTTTAACATCCTCCTCACTGTGCGTGGAGACAATATAGACACGTCCTTTTCCAGGCCAATTCTTAACATCGTCAGTTGATTGGAACTTCTTAATTATTGCCCTGATGGTGGAAAGAGTATTTTCAATGCTTTTGCTATTTTCTTATAGCCACTTCCCATTTTGTGATGCTGAACAACCCTTTTCAGCACATCAGAACTATATTCTTTAGTTTAACCCTCTGTGATTGAGGATTAAGTGAATTTGGACTGTGTGCTACCCCTGTGAAACAGAAAGTCAAGGCTGATCAATTTCATGTTCCTAGTCACCCAGGTGCTCTAAAAAATGTAAAAGATGAATGGGAATATACTTCAGATATATTTTACTCTTAAGAATTTCTAGGGGTGCCAATAATTGTGGCCAACGTATTTTGGAGAAAAATATTTATTTAACAATGAGATAATTCACCTCTTTCGATTGTTTTACTTCAATTAAATGTTAGATTTTTTTGTGAATTTTTGGAATGAAAGATCAAAAGGATAAGCAATGCAGATTTTCTTTTCACAGCCTTCTATGCTCATATTTGCCAATATTTTTGGTCACTACTGTAGGACATTCGAGCAGGGCTGTAGTTACATGACCTGACGGGGATGCAAACATTTTTATTAACAAGATGCCTGGATTGCAGTTTTCATTGGGAGTAGGAATCTCATGATAACATATAATTTTCAATTCATTCTTGTGATTCTGTGGTTGAGATTGAAAACTCGTTTTTAAGGATGATCAAAATTAATTTGAGGTCATTTAGGTCAGATAAATACTTCGGCCTTCAGTTGTGACTGGCCATAATCAGAGTATAAATTGTGGCTCCCCTGCTGGCAATAAAACACTATCATTCTTAGGACAGTCATATGCCATTTTAATGCTGTATGGGGGAGACTGGGGCTAGTTATCAAATGTGAAATTACTATTAGGTTTTAGTCAAAAGCAGTGGTTTTGTGTGGTGGTTTCAAAAAGAAAACTTATATTAGGAAAATTTGTGAATTCACACTAAAATTTAAATATCATATTTCATGCTATTGCTGTTGGATAAACAAGTAAACACAATATAACCATGCTGACATGCATTAAGGTTCACTCTTGCAATAAAGGCAGACTTTAACTGATAGGTTGAACTATTCGTTCTCTGGAGAAGGGTTTTTGTCATAATTACCAGGTCAGGGCAAGTTGTCACTTGTGCTTTTAAGGTTATACATTTTAAAATGATTTGGGATTTTTATTCACTTTCTTTTACATGTTTGCTGTTTTATTTATCGTTTTGTGCTTCATGATTATTTTTATGTTTTCTGAAAGTGCATAATAGGCTATTTGAATGCAGGTTTTATTGTGACAAATGACTTTTGTGCCAACATGCCCGCAATTGGAGCATGTTGTCACAAAATGTCAATGTCTGTTCAGTGAACTGTGTCTTTGGTATATAATGGTTGACATGCACAATGGCTTGGGTATAGATATGTGCCTATAATGAAATTGATTTTTTAAAATGAAATCTACCCTGAAAAATATTTCAGTATTAAAAAGTGTGACAACTTGTTCTGGTCTTCCCAATACATAAGTCTGGCATGGACTTGTCCTCTTATTAGCATCCCTTTATATTTGTGAGTTTTTAGCCAGGTTGAGGGCTTAATTAATCTTGGCTGTCTCAAATACTAAAATCTCAATGCACATACTTAATTGGCTGGTCAAGAGGAGAGACAGAGGTATATATGCAGAAAGCCATTGTTTTCCCACACAAAGCTGATAATATTTGAGGTAAAATATTTTTCATTTCATTTAATTTTACAATAGTCTTTGGGTAAAATTGAGGATATTTAAATAGTCCGATTTTAAAATGGAGAGAATAGTGAGTGAGGGAATCAAGCAGTGTAGTCATGAATTTTAGACACGGATCAATTTGGTTGTTTATTCTCAGATTTTTTGTCAGCTAAAATGCCTCAAGCTTGACATTTAGGTTCAATTTATCTATCAACCATGTTTTGAATTTGTATTTCTTCAAAATTAGAGTCTACATAAATCCACACAATTGAAAACATTCTAAAATGTAAATATGCAGCATGCCTGTCAAATCAGTTTATTCTTGAGTCTTAAGCCAAAGAGCCAAATGCACTCCATTTTAATAAATCATGTACTTAATGAAGTCATTTTGAGATCAGGAGTCATTTTTGGCATTTTATTTGTTTTGAATATCATTTGTCTTTATTTCCAAAAAGAAACACATAAAATAATAATAATAATTTTATAAAATATCTTTTTGTTAAACCCTGTCTCATGTCACCCCCATCATCACTCTCCCAATCATAGGCCCCAGTGACTCCAATCACCATAGTAACCATGCATCACATGGGGCAATAGAACCCTTAAAACAGAAAAAGGAATTGTAATATCGTCATTTCCGAAGAATATCTTGTGTGCTTGTCCTCTCCATCCCTGTCTGATCATGGGGTGGCATCTCCTTTCCTTTCCTGCTCTATAGCTGAAAACAGAAATAGAGAGATTAAATATAAATAATGGTAGTGCAAGTGCCTTTATTATGCCAAGTCAAGCTTCTTGAATCTTGAGAGATAGAGATGTGTTTGAAAGGTGACCGTCTCTCCCTCCTGCCAGGGAACATGGCATTATTACATATGATGCTTATTCACATGGGAGATCTCATTCTGCAGACAGGCTTAGGTCTACACTGCATGCTGATGGAGGAATTTGACAGCAATAGAGATGACACCCATCTGGTGACATACAAGACTGATAGAAAAAAGAGAGAGGCTGCTTACTGAGCAGTGTTGAAGAGAGTGAGAGTGGAAAAAAAGGAAAATAGAAATACATGTGCTACTGTTCTCTTAAAGAACAGAGGAAATAGGGACTGAAAGTGTGTTTAAAAAAAGAAGAGACTGAATCTAATGGGATGATGGTCAAAATGCTGCAGAGCAGAGAGAGACAGAAGGGGAAAAAGACCTACCACACCCAGACTGATTGAATGTGAGGGATACTCACTCTCTTTGGTGGGTAGAGGGTTCTTCTCTTTTGTTTCTGTCTTCTTCAGCTTGGTTTTGTCAAACCTGGCAATCTCTGTGAGGTCTGGCTTGTCGGACATGCTTGCTGTCAACAGAAATTACAGATATGGCTTACTGACCTTGCTTTGTCCCAATTATGTGTTGCACAAAAAATAAACTAGCAAGGCTGGTTTTTTTACACATTATTTTTGTTACTTCACTGTAGGGTATGTTGGTCTTAAACAGTATTTGAGTAAAACGTTTGTTATATCAAAAACAAGATTTTTTTTGTAAATCTCATGTAAATCCTCAAGCATGCTCAACTTCTGAGGTACCGTTTTCAATGAAATTCAGCTGAATGCCAGGGGAAGGAATGTTCACATTCTCCCTGTACATGTGTGTGATGATCACATGTAGCACACGTGTGTTGCAGCTCAGCCATTTGCTATGTGTGTATCATGTTCCGATGTTAACTGCCCACCTACTCTCCAAGTATCTTAACATGTATATACCAACACACTTCTCATTCATTCACTCTCCTTTTTTTCTGAATGTCCTTTCTTCCTTTATTAGGTCTCAGTCTATGTTCTCTCCACATTGCTTCATTTATATCATGGATGGCTCCCCCATTTTGACATTCAGACAGCCTTTTTGCTTTTTGCACATGCTGGACTGCAGTGTACTTCACAGAAGAAAAAGATCTCCGTACCATATCCATGCATTTTTCTAGATCCCTCTATCTATCTTCATTCTTTGAATGCTGCACCCATCTATCCAATGAGTATTTGCAATCTCCTGCAGTCATATAAATCATACAATTGCTTTGATCCACACACACATGCAGAGAAGAGGATGGATATTGTTATAATAGACTTACCGTTGTGAACAAAGTGCCTGTATCCACTGGCTGGTATAAGAGAGGAGAACAGTGTGTCTGTTAATATTGCCCAGGCTGCGTCTGTCGGTGTGTCTCCTCTAGGGCGTGGAATTATGAGAGACAAAGAGAGAGAGAGAGAGAGAGAGAGAGAGAGAGAGAGAGAGAGAGAGAGAGAGAGAGAGAGAGAGAGAGAGAGAGAGAGAGAGAGAGAGAGAGAGAGAGAGAGAGAGAGAGAATGCAAGATGATGATGCTAGAGAGGTTTAGTCTGAGCAGCCTATCTAATTAATATTTGTGTTCCATAGAGACAGATGATGAATGCCTTTATTGAAAGATGAATTAATAACAAATAAAATATTTCAAATACAGTGGACACAAGGGCAAGTGATTTTTTTTTTTTGGATAACAGGATTAGCTACAAGCAGGGCTGTGTAACACCAGTGCAGTATTGTGTGTGAGTGTGTGTGTGTATGTGTGTGTCTGTGTGTGTGTGTGTGTGTGTGTGTGTGTGTGTGTGTGTGTGTGTGTGTTGCAGCTGTCTGGTTGGGGGCTGGGATGTTGAACTGCTGATGCTGTTTTCTGAGAACCCGAGACCCTGAGTCATCTCTCATTTTAACATGTGCACTCATTTAGCCACGGGAATATACCACAGAACAGTTCTAATGACATGTCGACAATTTAAAATAAATTATTAATGATGTAGGCTAAATAAATCCTGACAATGGTAATGAAGTTTATAGGCTTTGGTCTATGCAGTGCAAAATATGATATCTTAAATGCTAAACTGCCTGGTGCTTTGACATAATTTCTCAAAACCACTATTTAGCTAGTCATGGTTACTTCCCACAAGCTCTCACATCACTTGTGATATCATCAGGCATTTTAGTCAGATTAGTCACTCTTACAATGCCAGCATGCTCTGAGATGCCTACATGCATCTTTTGGGGAACTAAAATTAGACATTGCGTGAACGTGCTGCGAATTTTCCCTGGGAGGCTGATGAGGGTCTAACCCAGCCTCAAACCTAATTTTAACCATATAGAGCATGTAAGGCTGAGTAGCCTGTGGGACACAACTCAGGGCATCATTCAGATCTCTGCTAAAATCAGTCAATAGCAAGGAGTCAATTATGAATTATTTTCATGTGAAAATAAATATGTAAACAAATCACTTTATGAAATATGTAGGCATTTAAAATGATTGATTGAAAATTTATTTTAGCAATAATATATTAATAACCCATTTTTAATTCTATTTGAGAAATAAAATATTTTTTACTTTGTAATTGATTAAATAGTTTTTTTTTTTTTTTTTTGTCACACACATTCAACATATTTTCTCATTTATTTTCTTTACGACCAGTTCTTTTCCCCTGTCTGTCCCCATTTGCCAGATAATTTGCTTAATTAGAAATTAGGCCAAGTTCTTTTCCTTTCCCCATTTGTTATTTAATTTACCTGTCATCCTTACACAAATCTTTCACATTTGTCACATGGATATAAGCTAGAATTCTGTTCATCAAAGAGAATGTTTGGATGCTCACTGAATAATATTTATTAAAGTGAGTGAGTACATTTTACTTAGTTGATTGAATGAATTATCTCAAATTGTCTTTTTTTTTTATTTCTTTTTTAATACTGAGCAGTTAATTTTGAGTAGAAAATGAATTTGGACATAACAAAACAAGAAGTTCCTATTTAATAACATTAAACATGTTGTAAATAAACTTGCAAAGTGTGAAACCAAGCAAGATCATCAATTATTTAACCCCAGTGCATGCTGGGAACATCAGCTTCGAAAGTTTAGGTCAAATTTACATATTTTTTTACCAGTGAAATTTACTCAAATTAGGAAAATGAAATAAAAATAAATAAATAATAATAATATAATTTTAGTTAGTTAAATATGACTCAATTTATGCGCTAATCTTAAAATTCTTCTTTTGAGTGTAACAGCTGGCCAAATTAATGGTTATATGGTTAATTAATTACATATTTATTTATTTTTTCTTCTCCAAAGTGATTACAGTGCATTCAAAATAAGTTTTTATCAGTATGCGTGTTGCTGGGAATTAAACCACTGAACACGGCTGCTAGTGTCATGGTCTTCAGTTGAGCTATGAATCTGTATATGTAAACTTGTTCAGAAAATGTTATATATAAATGTGTACATAAATTTTTAATTAGAAATAAAGGTGGAAAAGAAATACATGTACACCACTCTGTAGATGAGTTCTCTATTATGTTCAAGGTTGCTAGGTTTGAAAGAAATTGAGAATTGAGCAATCAACCACGGAGTATGACAGCACACCAGCAGATGGCGATCTTTCATTTCATTTCTTTTCATTTCGTAGTCTATATCACCAAAACCAGAATGAGTGATAAATGGAGTGACCGTACGTCCTCTTTTTCCCGGACATGTCCTCTTTTTCGGACCTTAAAAATGCGTCCGGCCGGGATTTCTAAATTTGCGAAAATGACTTTATTGTGAGTGTGCGCATGTTTGCATTGCTTTAACCCCTCTTTGTAAGTCCCGCCTTCTCGCGCACTATAAGAGGCTTGCAGCAACTATTGGCCAAATTCCTGCCTGTCAATCTCTCCGCGAACGCACGAAGCGCGCTGTTGTGTTCGGCATTAAACAGTTGCTTGACAGTATCAACAAATGACAGCAGAGTGGAAACAGTGCACATTTACAGAAGATTTGCACCAAAAATTCCCATGCTTTCGTCCATTTCGAGATCCGGGGGAAGCTAAATGTATGACATGTAAAGCTGGCACTTATGTGTCAGTTGCTAATAAAGGTGCAAGTGATTTAGAAGCACATATTAGCTCTGCGAAGCATAAAGGGTCAGCAAAAGGTGAACTACTTTTTCTGACCAGGTAAAATTGTTATCACATTGCTTCATTTTCCATGGCCATTCAAATTAATACAGGTGAAACTCGAAAAATTAGAATATTGTGCAAAAGTTCATTAATTTCAGTAATTCAACTTAAAAGGTGAAACTAATATATTATATAGACTCATTACAAGCAAAGTAAGATATTTCAAGCCTTTATTTGATATAATTTTGATGATTATGGCTTACAGCTTATGAAAACCCCAAATTCAGAATCTCAGAAAATTAGAATATTGTGAAAAGGTTCAGTATTGTAGGCTCAAAGTGTCACACTCTAATCAGCTAAACACCTGCAAAGGGTTCCTGAGCCTTTAAATGGTCTCTCAGTCTGGTTCAGTTGAATTCACAATCATGGGGAAGACTGCTGACCTGACAGTTGTGCAGAAAACCATCATTGACACCCTCCACAAGGAGGGAAAGCCTCAAAAGGTAATTGCAAAAGAAGTTGGATGTTCTCAAAGTGCTGTATCAAAGCACATTAATAGAAAGTTAAGTGGAAGGGAAAAGTGTGGAAGAAAAAGGTGCACAAGCAGCAGGGATGACCGTAGCCTGGAGAGGATTGTCAGGAAAAGGCCATTCAAATGTGTGGGGAGCTTCACAAGGAGTGGACTGAGGCTGGAGTTACTGCATCAAGAGCCACCACACTCTGACGGGTCCTGGACATGGGCTTCAAATGTCAAACGTCTTACCTGGGCTAAAGAAAAAAAGAACTGGTCTGTTGCTCAGTGGTCCAAAGTCCTCTTTTCTGATGAGAGCAGATTTTGCATCTTATTTGGAAACCAAGGTCCCAGAGTCTGGAGGAAGAATGGAGAGGCACATAATCCAAGATGCTTGAAGTCCAGTGTGAAGTTTCCACAGTCTGTGTTGGTTTGGGGAGCCATGTCATCGGCTGGTGTTGGTCCACTGTGCTTTATTAAGTCCAGAGTTAACGCAGCCGTCTACCGGGACATTTTAGAGCACTTCATGCTTCCTTCAGCAGACAAGCTTTATGGAGATGCTGACTTCATTTTCCAGCAGGACTTGGCACCTGCCAACACTGCCAAAAGTACCAAAACCTGGTTCAATGACCATGGTATTACTGTGCTTGATTGGCCAGCAAACTCGCCTGACCTGAACCCCACAGAGAATCTATGGGGCATTGCCAAGAGAAAGATGAGAGACATGAGACCAAACAATGCAGAAGAGCTGAAGGCCGCTATTGAAGCATCTTGGTCTTCCATAACACCTCAGCAGTGCCACAGGCTGATAGCATCCATGCCACGCCGCATTGAGGCAGTAATTAATGCAAAAGGGGCCCAAACCAAGTACTGAGTACATATGCATGATTATACTTTTCAGAGGGCCGACGTTTCTGTATTTAAAATCCTTTTTTTTATTGATTTCATGAAATATTCTAATTTTCTGAGATTCTGAATTTGGGGTTTTCATAAGCTGTAAGCCATAATCATAAAAATTATATCAAATAAAGGCTTGAAATATCTTACTTTGCTTGTAATGAGTCTATATAATATATTAGTTTCACCTTTTAAGTTGAATTACTGAAATTAATGAACTTTTGCACGATATTCTAATTTTTCGAGTTTCACCTGTAGAAATAATAAATGAAGGTACACTGTTATTTTAGTAGGCTACATGGACATTCTAAAGAATGTTGGAAATTGTTTATTTATATACATGTTACATGTTATGTTATGCTAACAGAGTGTGTTTTTCACTGTATTAAAGTTTGCATTCATTGTAACACTGTTTTGAACCCTTTAACCCCCTCTCTATTTGGAAAACCAGAATATGGTCACCCTAGTGATAAAGTACTCACATGTTATAGGATAAAACCTGGTGCCCTTTTATAAATTGGAGCAGCTGCATCAGCATCTTTTTATTTAGCAATTTGAGGGATTTCATAACCTTTTCTGTTCAGAATTCTCCATGTTTGCCCCCATAACGGAGAGACGCACAGAATACGCGCAGAACCAATTTACGCTATTTGCGTTGACACGGAAACTGAGTAGACTGTAAATGAGCACAGTGCCGTAGTGTTGCATCAGCAGTTCTGACTGGAAAGTTCGCTGGATTGCTCGTGTTTTAGGGACATTGTATGTGTGACGGACTAATTGGGTTCACTGTTATTTTCCTTATGTTAGATATATTGTATAAGTATTCGTTAAAGATGCTGTTTGTAAGTTAAATTCATTAATATTAGCGCGATCTGTTTACCGCGCTTGAGTTACGTGCTGTAATATACAATGCTGATTCTCTGAGGAGTTATAAACGTAAGATAACAATCATTGTAGATTGTATAGAGAAGATGATGCTCTAGAATAGTTGTTATTTGCATTTATTATGTAAAACGAGTTGACACGTCAGTAATTCATTTACGATTTGTTTTATTCTTTATTGTTTTAGAAACCTTCCATATGTCCATCTTCCATATGTCAACATCAGAGCAATCATTAAAGCAACATATAATCTATACGTGAGTCCGAATTCTCTAATAGGATCACTAAGGTCAGTGCATATCTATCCAGCATTCAACTCCTAAACAGAACATTTTCAGTTATTTCACTCAGTTCATCCCTTTTCATAAAGTGCTTTCCCGTACTAAGGGCAAACTACATAATTAAAGAATAGTAAAACATTAGGCTGTTTGTAAATATCAACAAATCCTCTTTTGTTATTTTTATTTAAAGGAGGGGCAGCAAAAGAGAGGATATATGAACTGATTTAATGACCTGCAATTCAGACACTGTTTTTTGGAAGGTCACTGTCTTCTCCAAAACTACTTATCAAGCTTAAATAACATTTATGTAAAATAGCTCATCAGTGTAATCACAATATTGATGCATATTTTGAGTGAAAGATTCTCTCACAAGTCTTACTCAATCTCATTGTAAGAGTGAGTTTGCAGTCCCTGTGATCTGAAGACTTGATGATGTGCCAGTTTCTGCTTGTTGTTGAAGCCTCGAAAGATGGCCTAACCTCCTCTGAGCTGGCAGGAAGCTGAGAGTTTCATCCATAACCTTCAGGCTGACTCCAGACTCCCACCATTAACCTTTGTGTTGGAAATGCTAGCAGTTAGGATTTGGGGCCAGAGTCCAATGATAAGGTCAGTCGACATTCAATTTACCCCACGAAAAGGCCAGAAGCTAGCCAATGGACTTTATATCTGTCCAGGGTCTTTTCAACTGTGATCCCAACCCACTCTGTGTTGTGTGTACTCAGATCACCCTCTCACAATTGGAAAGTGCAAGTTGAAGTTCAGGGAGTTATGTAATGTATAGCAGTGTATGTATAGTAAATGACCCCATGGTGGCAGTATAAGTATGCTGTTGCTATTTTGAGCGCTATCTGGCCAGGAGTGGAAAATCTCAAACCCAAACAGTAGTAAGTACATTTTTCATTGTCATAAGTGTGATGTTCTTAAGACATTTCCTATGTTTTAATGTTGTGGTGGCACAGAAATGTTCGGGTAGCATTTTTATATTGTCGGGGGGGGGGTGGTGAATACAATGACACCTGGGACGGAGAGGATTGACAAATTTTAATTCAAATATGTAACAAATCACATTTAATTACTGTAGTAACAGTGCCTATGGAGTCCCCAAATGATGTCATCAATTTTCATGAGTAGTGGGCGGCTCTCTACGATGAGCTCATTCAAAAGGAGGCAGAACTGAAAAGGTCCAATAAATGGTAAATGGTCTACACTTATATAGCGTCTTTTTTAACCTTAGCAGTTACCAAAGCGCTTTATACTGTGTCCCATTCACCCATTCACACACACACTAAATGTAAATGATCTGCACTTATATAGCACCTTTTACACACACACACACACACACACACACACACACACACACACACACACACACACACACACACACCAATGGCAGCAGTACCTGGAATCTAGCATTACTCATCATAACACCCTCAAAGGTTCTTTGCCAGTAGCTGTAATAATACGCTTAGCTGTTTAGGTTGCGTGTTTGTTTTTATTTTCGTCTATGACTTTCTGTGTTATAGGAATTCTTAACATTTGTGGGTACGAGCTGAAATTGTGAAATTGATTATAGTTTGATAATGTTAACCTGTCTGGTTGTCTCAGTATAAATTAAGTGCTTTGTTGGAGCTGTAGTCTAGCGTATAGCGCTGTTGTACTTAACTGGTTTTGCTTCGAGCCTAGATTCTACATTGTACATTAAGTGGCAACCCAACACAGTAAAAAAAAAACGTAGCCAATATTTAATGTAAACTGGGTCACATTTTTTTTTTTATTTTTTATCTTGCATAGTTTTGTTCATGCCAAAACTTATCAAGCATAAGGGCATGTATCAAGTGACATTATTTTTGTTGCTGATGTTAACAACAAAAGATACAGGAAGTTTTCTTTCCCCCCTTTCATGATCCTAAGTTGATGATCCTATTTATTTGTATGAGCCTATTATATTTATTATCCAGTTTGTTTCCTAAATATCAATCAGCATTTAAACAGAACATATATTACACAGGAGGAAAACTTTGTCCGTAATTTTCCATATGTCCCGGAGGTCAATGGCCTTTATGTACTTGCTCTTATATTTACAATTCATTGCAATATAATTAGAGGCAAGACAATGCATGGCTCAACATTACTGTGGTTAGGCCAATTTAGGTAATTAAAAAAAAATAGTTAAATAAATACAATTTTAGCCTAAACACATTTAGAAATTTTAACTACACCTGCCACAGTTGTAAATATTGTCTAATAGATTCTATCTAATCGATTATTTACCATTTTTTTCCAAATACAGTAATTACTGGTTATTATTACTACAATTTTGCACATGGCACAGTGTCTTTTTTGCTCATCGGTGCTGTTTAGCATGTCAGTGCTGTCTAGCTGTTTGATAGGTTTGAATTCCTCCATAGCACTTCAAAATAGAACATTCTCACTAGAATTCAAATGGGTTGCATCAGTTGATATCAAGGGAAGCCTGGTTGACCTGCACTCGTCCCTTTTTTGGGTCGCGACCCACCTTCTGAGAAACACTAGTTTAGCGTCTGCGCTTCAAAATGTATGTGGGCAGTTGCCCTGCTATTAGATACTGTAACTACACCATTATGGGCCATTTAGATTGAACTAATTCTTGCTAGACACAGCGCAACAAACAGGGCTGAATGCAGGCATCTCGAGACACGTTTGTAAAAGTTTATGCACTTTTTTAAGGGATAGATATAAATATTCTCTCATCATTTACTCACCCTCATGCAGTACAGATGTTTATGACTTTCTTCAGCAGAACACAAACAAACATTTTTAGAAGAATGTTTCACCTTTGTTGTTTCAAACAATGCTGAAATATTCTTCTAAAAATATTTGTTTGTGTTCTGCTGAAGAAAGAAAGCCATACACATCTGGACTGCATGAGGGTGAGTAAATGATGAGAGAATAAATATTGTTTTGGTGAACTGTCCCTTTAACTTTATACAGTGTCTAAAAACTACAGTATTCCTGCACAAGATGCTGAAAAAAAAACACCAAGACGGGGCGCAACAATCAAAGATATATGTATAGCACTTGTTTACAGAGAAAAACAATTAATAAAGCCTAAACGGGTGGACAAACATGTGAACAGTCCCTTATGGCAGGGAATAAGTCATCTTTCTCCTTTGACAGCCATTCAAAAGTGGCCACGTATTCTGAGGAAATGCAACAAATTTATTGTAAATATGTTATCATTTTATATATATATATATATATATATATATATATATATATATATATATATATATATATATATATATATATATATATATAATTTTTTTTTTTTTTTTTTTTACCAGATAACAATATTTGGGGGCTCTTACAATACATATTTTTTGGTGCCTTTGACATCCCAGATCATGCTGGAGCTGCCTTGTGGTGTCGTCTCCCAATGTTGTCAGGATGTAATTTTCCTTTGGCTCCTGACTGAATAGTCACATGGCATTCATGGATCAGGTGATTGTTTTAAAAACACCTTGTTGCAGAACTGAATGCCCATGAGCAAAGATGAGCAAAGACTGTTGCGTACTTCCAAAGGGGTCCTGTGCCGGCCAAGATATAGCCATTTAGATTAATAGGAGCGCTAACAGATAGATCTTTCAAGGTATGTGGCTGTGAGGCTTGTGTGGGTGACGCAAGTTTAAATTTGGCTTGCAACATTTCCTTCATCATTTCTTGTCCTCTTTCTACTCTCTTCTTTCTAATAAAAATGAAAAAATGCCTAGAGTAAAAAAGGTCAGTATTTTGTACTTTTGAAATTCACTTATGTTGTCAGAAATTGGATACAGTGGAAAAAAATATCCCTTTACTATATGCAGGAGTACTTCAGATAAAAATGAGACAGGTGAACCGTACACTTTGCCCCAAAGATTCATCCGTGTACCGCTACAAGGCTGTGTCCATTAAGAGCATTATGATGTGCTGACCTGACAGCTGTCAAGGTTACTGTGAAAATAGGAGAAAGGCACTGATATTTACTCATGGGGTTTAGAAACAATAAAGGCCTGGCAGCGTTTAAGAGATTATAGACATCTACACACATCAGTGGACAATAATTTCTCCTTCTTCTCTCTTTTCCTCGATTTTCTGCTCTTTGATTCTGGGTTCACATGACATCCCACCGCTGGGATCACTGGAGCGAAGCGTCTGGATAGAGTAATGTTTCCCATTTGACTGATTGTGCACACACATATTTTTTTTTTTCTACTTCGAGGGGTACTTTCCATTGACTATTAATTCATACTGAGCCTATGATATGTATATCCTCTAACCCTAGCCACAGAAACATTTAGCATTTTTACGTTTTCATTAAGACATTATGTATGTTTCTAAAGCCATTTTTCTTGTGGGGACAGTTGGCTGGTTACTATGACATATATTTCTGGTTTTAATATACTTGTTGTGGGGACATTTTGGCCCAACTTGTAATAATTCATGTGAGATGGCGGTATCGCAAGAAGATCCTACAAAGTGGTATGTCTTTAATTCCCATAGACACCAACCCATCAACAAACAGAATTTCAAACTGAAACAATATAGGCATCAAATTTTAGCATCTATATCCAACACTTTATTATCCTATAGCATCCTATCCAACACTTTATTTTAAGAAATGTAATTAATATTTTTTTCAACGTTTTAATATGCCTACTTATTCCATATTTATTTATGTATTTGTCACTGGTATGTATTTGTCATTTGGTTTGGGTAAGGAGTTGCACTTTATGGTTCGGTTTAGGTTTGTGATAAACTTGGAAAAAATCGTAAATATTTTGTAACGAGTTTCCACTGAGGAAGGGACGGAAACAGCAACAGGATTCAGGTAAGGTTGTTTTTAATTCACACACTAATTCACACACTACTACAACACACTAGCTTCTTGGCCTTCATGTCGGGCTCTCCCCTGGGCTCTGTTGCTGCTGCTTTTTATGCCGCTCCCCTCAAGCTACTGCAATTAGAGACAGGTGTTAGACATAATTTAGCTCAGGTGTGAGCGCCCTTACCGCTTTTCTCTCCCGGACGGGCGCTTGACCACGCCCCCACTGCCACATATTTATATGAACCAACTCATATAATTTTTAAAATGTTATACTATTATTACAACTCTATATGTGACTGGGTTCTATGTATAAGTGCACACACACACACACACACACACACACACACACACACACACACACAAAACCTTAAAAATCTGATGATCAAAGTCTCTGTATTGTGAAAAAGGGCTAACGTACAGCACACAGTACACTTTTCTATTGAAAAATATAAAAAAAGTATTTATTGTATTATAGAGTACACGTATACACACTCATACTGCAGTAAAAACATCCTGATAAATTTTTTTTACATCCATAGCCTAGGTAATTTTTGTTTTGTGAGTGTTAACAAAAGATACAGACAGAAAGATACTTGCGTGGTTTATTTTCCGTTCTTTGGTACATATAGCTCAAGCTTAGAGAGATCTACTGTAGTACAGACTAGTTGCAGACTGGCACAACTGAGCCCAAGCTGTTTAGAAAATTGCAATCACTGAATATTAAGAAATGGTTGTGCCATTTTTCAAATCAGTGGAACAGTCCATTAACAGTGGAAGGTATGTGTTTTCTGCAGAATGGGGCACACATACTTATTTACACACATACTCACAGATGTGAGTTTATCAGGTTCGAGCAGCCTGAGAGCACAGACAAAGATAAAGAGGAGGGGGTGAGAGAAGAGAGAACATTGAAGACCATACACCTGTACGTGGCAAACACACACTCTCACAGCACCTTATCAGTTTCAGACACATACTACTATCTGGAACATCACTGTATACAGCTAGTTTATTTTATGGAGGAGAGAGAGACAGACAAAGAGACAGAGAAAGAGAAATGTGTGGTTGTAGTCTAAAACTTTAGTTTATGTGTGCACAAGCAAGCCCATTTTATAAAGATCAAATGCCAAAAAAAGAAATAAATAGTTACGTTTGATCATACCTTATCACCTAATCAATGATTGTCCTCTGTCCTTTTCTGTAAAATTATGTCACAAAGAAACCCAAAGGAATAGAGCATATGTATATATTTGTTATTTTATAGTGTGCCTAATTATGGTGTTTGCTATTTTGTATTTCTGGATGCTTACACTGGTTTTGCTGACAAACTCGTCCATTTCCTAGATACACATGTGGTTTTAGATTGAAAACCGTGCCTTGCTATGCAAAAAACACTCAATCCAGCACTGCATGGATCCTTTTCACATTTCTGGGTTTGGAACACAGAAGTTAACAATAGCGGAGTATAGACTTCTGTTGCAGTAATTGGGAGACCACAGCAAATATTATTTTTGCATTCCAACACTATTTATTTAGTGTTTTAAAGGGATTAATGGAAAGGAGGAGGTGAGAACCGGCTTGCCGATATAAATAATAGTTTAATGAAGAAATTAACAAAAAGACAAACACACAAAGGTGTCAGACAGCTGTCTGTAAAACTCTCTCGCTCTCTGTCGCACTGCCATCTTCGGTCGGCTCTTATCCCTCTCGAGTGCTAATTAGCCTGATTAGGGGCCGGGTGTGTAGCATCACGACCCGGCCCCGCCCTTCGCCCTGCTAAAGTGTTTCTTCAACTTCAGGCACTTTTAGCAATGTTTACTTAAAAAGAAACAAGAAAGAGAAAACATGACAAAAGATTTTTCAACAGAAAAACTTTTTTTTTTGTCCACAATGTCCAACAGTATACTGTATGTAGGGACTTCCATTACAGGAGATTTATGTAGTTTTTTTTTCTTCTTCTTTTTTATTTGTATTTTTTATTTTATTTTTTATTGTCATGAAAATCCCAATTCTTTCTACAACATCTTAAATTCTATTTCAATGTTTAATGAAATTGTGTGGTCGAAATAATTGAATTGACATTTTTATATTTTTTAAATAAACTTTGTCTTGCTATGGCAAATTTAATAAATATTATGTATCCAAATAAAATTGCTCACAAGTGATACTTACCTTGATTTTTCGACTTGGTAAACAAGTACACTAACAAAAAAAAAAAACTTCAGTCTACATTTGAACACTACCCTAAAATTGCAAATCAATGGAATTCTGTCAATATACACAATATGAAGTGCCAAGGATTGTAATGCATGACTTACTTGGAGGGGGGAGGTTATATCAGCAGAGGAAATCCAAGCAAGCATTCATTATGAGTAGATAGGTTTACTTATTATTAAGGGGTGTTGGCTACCCCTCAAGCCTTAGACAGCATGTCGCTGAGCTGTGCATTTTAAAGGAACAGCGAAGATTAAATTAAATTTCATGATGAATACATCTTCTTTCGTTTTCCATGGAAGAAATCAAGTAATTCGTTTGGAACAACATAAGGGTCAGTAAATGACCTTGGGTGAATGAACCCTTTAACATGGGTACAATTTGTTGTACCATGCCGATGGGGAGAGGGATTAACTCTGGAAATATGTTGAATGGCTCCTTATGTTTACATAAATCAGGCAGAACTTGAACATGAAGATGTTTGTTCAGCTTTGTGTTGGTCACGTTGATGTGTCTGTGTATGTGTCAGAGAGTAATCACAGGTTCTCACATGCATCATCCTCCACACATTAATTTACACTGAGCTCTGTGACTCTGTCTCTCCTCTCATCCATATTTCCCCCACTGGCTGCTGATTTTGGGGTTTCAATGAAAGTTCGCTAACTGGTTAGTTTGGCGGTGTTGTGTTATGCTATTAGCTAAGCTGTACTGTGTTTGCAATATGATGTCGGCAGGTTGTGCATGATTATCACACCAATATATGTAGCGAATTTGGTATGATAAATGTTCACTGCACGGGTTAAAGTGTTGTGTACATTACCATTATTTGTAAGGGAAACAGTATGTGTGAGCTAGAAATTAAATTAAACGGTCCTATTTCTACATTACTATGTAAGGAAATTAATAATGGAATCAGTCGTGTTTGACAACCGTTATAATTTAGATAAATGACAAATAACTAGATTATTTGTCTGAATAAATTCTCCACCATTAAAATCACAATACAACGTCTCATTTCTACTGTAGGGAATTAGCTTTAATAAGAGAATTATGATTAATACTCTTATTGGAGTAATGCTATTCTCATGGCTTATTGACAATAATATTACACATATAGGTATAGCTTTGAAGCTAAATTTTTAGAAACAGGGATGAGATTATTTATAAAAATATACCACAGTCAACATATCATTAAAAGGGAAACATGAATAATTAATAATATCTTGTGATAATTAATTATGAACATTTGGATCGGTTAATAGAATCAACTTGAGGTAGCTGAATTAACATTACAATCAATTTATCTGTTCGTCCAGCAAACACTCAGTATTGATCGTCTATCAATTCTCAGAAAGGATATTTTTCTTGACCACACAAAAATAACTCTTTCTTAGCATGGAGCTGAGATCGAATCATTACATTTACATTGATTTACAAGCAGACCAGAATCAACTCGCTACAATATACCGGGTCCTGGTCCCGGTCCCACACAAACAGCAGAAGAGAGTGAGTAAGAGGCAGGGTGTGTCTTTTAACTTCTGCTGGAGGTTCCTCCTCTCAAGTCTGGCTTGACCAATGAGAAAGCGGGAAATGTTCCTTTGTTTGGAAGCGGACTCATTTGCATGATTGGGGTTAGTTTAAGCCCCTTTATGCTCTCATTAATAGAGCAAGCATACAATGCATGCTGTCAGAAGTATATATATATATATATATATATATATATATATATATATATATATCATTGTGCAGGATGTCAGACAAGGATTAATTTGGTAGGAAACATGATACTAAATAATTGTACATTAGCTGGTAGTCCTGTCATAAGTCATGCATAAAACAGTATACAGTACAACAACAGTACAGTAACAGTAACACTTTACAAGACAGTAATGATCCTATACACAATGTCCTGGGGATATACATGTGAAATTATAGACAGTTTGTCTATATGATCTGAGCTTTGTGTCCATTTGCTATGGGGGGAAAGGAGGGAATCACACTTTCTGCATTCCTTTGCTGATAACGATCAGTGGGGGATCAGACATAAATGGAGCCTGCGTGGCCCTCTGCTGGCTACAGTCTTGAGACATCTGTTGGCTTATTAAATAATGACTAAATGTGTGTCTGATTGGTCTAGATGCTACAGTGCTGTACATCAGAGGTCAAGTTAATCAGTCAGTAAAATCTCAAAATAGGAACCAAATGTGCTACTTATTCTTTTATTCTTTTTTTTTATTTAATTGTTTTATATATATTTTTAATGCTTCAATATGAGACATTTTGCAATCAGAATGAGGGGGGCCCTGTCAAACTTTTTGCTCTGTAATATTTGACTATAAACACCCTGGACGGTACATCTATATTTCGGTCAAAATATGGGGCTTCCCAGCTATTACAGGACAGTTGGCAACACTGCTATTTTGAACCCCCGATATTGCTAGAGGGATGAACCACTAATGTGAGTGTGTTGACGCAATAATATAGCTTTGTTTTTCTTAGTTTTAATTCATCTACTCTTCAAAAGTACACATACATGTTATTGGATCATTTATATTGTTGGCCCATGAAGCCTTCTCAAATCACCCTGTTAAATACATTTATTGTTGAAGAATTCCATGTCAGAGGCCAGCAATTAATTGGAGTTATGACATCTCGTCATGTACTATTTTTTAGGCCCTCTGTAGAAGTCACTCTCAGAATGGATGGCAGAGGAATACCCTACTTAAACTAATTAAAATGGCTTCAACATAAATGACTTGGAATAATGCATCTCCTACTGACAGAACACTTTAGATCAAGGTCTTGGCCCAGATTTCTCTAGCAGTATCTACTTATTATTCTTTGCTGGTCTTAAGGTTAAATCTTACTTCTTAAACATAATTTTAAGCAGACTGTAAGTGTTTACAGTCCATACACGTGAAGTTTCACCTTCCAAAAAGTTTATATAAACTCAGAGCAGCTGTATCAACACTTGGAGGTCTATTGATTGGCTTAGTGGCAAGAATTAGACAAGGGTCACCTCTGAGGTGCTAGTACAACAAATTGACAAAAGACCTCCATTAAGGTAATTTTACCCAGTTAATTTAGTCAGTGGCAGTTCTTTGTCTAGAGTTCCCAGCTCTGCTTGTCATCAGATGTTTGTCCTTTGGATGAAACAATTTCCAGTATTAGATATTGATCACCACCCTCTATTAATCCTGAACAAGGAGGGCTTGTAACAGACTGTGAAATGTGGATGAGATACTTGGTTTTATCACACCAATTCTCTCTTATAACTTTGGTTAGCACAGCACAGTATTGATAAAACCTCTCTATCTGGTGCTGTAAACAAAACATTCTCTCTCGTTTATGATGTCCCTCTTCTAAATGAGAGGATCTTCAATAGGGGTAGCCATTTGTCAGAATACCACACTGTCACTGTGTGACCTCAAAATGTCTTCTCCACAGTCTGGGTATTCTGCTGGTGGGGGAGCGATCTTCCTAACAGATGCACTGGGTGAAGCTCCATTCAGCCTCTCACTACCAAATCTAAACTAGCAGCTGACAGAGGCAGAAATAGGTTGAGATGATGTTACCTGATGCTTCAGCAGAAATTTTTAGACCCAAGTTTTTCCTGAGCAGATGTGGATTAGGCAATTACACACCTGCAGCTGGCTCTATCTCCTCTAAAGCCTGTTAGCTTTGCCTGTAGGCCTACACAGGTTTCTGAAGATAAGTGACCATTCTCTGTCTCTCAGTAAGTGTTGTCAGTGCTACAGGAATTCACTCTGTAAGCCCAAACTTGGACCACCCTTACACATATTCTACAACTCAAAGTCTTCAGTCCTCCTTCTGGTTATAATTTTTAACAGTGAAAAACGTAAGATTAACACCAACACGAGAGAGAGCCGTAACATTAAAAAAAATATATTTTCTGAGAATTCATAGCTAAAAGGTTCCAACAATGTTGGGTAATGCTCAGGGGTGGAAAGAGTACTGAAAAATCATACTCAAGTAGATGTACTGAGTACTGAGTTGCAAAATTTATGCTCCATTATAATGAACACTTTATGCCAACTTTTAAAATACATCACTTATCTATGATAAACACTACATGAATCTGATTTAAAAAAATAAAAGGGAGATATGATAACAGAAATGAAAAAATTAAAAAGTTATGTTCAATACACTGATCACCATTTTAAATCCTAGAAACAATTACATTAAAATCAGTATATGTGTAAGGTCTAAATTTCCCTTAATGCCAACAGAGCATTATTGTTGTGCATGTTCAAACAATGCAAGGATTGCAAAAAAAATGCTAAATAAGCAGGATCACTTGGCATGTCATGTTCTGCACAATAGAGGAGGTAGAGCAGACATGGGAAAAGTTGTTTGTTATGGGGCTACAGGACACTTAAAAAGGAATCATTCACCCAAAAATGAAAGTTCTCTCATCATTTACTAACCCTCATGCCATCCTTGATGTGTATGACTTTCTTTCTTCTGCAGAGCACAAATTAAGATTTTTAGAAGAATATCTCTGCTCTCCTGGTCCATACAATAAAATTGAATCGATGCTAAAATATTGAAGCCCCCCAAATCACATAAATCAGCATAAAAGTAGTCTAATCCATGTGCCTCCAGTGGTTTAATCCATGTCTTCAGAAGAGATATAATAGATGTGGTGAGAAACAGATCAATATTTAATTCCTTTTTTACTATTAATTCTCCTCCCTGCTCAGTCAATCTCCACTTTGACTTTCACTTTCTTTTATGTTTTTGGTGATTTGCAGTCTTCATGCATATTGCCACCTACTGGCCAGAGAGAATAATTTCTAGCAAAAATGTAATAAAATATTGATATGTTTGTCACCCACACCTGTCATATCAATTCTGAAGTCATGAATTAAACCAATATAGTTGTAAGTATTACATTTATGCTTCTTTTCTATGCTTTTTGGAGCGTCATCATTTTGGCACCCCTTCACTTACAGAACATTGAATGGACCCACAGAGCTGCTGAAGTATTACAAATGTTGATACTTTTCTATAATTATAAAGGCTAAGCATAATTATAATTTTTTTATAATCTCTACTTTCCTAGTAATTTATAATACCAATTAACACACTCTGTACATCAGGGGTCAGAATTATTAAAAAACAAACAATATATAAAAAAATATTATTATTAAAAATGTCTGTTTTATTATATTACTTTAATACTTTTAAAGCTACTCTAGTTATTCAGCCAAAAGTAGTGAGTGGTTTTCTCATTTCCTTGTTATTGTTGTTTGATTAATAGCCTTTATATGACATTGCCTACTAGGCTATGCTCAATTCGGTTACATGTACACTTCAAGTCCGACATTTTGCTGCAAATATGCTTTTTGTCCCACTGTTTTAGTTCACTTTAGACATAAACGTCTGGGTTTACATTAAATCCTCACCAAGACGGGCACTAGCGGAATTATAAAGTGTATTTGATCAATTAACCGCCTGCCAATCAAACAGCGCACAGCAACAGACATCAGGAAATAAAAAGTCAATCTTTTATATTTCATCTAGATCAACCAACTAGTGGTGCTCTTGCTATCATGACTGATGTAATGAACACCCCTGTTCTAGATGTAAAACATAGGCTAAATATAGAAAACTACTCAAAAGTTTGATCATGGACATTTTTTCTGACAAACATCTAGATAATTTTATTGAACAGCCCTATTGATAACATTGCTTTAATCTCACAGCAGCAATAATCTCAGTGAGAGATTTAAAATGATAAAGTTAAATTACAGGCTACGTTATAGACCCAGAATTAAGTCAGCAGAAATATAAAATTTACCTCGATATGCTTCTTCAAATTAGAAGCAGGATTAATGCTGATTTCTATCTTGAGCAAGTTAAACTCGCATGACACAATCAAGCAATTGGCCTTTTTCCCTGTGAAAATTCCTTCCAGGTGCAGCCAGTTATGTTCAGGTGTAAACTGTGCTTGATGAATTCTCCACAGTTGGTGCCAGATCTGCCAGTTTTTTTTTATGTGTGACTTGATTTGATGGGAGTCACAAGACTTTCCCTAGACAATCATGTTGATAGATAAAAATAAAATCAGGACAGGGAAGTAGCGAACACAGATGGTGAGAAAATTGCGCAGTAAATGCACAGATACAGCACTTAAAATATACTCAAGTAAAAGTAAAAGTATACCATTTGTAAACTGCTTAAAAAAGTACATTTTGGGGGAAAAGTATTTAATTACAGTAACAGGAATATTTGTAATTTGTTAAAAGAGTTAAAACTGATAAAGAAGATAGCAAATTAAGTTGTGTTATGCTAAACTTTACAATAATCTTGTCACATTTTCATGGTCACACAACCACTGTTGGGTAAGTTACTCAAAAAACATAATCAACTACAAATGTGATAAAAGAAAATTTATCACATTGCTTTACTTTTAAGAAACATTCTAAAACACTTTTCACAAAAAAGTTTTTCCACTCAACAAATTTTAAATAATTTCTACATTTACTCTTTGTTAATTGTCGGAAATGCAAACAGATGGACAAATTAATTCAAATTATATTTGATAATTTTATGGATTGTACATACATTAGAAATGTGTAACCCGAGTAATGTACTTAAAAGAAAATACTATAATTGAAAGACAATTACTGTAATCTATTACAAGAACTGAAAAAGTGATGTATTACACTTAAATGTAATGTCATTAGATTACAGTAACTACTTAATAAGTAATCAGATTACATCCAACACTGTCCACATCTACAATGTCATGTTTGGAAAATGTTTTAACTTAAATTTGTTAGTTGGTATGCTAGAAAGTTCCCTAAAAACATCCAAATCACCCACTGTTCTGCCCTGCAAAGGAAAAAACCTTCAAATTAAATCAAAACTGATTTATGACTGGAACTGGGTCTCTTAGAAAATGAACTATCCTGTGACAGATGAGTTTAGCTCAACTATACTCATTTTCAGAGAAAACAGTGTGAGACTATTTACCATTTTGGTTGGACAATCAAATACTTTGGATCCGTTTTCAGTGTAAGTGTAGTTACTGCTTATACTTTGTTGGACAGTGTAGCATATTTGCCAAGAATCAGGTGTAAATGAACGTAAACGATCTGCCATTAAAGGAACAACAATTTTAGTATGCATCTGCAATGCAGGACATGCATCATGCATTTTCAGAGCCAACTGAGAGTCACTAAAGGATTGTGCATGCATTTATAATTGAGCTTTATATAGTTTAATAAGATGATTCTCCCTTTAGCCTTAGGTTAATGATGAGATTTCTGTCAAAATGTTGTTTTTCCAGTGCTGGGAGCATTTTTGCTTGGTTGATTTGGTATTTTCTGTCATGAAACCAGAATTAGTCTTTTTTTATATACTCTCTTTAGTCAGTAAAACATTTAAATACTCAGTGGACTCAATTGGACGCAACACAAAAGGAATGAATGGGATTTTTGAATAACTCGAAAAAATATTAATCTGAAGTCATGGCTGAGCAGTCAAGCAACACTGCCAATTCAATGCAACAAAAGCATTACATCATTACCATTTTCCAGAGGAATTAAATTTTAAACAAACTGTCTGCTGAAAAAAGAAAAACATGACTTATCCACAGGATTAGTACAACTGGCTTTTTCTAAAATATCCACTGAACAATCTTCTATTTCTTTAAACTGAGTGCTCTCTCAGAAAGCTGTGGAGGTAAGAAAAGGCAAATTGCTTGGCAGTGGGCAGGAACGAGTAAGTGCATCTGTGCTGTCTAGATTGGTCTGCGTGCCAACAGGAAGTGAAGTCTTAATGGCGGCTTTCGGTTTATCTTGTCCACTGGCCTATTGAGACCAATTACCATGGCCAACAGAGCCTGACAAGGAGATTTCATGCATCAGGGGGTGAGAAAGTCAAAGGTTTCCTGTACTTTGGGGTGAAGAAATGATTCGCTACCACAAGACACAGGCGCCTTACCGACAAAACATGAGTTAGGATGGAGATGGAGAGAGGCTTTAGTTGTGCCTTTGCTTTTGTTGCTTCTTTCAGCTATCAACCACTCCTATCGAAAAGTAAAATTTTTAAATGCAGTGGCAACTTCAGAACAGGCATCGATAACCACTATGCAGAAGCTTTTTAAAGAGTCAAATGCTCTTAATGGGGAAGAGGTTTCCATTTACCTTTTGTTATGTACCAAAACGGTCCTCTAAAGCAATCAAACACTAACATAAAGTCAAGTGTGAACCTGGGGATTATTCTTTATGTGCAGTGGGTACAATGTAAAATAGCAGATGTTGTTTATGACATAAATTATAAAAGTGCTCTAAGATTTGGAGCAGCAGAATTCCCAACTGTCCCCATGTGTCATGATCTATCCCTCACCTCCATCCACACCCCTCTCTCTGTCAGGTTCTCCCTAACGATATTCGTCAATGCTTTATATTTTAGAAGCTGGTTGTGGTGTGCAGGCCTGTAGCTAGTGGGGTGAAAAGTGGTACTGATTCTAGCAGCCCAAAGGTCCAGGTGGGCCCACAACATATTTGAAACTGTATTTTTTTAATAGCTAAGGGGCCCAGAGCATTATATAGTCAGGGGGCCCAGAATTCCTTGCTACGAACCTGGTGGCGTGCATAATGCCTTCAGTACAGGTTGAATGGAATACAAACAAGTAATGTTCTTGTCATAGCCATTATTATTATATTAAAAAAATTCTAACTGAAATAAAACATTCTGTTTACTGAAATAAAAACAAAAATGACTGTAATTGGATAATTGCATTGTTAAGGTACCGGGTTCAGTATAAGTTAAGCTCAATCAACAGCATTTGTGGCATATTGATTACCACCAAAAATAAAATAAAAGAAAAATAAATACTTATACTTTGTCCCTCATTTTTATTATTTGCTTATTTAAAAACTGTGGTTACAGCAATGCACTCACAATGAAAGTGAATGGCGCTAGTCCCTAAACATTAAAATGCACATTGTTTCAAAAGCATAGTCGCAAGATATAAACATAATACACATTAACATGATTTTAGTGTGACATTTTATTACTAACCTTATCAGTGTAAAGTTATATCCAATATTATAATTTTTTGCGATGACAAAGTAATGGTAAACCCTATAAGTGATTTTATTGCTCTAAAATCATGTAGAACAGAGATTTTATCCATCTATAGTCATGTTAACTGGTGGACTGGCTCCATTTTCTTCCAGTCATGTGCCTTACTGTAACCACAATTTTTAAATAAGCAAGTCAAAAAATTGTTCTAAACATTATGCTACAAATGTTGTCAATTGAGCTTAATTTGTATTGAACCTGGTACATTCTTGTAATGTCTCCAAAAATGAACTAAAATAAAATAAAATAATAATAATAATGACCACTTTAGTTTTATTTGTTGATACACAGTATTCAACAAACTTTAAAACCTACAATACATCCTGCCTTCTTTAAACATGAAAATGCCATTGGAAATCGAAAACACCAGACAGCCCCTGTGAAATTTTAAAACACATGGAAGTTAATGCATTTACATTTACATTTACATTTATTCATTTGGCAGACGCTTTTATCCAAAGCGACTTACAAAAGAGGAAGAACATCAGCGAATCATCTTAGGGAGACAGTGGTACAAAAAGTGCTATATTACAAAGTTTCACTATCATCAGAATAGTACACCAAACAGATTTAAGTGCAACAAGAAATGTAAATAATTTTTTTTTTTTTTTTTTTTAGTGACCGGTTAAGTGCTTTTGGAAAAGATGTGTTTTTAGCCGTTTTTTGAAGATAGAGAGTGAGTTAGCTTCCCGGATTGAGTTGGGAAGGTCATTCCACCACCATGGTATGATGAAACTGAAAGTCCGGGAAAGTGTTTTGGTGCCTCTTTGTTTTGGTACGACAAGGCGACGTTCCTTAGCCGACCGCAGGCTTCTGGTGGGAACGTAGCTCTGCATAAATGTTTTTAGGTATGCTGGAGCAGACCCAGTGACTGTTTTATATGCCAGCATCAGGGCCTTGAATTGAATACGTGCATGAACCGGCAGCCAGTGGAGAGAGACAAAGAGTGGTGTAACATGTGCTCTCTTAGGTTCATTAAAGACCAGACGTGCTGCTGCATTCTGGATCATTTGCAGGGGTCTAATAGCACATGCAGGAAGGCCTGCAATGAGAGCGTTACAGTAGTCCAGTCTAGTTATGACAAGGGACTGAACGAGCAGTTGTGTGGCATGTACAGAGAGGAAGGGTCTTATCTTCCTGATATTGTAGAGTGTAAATCTACATGATCTTGCAGTTTTTGAAATGTGGTCTGTGAAATTTAGCCCATCATCAATGGTTACCCCTAGATTTCTGACCGTTTTGGAAGGTGAAACTGTAGTTGGACCCAGCTGCACGTGATGTTGTGTTCAACAGCAGGGTTGGCTGGAAAGACAAGGAGTTCGGTCTTGGCAGGGTTGAGTTGAAGGTGGTGTTCTTTCATCCAGGCTGAGATGTCTGCCAGACAGGCAGCAATTCGAGCGGTCACTGTGGTGTCGTTGGGCTGGAAAGACAAGTAGAGTTGCGTGTCATCAGCGTAGCAGTGGTAAGAGAAACCATGTGACTGAATGATGGGTCCCAGTGATGTTGTGTATATGGAGAAGAGAAGTGGCCCAAGCACTGATCCCTGAGGTACCCCAGTAAGTAACTGGTGTGGCTTGGATACTTCCCCTCTCCATGCTACCTCAAAGGACCTTTCTGAGAGATAAGAGTTGAACCAGTCAAGCACAGTTCCAGTGATGCCCAGTTTAGAGAGGGTGGAGAGTAGGATCTGATGGTTGACTGTGTCAAAGGCAGCAGAAAGATCCAGCAGAATCAGAACGGATGATCTGGATTCAGCTTTCGCCTGTCTCAGGGACTCAGTGACAGACAGCAGGGCAGTCTCAGTGGAGTGTCCACTTTTGAAGCCTGACTGATTGTCATCCAGCAGCTTGTTCTGTGAGAGATAGGCGGAGATCTGATTGAAAACTGCCCTTTCAAGTGTTTTTGCCATGAATGGGATGAGAGAGACTGGTCTGTAGTGTTCTATCTGTGTGGGGTTAAGTGCAGGTTTTTTCAGCAGTGGGGTTACTCGAGCCTGCTTAAATGTAGTGGGAAAAGTGCCTGCGAGAAGGGATGTGTTAATTATGTGGTTGCCGAAAATACTTAAATTAAAATAAAAAATAAATAAAATAAAAACATTAGAAAAAACTAAAACTATATTGAAACTAGAAAACACTGAAAACTAAAAATAAAGTGAAACTGGCAGTGATAAAGTGAAAACTAAAAATAGAAAATAAAATAGAAATACAAACTCAATTCAAAATTTTAAACTATTAACAGTGATCACAGCAAAGATTGCAAATGTTATGACAGATGCTTTCATTGTCAGGCCCATCTCTGACTCACTCACACACACTTGGTTCAGTCTGTGGCAGTTATAAAATATTGAGTCAGATCTTCAAGCAGCTCGTTGTTGATTGTCAGTCTTTGCATACTAAGAACGAGATAAGTGAAAGTGTTGCGCTAATGTTGTTGGTATAGCGGTACAGAGGAGGAAGAGTGGAGGTAATGACTGTGGCCACAGATGTTTTGAAATGACTCTTTCATAACCGATTTCACTTTGCCAAATATTCTAATTGGCTGGATGTTTAATTTCTCAATCGTGAGGACCTTGTGAAATCTGGATTGAATATTTCAGCTAGTCAATACTGAATTTAATATTCATATATGGAAGAAAATTCAGCTAAACATCTTGCTTTGTGACAGACTGCCAAATCAAAACAGACAAGTCCTCTGATGCACACACACATTCTCTTTTCCAAATACACTTACACATAACGCTTTAGCACCTGCCTCAGGCCTTCTTGAGGGCTCCAGCCTACATAGCAATGGGGGACTGACAGCATGCATCCACTAGAGGGGAGGTGAGGCAGAGACTCAGAACTGACTTCATATGAATCACTTTCAGTCTCTTTTTTTTCTCTTGCACCTCATTAAGAGAGATTCTTTGCTGTGACTCCTCCACTGCCTCTCACATATATGTACCAATATAGTATATTTTCGTAATCCTTATATATATGCATGATTCACCTCATAGGAATGGAGAGGGAGACTACTCTAAAGTGGCAGTCACTCACCCTCTCAACCTAACTCTTGAATATATCACACACTCACACATAAACATCCAGGATGAACATTTTCCTGATGCTTTTAAATCTCATGATAGAGATTAACTGTTATGAATTTCAATGATTTTGCAAGGACATTTCAAGGAAGCAGTAGGTGCTGGGCTCCTGGTGCTGACCAGATAAGATGCTCTTGATGGGATGTAAAAATACATACGTATGTGTGTGTGTGTGTGTGTGTGTGTGTGTGTGTTCAAACTCCTGTTATCTGCTTCCAGTCACTGCACCACATGATTTCAGCTCAAACCACTTGAAATTTCAATCATGCCTGTTTAATGGGGAAATGTTCCAGAAAAGGCCTAATAGTAGTGACACACCAGATTCAAGGCTGAATTTTGATCTACAGAAAAAGAGTTCAGATTTGTGTTTTGATCAATGTTTCAATCCATCCATTTCAGAGGATGTTATTTATGGGTTAGCTTAGAGTCTCTTGCTGTGGAAGTTTTTGAGACTGTAGTTACAGAATGCTTTAAATGTACATTGAATCCTTGGGCTCTGAGGAGAGAGGAAGAGGGAGAGAATGAAAAGTGTTCCAGCTTTGGGTTACCTGTACCTATGTAGTTCTCCTGAAATATGTATAATAGAGTTAAGAGAAGAAAGCTGATGTGATGGCTTCTCGTCGCTGTAGTTACTACGAATCAGCAGCACATTACATTATCAATACAGGTATCATGTCTTTGCATAGTAATGACTGGTTATAAACACAAATAACTCCAAACATTATCCATATGCAGTATTTACAACTGACAGAGTGACACTCAAATGAAGTTAATGAATGTAACTACGCAGTTAGTACGTCAACCACATCCTCAATGTCCATTGTCTGATGTATTACTTTTAATTAAGACTAGGACTGTTGATCGATTAAAATGTATAAACAAATTAATTACATGGTGTCCCGATTCATTAATCGCGATTAATTGCATTTAAAAATATTTGCTGAGAAAGCCCCTCATATAACAATAATTCAATATATAATGATGAAATAATTATACATAGTTATCTTTAAATATTAAAAAATTATATATATATATAAATATAATAAAAAATATTCTGATATTTAAAATGTATTACATTCTTGTGGCAGAAGAGTTAATCATTGATAAGACAATATAAAAAGCGGCTTTAGAAAACAATGTATTGTTTACTACCATATTATTGATCACAGGAATCCATTTCACAAGTGAATTTGTCAATCAGTTGGAGATTTATTATGAGGGCTTGTTTAAGGACCGGCAATTTACACCTGCGTCAGACATGCTTGTGTAGTGTCTCTGGTGCATTGCGTCATAAACATAAAATGTTTAGGTCACAGTGTCAATAGTACTCAATACTCCTTGTCATATTAAATATAGTTTAATACTCAATCTTTAAACACATCTTGAGATCCCTTAGTTCGCATTTGCTCTCCTTCAAATGTTTTGAACGCAAGAAAGTAACACATGTCTGTGTTGTGGGTTGTTTTCTTCATGTATAACTGCACGTTGCTCATACAGCTGAAATTTCACTTACACAGGTAAACAGGTGGTACTACAAGCTTTCATTTCTCAGGAATCTTTCTTATTATGGTGGGGGCATTGAGATGAATTGCATAAATTTTTTTAAAGCGTTATTTTTTGTAAAATGAATCGCACTGAATTAACTAATTAAGACACGTATGAAATTCACTCAGCCAAAATGTAACACATAACTCACTGTTAACAGAGATCACGGGGGTTAAATTTCCAAATATGCAGGTCGAAGATAATGCATAACTCTGAAACAACATTATCAACTTGTATAGATTCGAATTACTTTGCTATTTGACCATTTATTGCTTATAGCGGCTGTCGCACTAATCACGGTGCACCCATGCTAACCATGTGCTCGGTCGCACTGAACTCATGACAAACTATCAATAAAGTGAAAAGAAATGCTCTCAACTCGTACAACTCATCAGTATTCCATTTAACAGTGTTTATACTCAAACCGGAAGTGTGTTTTGTGCATTTCGTTTCCCAGTTACCTGAAAAGAAATATAATATAGTTAATAGAAGAATGCTGATGTGATGGCTTCTCGTCGCTGTATTTACTACGAATGAAGCTATCAATCACAGTCGCACACCCAACTGAAGCGTGTAATGATGTCATGACGCTGGTATGTCAAATTAAATAATTAATTCTCTAAATGCACATAACACTCTCTTTTTTTAACATAAAGCACAAATAGAAAATCTAACAATATTTAGCAGTATTACAAAAATAACATTTAGCAATTTTATATAGAAAATAGAAATATACATAAACATAACTTGCATTCACTATTTCACACCTACAGTTTATGGTATTTTTTTCTAGGCTGCTACAAGGTATATTATATACAGATGATGACTTCTACTCCTTCAGGAGTGGACACTCTTTCTCCATGCATTCTAAGACGGGGGCGCTTACATGTACTCTAAAAAAAAATTATTTAATTCAAATTAAAACAATAATTTGTCTTTTTAAAATGTCATGTAAACACTTTTGTTGTGCACATGCATGCTCCTGTAAAGGCCACGCTACCGGTCGGATGGCGGTATGCAGCAGAGTGGTGAAGTTCAGATTCAGACTACACCCTTACACCCTCACGTCCGTCTTACACTCCGAAAGACAGAGGTGATACATGACGTGTATTAAACCCGCCGTATTTAACATCCTTCCTTCAATCATTGGATTACACATTGTGTCATGTATACTTGGACAAACTTGGACAGAGTGAAGAAGATTGTAGCTTGACTACACAAAAACCCACTGTAGCTTGATTACAAATGTGCAAGTAATCATAATAAGTGATAAAGAAAAAGGAGAAAGAGAGAGAGAGTTCAAAACACAATTATGCTGCATAGAACAAAATGACTAAACACAAGAAGGCTAATCTCATGTTATAGGCTGACAACTGTTACTCAACCATCAAGAGCAAAGTTTACATTTTGTTTGTTCGCAACAGACAGATTTGAAAACAATCTCTTCTATCAAACCTTTGTAGATGTTGAAATATTCACTACTTCATTTTCTCACCTGTTTGTTAATTACATTTATTTCATGCTTGCTAGCTAACTAGCTGTACTGATAATGGGCGCCTGGGTTATAGAAGTTTTTTTCCCATTAATTTCTTACATGGGATTATATAAAATGCTTCATAAGACATAAGTCATAAGCCAAACCAACCAGCTCTGAGGTGAATCAAAACATTACAAATTTGATTTCAAGCAAAAGCGGAGCCTTGGATAACAGGGAAACGACCTCTGTGGTTGTGTATGTGGGAAAAGTCTCGGGAGCGACCTCTGTGGTCGTAAGCATGGACATAGTCTCTGGAGTGACCCTTGCTGTCATGGGCATGGACTGAGTCTCGAGAGCGACCTCTGTGGTCATAAACATGGACATTGTCTCGGGTACGACCTCTGTGGCCGTGAACATGGGCTGAGACTCAGAGATGAATTCCCTTCTCCTCCTCATCCACCATAAGGACTAAGTTGGCAGTGCAGGTTCTGGGACAGACGAGGCTGGCAACATTTTCTTGTTGGCTGTGGCAGACATGGGCATTGGCTTATTGGCCATGGCAGGCATGGGGTCATTGGTAATGACGTGGGATGCTGGCTTGGCGGCCATGACGTGGGATGCTGGCTTGGCGGCCATGACGTGAAACCAAGGCACGGCCGCGGCTATGACATGAAACCCTGGCTTGGCTGCGGCCATGACATGGAACCCTGTCTCGGCGGCAGCCATGACGTGGAACTCTGGCTCGGCGGCGGCCATGTCGAGGAACTCTGTGGTAATCAGAGTTGGTAATCAGAAGGTTGGTGGTTCGAGCCCCACAGCCACCACCATTGTGTCCTTGAGCAAGGCACTTAACTCCAGGTTGCTCCGGGGGGGATTGTCCCTATAATAAGTGCACTGTAAGTCGCTTTGGATAAAAGCGTCTGCCAAAATGCATAAATGTAAATGTAATGTAAATGTAACTCTGGCTCGGCGGCGGCCATGTCGAGGAACTCTGGCTCCGCCTACTCCACAGTGAACGTGGAACCACTGATCTGCAGGGCGAGGTCGATATATTGGGCCAGATTGAGGGGACTGCGACCGCAAGGCATTAAGGAAGAGGTTGGCTCAATTAGTCCAAAACAAAAAATGTCTTTGAGGGCAACCTCATTGAAGTTCACCTGGCATGCCAGAGCACAAAATTCCTCCATGTAATTCTCCAGGGGTTAATTCCCCTGACGAAGATGCAAGAGCCAAACTGCTGGGTCCATATTGGGCGGTGGAGTATTCTGTAATGTTGTAGATGGCAATGGCAATGACGAAGAGACGATGATGTTGATTTGACAAGAACCCAAGTGCAGTTTATTATTATAAGTGAAATCCACAACCCTAACTATAAACGTGAAACATAAACATGAACATAACTATAAACTATGACTTGGCTATAAACTTAACATGAAACGAAGTACACCAACAAAGATACATTAACAATACTCGACAAAGGACAATGGCAAAAATGAGGGCTTAAATACATGACATGG
Source organism: Xyrauchen texanus (assembly GCF_025860055.1). Taxonomy (NCBI): domain Eukaryota; kingdom Metazoa; phylum Chordata; class Actinopteri; order Cypriniformes; family Catostomidae; genus Xyrauchen; species Xyrauchen texanus. The sequence continues at coordinate 19,283,515 of NC_068298.1, read as the reverse complement.
GGGAACATAAACCAATGAACTAACAGAACTCTAAACAATATAATTCAACAGTAAACCAATGAAAACAAGACACATGAACACATGGAGGGAAAACAGGACATCACATGACTAGGAAACAGGAACCAACAGAATAAACATGACAATTCCCTGATGGAAAAAAATTAATGGAATTTTTACTTTCAGATCCAGACTGTTGCATTCTATTGTGTAAGATTTTAGAGGTTAATTCTGATTGGTTAGACAACAGCCAAAGTAGGGGCACATTATAGTGACTTATGACTATAGAAATGAAACTGAAAGTTATTCATAAATATAACCTCAGGTGAAAGCTTGTTTATAGGTAAATTGCTTAATTTATGCAACAGCATCACCAAATGGAACTGAAGAAATGATTACCTGTTTTTAAGAGGTTCCATAAAAACTCCCCTCTCTTCCATTGGTTGGAAAAACAGAGAGCCCCACCCCAAACTGACACCATTGATTGAGTTATTTTTGCCTTGCTTTTTGATAGTTTTTGATAGTGCCACATTTTTACATTTTTGGGGAATCAATCTTCGAAAGGCTTGCTTATAGTTTGGAGAAAGTATTATAACGTTGGAAAAATTACACATTTGACTTTTGAGAACAGAGACTTGGAGCTACTCCACTGTCAATACAGAGCCACAAAAGGCTTGTAAGCCACAGGTTGAGAACCAATGGTATAGACCCACAGTTTATCTTTTTTGTGCGGCATGAAGGGGCTTTGTGTAAAAGCATATTCGATTTTCTTAGTCTCCCATTTGGGCCATATGCCCCATCCTCAAAGTCGTTATTCATCCATTACATTTAATTATCACACAGAGACTTTCTTTAATACAAGTGACCATCAGTTCAATACAGGGCTCATGAGAGAAGAACACAAGGCTGCCTAAATCTTTCCCACTCCATTTCCTTTACTCAACTGTCTCAGTGCTTAAATCCGATTGTCTTGCTGTTTTATTTGCCCTGTGGGTCTCAGCGCATTGTGGGTCATTTGTGTGGCTTAGACTAGTCATTAGTCATTGTGGACATTCACATAAACACACACACACACACACACATGCACTGAGCGCATCACTTACACACCATCAGAAGAACAGATGTTTTCGAATCAAAGTGTAAACACCTCAGATGGCAGCGCTTTCCATCACAACACATCAGTCTGTTTTTAATTTTTTGCCTCCACATAATGTGCTTTTTTTCAGGTTGGACAGCTTAAGATATGGAAATTTGTATGTGTCTCTGTGATTTATAGAAATATATTTACAGTGCTGAGAAAATTAAATGTACTTTTTAGCTTTCTCTCATTGTCTCTCAGCTGTGGAACAAATATTCATTGTGTTGTTGACCTGTACAGTGTTGGTGAACATTATTTTTAAACGCATCAGTCACCATTCACTTTCCATGTTCCATGGAAGATAGAAAGTCATATGCATTTGGAACATTGTGCTTGTGTATGTGTGTGTGGCAGCAGGCGGAGAGAGAGATGGAGAACAGAGGCAGCGTAACAGAGAGAAATAGAGCGCTTCACTGGAGGGGTGTAACGTTGCTGGCAATGACAGGCAGACTATGACGATGAAGTGAAGAACCCAGGTGCAGTTTATTTACATGAATAACATAAACATGAACTAAACTTGACATGACATGACATGACATGACATGACATGACATGACATGACATGACATGACATGACATGACATGACATGACATGACATGACATGACATGACATGACATGACATGACATGACATGACATGACATGACATGACATGACTTGACTTGACTTGACTTCCAAACAACGTTACATTAACACAATACCTGACAATGGGCAATGGCAAACATGAGGCTTAAATACATGGACAAGGGAGAAACATGAATATGATAACCAATGACGAGACAGAACTGATAACAAGGTAACAAGACAATAAACCAATGAAAGTAGACACATGAACATGGAGGGAAACATGAAATCACATGATTAGGGGAAACAGGAAATAACATGACATGGAACACATGACTATAAAACAGGAACTAAACTTCCAAAATAAAAGACATTAACACAAAACATGAACAAAAACACATATAACTATGACAAGGGGCTGCTCTTTCAGTCCAGTCAACCCATGGCCTCCTGAAAATAAAACTTTGGATGAAATGCACATCACTGCAAACTAACTGGCCAGGAAAGCTCAAAATGGCCCGAGGGACCAATTTCAGAGAGGCTAGAAAGAGGAGAGAGAGAGAGAGAGAGAGAGAGAGAGAGAGAGAGAGAGAGAGAGAGAGAGAGAGAGAGAGAGAGAGAGAGAGAGAGCGAGCAGAGTATGGAAGAAAGAGAGAGAGAGAGAAGAGGAGAGATCACAACTAAAAATGGAAGCGTGGAATAGCAAAGAAAAGAAGGACTAGAGAAGAAGAGTGTAGAATAGAGAGAAAGATGACAGAATGACAATGCTTAACATGTTGAATGTATTTGACTTGCAGACATGCACTGTTTTAAAGAGACAAGAGGCGATGATTAAGAAATGATGAATGCTGTGTGGATGTGCATGTGTGCAATCAGTGTCAATGATGATGAATTAAAATCAAGCACAAACAGACAGGTGTCCCACAGAAATTTACATATTGAGTGTTAAAATTCCACTTGGCACTGCATACAACATTTCTACAGAATCTGTTGAAATTAAATGCTATGTGCAAAATCCTTACAGTAAATTGGCAAAATGACTAACAACAGGTAAGTTTGATTTTAATTTACCAATTATTCTTTTTTGAAATTCTAAAACCACAAGAATTTGAAATGATCTCCATTGAAGAATATTTGTGGGCTTTTATATTTGGTCAATTAATTTCCAAACAAGGTGGCTTTGAATTTTCTTTATTTAATTTTGGGCATGTTGATTTTTGACACTTGGCACTATATATATCTCTACTGAAGTTGATGTTGTAAATACCAAACAGTTTGTGCAAAGGTAAATGACAAATTGACTAACAACAGATGAGTTTGATCTCCAACAAAGAATAATTATGGTCTCACATATTTGGTCCCTGACCTTCTCAACAAGGTGGCTTTGATGTTTCTTCAATACATTTTTGAAGGGTCTGAGGATTTGAATATGCTAAAAGGATGCTAATGTAGTGACAATTTTGTTACTAGAGATACAATATTTCATCTCTAGTTTTTAACCAGTAAATATATTGTCACCTTTTCTCTATATAGCGACAGGGAAATAGAATAAAGAGGACTTCGCACCTGTGTGGCTGATGTGCCTTTCCCCTTTTCCCTATGATTCCATCTCTGCTCATTATGCAGCAGTGAGCAGCATTCTGTCAGATAAAAGACCAGCAGTAATAGAGCATAATGACTCGCTCACATTTCTAACTGCCTCTAAGCTGGCACGCTGTGCTTTGAAACTGTGAAGTCCCAGTCCTTTGACTGTTGTAAACAATGAGGAGTTAGAGAAACAGACAGAGAGAATGAAGGACAGGGGTGATAAAGGAGAATTAACCCCTGAGACTCAAGGATGTCAAAGTGTAGTTCCCTCAGGTGGTGTCAGTTATCCAAGACACCAAGGGATTCTGCTGTTGTGACATAAGCACAAAAAGACTAAGTGTACTGCAATTTGTTCAATGTTGAAGGGCCAAAGTGCTGACTGCTGACTCCTTTATTCTATATCAGTAATTCCTACACCTTTGTAAGTGGTGAGACACTGCCTCATAAAATGCATGTGGATGTACAGTAAATATGTAATATTCCATGTTTTTTGTGGCACTATACACACTCCTTATGTATTGCCATTTTTCCACACAATTGTGGAACTAGTACCTGAACTAAAAATCAGTTCGCTGTAGAACTATACCCATTTCGATTAAATTCCAAGCATAGTTTTTCCACCATGAAAAACTAAAACCAGGAGCATTAATTATATAAACTTTGACGTAAGCATGATGTGACCACAGCCGAGTCGACTCACTTCAAAACATAAACAATGGATGACTCCGTGAATGATTTTGTGTTGATTTTTATTGTCCTCTTTAGTTGTGGAAAACTTCACATGGACAAGATACATTGCAAAGCAGCGTCTGTCCATCTATCCATTTAGATTTGATAATCCTACAATAGCAATAACTTAACAAAAGTTTCAATGACGGTTAACCATACTTATAAAAACAGATGGAATCAGCTGTCTGATTGTCGATGACACATTTTTCTTGACCAATGAGACCAATATTGTTCTGACTCCACCCACATTTTTCCACTTTGCAAGGAAAGTGCCACCTCTGGAGCAGGTTCTTAAAAATGTTCCTGGTTTGCCTCAGGTTTTAGTTCCACATGGAAAGAGTTATTGTGGTGGAAACACAGGGAGAACCTGATATAGAACCACTAACTAGGAAAGTTCCTGCAGTGGAGAAAATGGCTTATATTTATTATGATATGAATTTTATTATAGCAATGATTTTTTTATTTTGTTAATGTAAAAAGGTAAATTATTTGAGGATTTTGCTGTCATTAAGCCGCACATTCATCCATATTGCTGTTGTTTGTGTTTGTTCCATAGAAATGAATTACTTCTGAGTCCGAGCATTGTGGCTGTAGTTGCCTGGAGCCCAAACTTCCAATTATCAAGCACCAAGCATACTCTACCTCAGAAATAGCACAAAGCATACCCTACCTCAGAAATAGCTTTGATGACTGCCTTGATTGCTTTGTGTGAGAGCCTGGTTTCTGTGCAAAATCTTTGTTCAATTGAAGATAGGGATTTCAAAAGTACCAGTACTTCGATACCAAATCGATACTGAAATAAAAAAGATCTAATGATACCGTCAGGCTTACTGTCATAACCTCCGTTCCCCGAGGGAGGGAACGAGACGTTGTGTCGAATGAAGTGACACAAGGGGTCCATAGAAAAGCACCATGCACTGACCGTTTCACGTGACTGTCGAAACAGGTGCACAGCAGGCTATTGCGTGCTAGAGGCGCCTGTACCGGCTGCACGTAGCCCTCCCCAACGCCCCCAACTCCTTTTTTTTTTTGCATACAAACCTTAGGTTTCTGCGCACCTGGAAGGGGGCGGATTTAGAGACTGAGGAAGAGGCCTAAGGGGGCGTCTTCAGAACTCGTCAGCGCTGGCGTGCCGGGGCTGTAGGCGAGGCCGGAGGCAAGGTAGCTGTCCGGTCCGCAAATGGAGTGGTGGTGGCGTAGTGGCTAAAGCACACGGCTGTTAATCAGAAGGTCACAGGTTCTAACCCCATGGCCTCCGCCATTGTGTCCTTGAGCAAGGCACTTAACTCCGGGGGGATTGTCCCTGTAATAATAGCACTGTAAGTTGCTTTGGATAAAAGCGTCTGCCAAATGCATAAATGTAAATGTCCTATTCTTTCAGGAGGGAAAGACCCTGCGGAGGCCATGCCCTGCCCAGTTTTAGGGGGAGGTACTGTGTGGCAAATACACCACATGGTGTCATTACTGTCATAACCGGTGGTAGGTCCAGCCTAATGAGGGGGGACTCTACAAACACAGTGGCCAGGGCAGCGGGACTGCCTGGGGAAACGTGGGTCTGCTGACAAGGGGATCCAACAGCAAAGCTTCTCGCTGGTTGAGGTGAGTGGAACAGGAGTGAAACTCAGCTGCTTGCTGCTTGCTGCAGAACCAGGCTCCGAAGAAAAATTCTGACTGGCATTCACTGCCCCGCTTCCCTTTATACCCCGGGTCATGCAAATTCTGTCTACCAACTTGACATTGGCCTTTTCTCAGGTTCAGAGGTACGATTCGGCGTCCAAAGAAGACCCCGTGTGTCACTTCATTCGACACAACGTCGAGTGAGTGACAGAAGGGGAACAGTGTTTTTGCAGCACTGGTAGTACGATCGCCAACTCAATTCACGACTGCTTTCAAATGCTCACATGCTTATTTGGGCACATGCTCCATTACTTCTTTTTCACTGAAATGGACTATTAATCAAATTAAATGTCCTAGTGTGATTATTAAGCAGAAAAATTAAGTGATATAATGAAATTAATATACAGTCGTCATGTGCTGTGTGCTTTAAAGTGAATGAGTGAAGCCGCTTTATGTGCACTGTGCTTGTTGTAGAAGATGACAGAAAAGAGCGCAGATTCACTGTGAAGGGCGCAGCGCCTATAGGCAGTATATTGCTATAAATAAATCACAGTATTTTGCGCTTAATTTATCACAATGATTGGGCCATATATAACCAATGTCTTATCCAGAAGTGTGAAACCACCATAAAAAACACAGAAAACGGAAAAGCCTTCACGTCAAAATAAAAGCTTGATTCAAAATAAAAGCTTGACATGTGAAATTAAAGAAACTGCATAAAAAATATATCACTAGCTTATAGTAATGTACGATGATTATCTGTAATAATAATAATAAAAAAAGTTGTCATCAATGTTTTCATTTGTAATGTTATGCTTTGTTGTGCAGCACTATTTGACAAAAATAAGACCAGTTAAGATTATGCTGTGAAGATATTTACTTAAGCACTTTGATTAACCGATAAAATAAATAAATAATAAAAAATGCAATGGTATGCATTTTCATTTGATTACATTTATATGATTTTTTTTGATTAGACACTATTTTAATGATGACATTTGAATTAAACTTTCAAATAAAAAGTTTTTGGGAAAAAATAATACATTTAGAAAATGTTTTAACTGATTTTAAAGGATCTTTCTTAAAAAAAACTTGAAGCAATGTTTACTTTATTGAGAAACAACTCAAAGACACATGCAATTGTTTTAATTTATAATTTATATTGATACATTTAACTTTATTAAAGGTGCAGCATGTAAGATTCAAGAAACCTTTGTTATTAATGACACGTTAAGTTAACTGCAGCCAGTTACCTGTTGCTCGTGCTTGTGCTCGTGCACACACTCCATAGGGAGATCACAGATCACTTAACCATTGGCATCATGCAGACAGATGAGGTAGCATTATTAAAATTACACAGTTATGATTGTTTAACTACAAACTTTCAGACTAAACAAAAACTACTTATCAGCTAACATAGAATACTGATACACACATACAGCTACATACTACCGAACTATACCAGACAGTTTACTGTTGCACTGCACTGTTATGTTGCACTATTGCATGTTTTGTATGTCATATTTTGTACTACGATCAGGAAACCAGCGTATTTGCTTAAAATGATCCAGTATACCTGACTTTTATAGTATAAAGAGAAGATCGTTGAAATTATTTGAAAGTTACAAAGCAAGGTAGCTTGCAATTCATTAGCGCTAGCTGGCAAGATCAAGTTATCTAAAATTACACAGATCAATCCTTATGGCACTATATTTCACATGCTTTGCAATTATGTAAGCTTAACTGTAAAATAAGAAGAACACCAACTCAGGGTCGGTTTTGATCCCCAAAACCGAATAAAGTTCCATCCTGGAATCAAATACCCTGCCGATATTCACTCTAGTTTTTGCTTGACCATGATCACGTTTCAGTACAAGGCTCTCGGCAGCACGCATAAACGTCACATCCTTTGGATTTTCCCGGCAAAACCGACCCTCTCCCTTCACATGAAAATCAGTCTACAGGCTTAGGCAACCTAGGATGTCTGGGAAGGGCTCATTTTTCGAAATTGGAATAGAGAATTATGAAATTTGTTCCGAAATGTGTGTATATAGAACTGGATCTCTGATGCAACGGTAAATGGCCAGCACGAGGTGATGCCACAGGAAGTGAGCAGCCATCTTGCATGCCCAAACTGCCATAGAGTGTCATGATTGAAAGGCAAAAATGCCCCATTAACCTCCTGAAACAACAGTCACATTTTGCCCTCTAGTGACAATCATTTTTAATGTTTCATTTGCTCGTGCTGGATAATATTCGTTACAAGGGAGAACATATATGCAGATCACGATGTCAGAGCATTCACCGTGTGAAGCTTATCTGTACAGCACAACATTCACCAAAGGAAGCGGAAAAATTATTTTTAATTATTTTTAAATTCTTACATTTAAAAAATTGTAATGTAAGAAGAAAAAGCTGTAATATCAGCTTGATTTGGGGTGACAACATGGTGTGTTTAAATGTCAAACGGACACATAATTTATTAAATATTTCAATGTATGTCTACAAAGAGTGCTTCAATATGAAAACAGGCAAATCACAGGCATTTTAGGCGATTGAAATCCCGGTTTGACTAGTTTAAAGGGCTAGTTCACCCTCCAAAAAACTTCTCTCATTATTTACTCACCCTTATGATATCCCAGGTGTGTATGACTTTCTTTCTTCACCAGAACACATTTCATGAAAAGTAGCAAAATATCGTATTGCTTAAGAAGACATTAATTTAATAGCTGGTGTCATATTGATGGCGTTTATGTTTCAAAAATGGGATCACCATCCACCAAGGACCTACTGAGCTAAGATATTTTAAAATTTTCTTCATATATGTTTTGGTGAAGAAAGAAAGTCATACACATCTGGGATATAATGAGGGTGAGTACAGTTTTCATTTTTTGGTGAACTATCCCTTAAAATAGTCAAACCGGGATTTTTAAATCACTTAAAATACCTGGGATTTGCCTGTTTTCATACTCAAGCGGACTCTGTAGACATACATGGATACATGTCATAAATTATGTGACCGTTTGACATTTAAACCTAGCGTATCAGTTTAAATTGAACCACCTTTGCTTTGCATGTCTCCCTCAATCTCAGTGCCCACTGTGAATGTGATAGAGGGAGAGAGAGATAAAGTGTGCTCTTTATTCAAGTGACCACGAGAAAAAGGCTCTTTTTGATGAAAACATAAAACAAGTAACTCTGAACAAACACTTGGATGTTTGCAATAAATATCTCAAATTGTCTGCTTATATTTTCTTACCACTGTTTCAGTGAACTTGTTTACATTCAGCTGATCTGTTCGCTGATGAAGTTGGTTAGAGGTAGACTGCCTGATATAGATATGCAAAACTCGCTTGGGCTTTCAAGAAACAGAAAAATTCACAAATTTTATAAATATATAAATAAATGATAACATGTGTGGTAACAACCTTTCTGTATTTAACAAGAAAATAGGACTAGGCTTTTGTCTCTACTCAAAAAGCTGATGTCCTCTCTGAGCCTCTGATACAGCATCCTCTTGTTGTTTGTGGTCAGTGGAGTGACTAAAACCAGAACAGCAGATCCAGGAAAATTCCCATACCAGAGTTAAGAAAATTTTGATCATTAACCACTTCAGTCACAGACATGTGTCAAATATTGCAGACAAGATGTGGTTCAAGGGTATAGTGAGTCAAAAACTGTAGCAGCACTTAAAGTGAAGAGAATAGAAGTAATTGTTGTGTTCTTTCAGAGGGGTGCATTGTCATGGATGAGGGCAATATCTCTCAAATTCCTTCCATCATTTTACCCCATCATCGCATCAGCATCGCTCTGTGCACAGCCCTATTAAGACCACTCTCTTAATAAAAACACCTATAGGGGGTAAATTCTGAGTTAGTTCCCATGTGATTTATGTCAAAGAAATGAGAGCGCACACTCAAAAACCTTAGTGGAATAAGTTGGCACAACGGTCCATTTAGCAAAAACAAAGAGGGTTTAATGTAAATTATTCTGCAGGAGTTTCAGTGCCTTTGTAAGACTGTTATGCGGCATCTCTAAATGGCAGCCGTATGCACCAATGAATCTTTCCTTCTCATATCCATATAATAAGAGCACCTAGATTCATAGCATAATAATTTAATCTCTGATAATTCAAATAATAATACCCTCTGGCAATTTGTGGTGCAATGAATTGGCTTTATTATCTGCGAAATTGCAGATAATTTACATTTTGACTTCCATGTTGGAAAGTTTAAAAGTTATTCAGTTCATTGAGTTATTTTCCACAAGGATTTTTCAACACGATTAATTCGGTCCGGAGACTCATTCAGAGGCCTGTGAGTTAAAGAGATAATAAAACCCAAAAATGAAAATTCTGTAGTCTTTTACTCTCCTTCATGTTGCTCATGACCTTTAACAAATCTATGACTTTCTTTGTTGAGTGCATCACAAAAAATCAGCATTGGTCTGGTTTCAGACTCACATATGGTTCTATTGAACATTGGTGCTTTTCCGTCATCAACTTGCATCATGCACATGATGAAAAATGCAACGTGGGTAGCTATATTTGTGCTTTTTTTTTTATTTGGTGCCATTATGCACACCATACTAAAAAAAAACTTTTGCCTCTCTGCGTCAAATGCTGTTATTCAGCAGTTGTACTTGTCCAAGAGAAGGCGACTATATAGGATAATCACAAGCTTTTCTGATGCGTAACATAGCTTCAGCTTTATTTAGTCATTGCTGCCTTATTACATTGAGTATGTCTTTTAAAAATGGCCATAAAGTGTGATATGGTTATCAGGATTTGGATAATGAGAATTATTACATACTTGATTGCTGTAAAATATATTTTATATGAGGAGGGGAATCACAATTCTTGAATTGTAAAGGAATAGTTCAGCTGAACATTTTCATTATTTACTTACCTTAATGTAATTCCAAACATATTTAATTTGTATTTATTCAGTGGAACACAAAAGTTTAATTTTTAACCTCCTATTGTCTTAGGTACATTTTTTAACTTGGTATGGTATAAATACTGCATAGATTTTGGTACCAAAACCAAATATTGTCACTTTGCCTAGACCATAAAAACAAACAATAGAAAAAAAATACATTTATTTTTGTATGTAATTGTTTAAGAGAAATAATTATTTAAAACAAATTGTTCCTTCCATTGTCTTGATGGATACATTTTGACCCATATGGAAAGAACCACTTGTGGATGTTATGCAGCTTTAAACAGTTGTTTGTGCATATGAACAACCTTTTACCTAAAAATATTGCAAACTTACTCAAATTACACCCCAAGCCCCATACTATTCTTTACCTTTTTTGTCTGCTGGAAAAGGCAATAGAGATTCATGTGTGAATGTACTAGGCATGTACTAACATTTTACTCTAAATTGATTTTCTGCAAGCAGAATAAATCAGAAATTGTTTTAATAGAGTTGATATAATATAAAATGTGTAAGTGATTGAGATAAACTTTTTTGAATTCTTTAAAAACTGTTACTCCATTAATTAGTATTTCCCCCCCTATCATTACACTTTGGAACCACAACAAACTGGTGTTGTACACTAATCAAGAATGTATGCATTGCGAATGGTTTCTTTTGGATTCAGTTCACTCGACATTGTGAGAATCGCTTTTGAGGATTCTTTTCCAGTGACCTTGTTGAAGCATTTGTACAATAACTGCAATCTTGAGATTGGCAATGGTGTTTGAGCCCCGCCCCTTTAGGCACACAGTTGGCCTATATAAGAGGGTGCAAAATCAAAAAAAAATTCAGAATTTTCTTCCATTAAGAAAGTGACATCATCTCTCGTCTTGAAAGCACTCACTGCTTTGCCAGCGAGATACACCTCTTACTCAGGTTGATGTATATGAGACCGCTTCAGCACTGGCTTAAGACTAATGTCCCAAGATGGGTATGGCGCTGGGGCACACAGCAAGTTCCCCTACAGCAAGTGTCCAGACGTGTCGTGGTCACCACAGACACCTCCAAACTGGGCTGGGGCGCCATGTGCAACGGCCACACAACTTCTGGTTCCTGTTCAGGACCATGACTGGGTTGGTACATCAACTGCCTAGAGTTGCTGGTTGTAGAGCTCTCTCTGCCCCGGTCGCTGTGTTTGTAGAGTCCCCCTCGTCGTGGTGGGACCTACTACCGCGACTCTTCATGTGCGAGTGCTGAGTCCATGTGTTGTATTGCCACATGTTGACCTCCCATTTTGGTCAGGATGTAGTCTCTGCAGGGTATTTTCCCCCTGAAAGAATTGGAAAGGAAAATATCGCCTTCCCCTATGTGTGTGGTAGCGTTAGATGGCCCCAGCCAAATTTAATACTCTGTGGAGAGAAAATATAGAGAGAAAAGGCATTGGCTGGTGTGCCCTGCTCCCATGCTAGTCATGTCACTTCCCCCCCTCAGGGATGTGGGGAACTACATCTCGTCTTTTGGGGCATTGGGGGAGGTTACGTGCAGTCTGATGCACCTACTATTATGCACAAAGCAGCCTGCTTGCACCTGCAGTTCACATAACACGGTTCAGCTGTTGTGGCGTTTTTCTATAGGGACACTAGTGTCACTACATCGACACAACGTCAAGTGAATGACAGAAGGGGAACGTCATGGTTGTGTCCCTCTTACCACAGTTCTGTACTAGCCACTGAAATGGATGGACCTTGTCTTGGCACCTCAGCACAAAACCTGAATGGAGCACCTTTTATACCCGAATGTCCAGGGTAGGGGAATGCAAATTCCACTCTCCAATTCTCATTGGCCTTTTCTCAAAGAATGGGAGGTGTTTGGGGCTCTCAAGAGCGACCCCTGGTTTCACTGCATCGACACAACATCTCGTTCCCTCCATCAGGGAACAGAGGTTACGGCAGTAACCATGACGCTATTCCACCAAATATTGTTTTCTGAACTCTTCCTAAGTTAAAACATTAGCATTGTGTTTAGGGCTGATGATATAATATGTTAATTCAGTGCAGTTAATTATATAAAAAGAAAGTGTTAAAAAACAATAACGCAAATAACCATGTCCCCGGACCGTGATGAGGAATATTCCTTCCATCTAGACTGGATGACACGCTGCAGTCTGCCCTTGTCCTTGGAAGTAGTAGCAGCGTACCAGATTGTGATGAAGGATGTGAGAATGGACTCGATGATGGCTGTGTAGAAGTGCACCATCATTGTCTTTGGCAGGTTGAATTTCTTCAGCTGCCGCAGGAAGTACATTCTCTGTTGTGCTTTCTTGATGAGGGAGCTGATGTTCAGCTGATGATAGTTCCCAGGAAGCGGAAAGACTCCACAGTGTCGATTGTGGAGTCACAGAGGGCGACGGGTCTGAAGTCATTAAGTCCTGTGGTCCTTGACTTCTTGGGAACAGGGATGATAGTTGAGGATTTGAAGCAGGCTGGCACGTGACATGTCTCCAGTGAGGTATTGAAAATGTCTGTGAACACTGGAGACAGCTGATCAGTGCAGTGCTTCAAGCTGGATGGGGAGACAGCATCCGGTCCAGCAGCTTTTCGGGGGTTCTGTCTCCAGAAGAGTTTGTTGACGTCCCTCTCATGGATGGAAAGAGTAGTCACTGAGGTGGGTGAGGGGTTGGAGGGGGGGTACCTTTAAGGTGCGAATTGGTGGGGGTGCACAGGCCCCTGCTGAGGTGGGGGAGGTGGAGGTGGAGATGATGCACTGTAGCTGGAGCTGTTGGAGGGTGTCGTGGGGGATGGTTTCAGTACTGTCCCTTTGTTGGGAGGTGTCGTGGGGAGTGGTTACAGGACTGTCGATGCAGGATCTCCTCTGCCATGAGGCAGCACTCCAAAAGGGGGAAGGGGAGAGACGGAGAGGCCGAGGCCATGCGTTCACTGCCTTATTCATGTGCACTCTCTCTTTTTACACAGAAAAAGACAATAGGGGCAAAGTGGCCCATTTTGTTTTCTCACCATCCAATGACGAATACTCCTATACAGCATTGCTTAAATATGGCAACTCACCAAGCACGTGACTCTTGCACGCAGATTCACCAGAAAATGGTCGCCGAGATGGGCAAAATGCCAAACCTCATCAGCATGTCCGACTGGCGAGACTGTTGCTTTCGCTCGGGGGGGGGGGGGGGAGCACAACAAACAGGAGGAAGATTCCGGTGTCCGTCTGCACTCCGTCTTCTCAAGCATAGAGCCAAAATCCCAAACAGCTCCATCTCACAGAGCTCCATGTTCAGAGGCCATAGAACTGGAACAAGTGGTAATAGTGCCTCATGGCGAGAAATGCAAGCCTTGATGAAGCGATATTTTCCTACGACTTTCCAACGACATCTTATACTGTATGTTGCCACTCAAAAATGGAAAATATCAATCCTCATTTCGACATGAGTCGCTAGAAAACAATGCAGGCTTAGACAAATTCGTGCAATGAAGTAAGAAAATCTGAGGGATGGCGCTTTGGGCTTACATAAGGAGCCCATCATGCAGCTTGTTAGAGGTGTCACTTAAGTGCCATCAGCCAGTGAATTGGCGTGATTGTATAAGGGCTTCAGACGATATCATGACACAATGTGGAGTTCCTACGAAAGGGTACAGGCCATCGTTTCTGCAAAACAACAGTTCAAACTCTTTCAAAAATGGTAAAAAGTGTTTAGCATTCTTTCTGCTACTAGTTGCTACTGATGATGATGATGATAATGATGGCAGTGATAATGATGTACATGTTGTGAATCTCGTAACATCTTTTGGCTCATGCATCATTACCTCATAAAGTTTTGTGCTGTTTGAGACCAGATCTTTCCCCATGAGTGTCATTATAGGCTTTCAAAAACACATGGGTGTAATTCACTTCCCTTTATGTGCTCTACGTGAAGAGAGAATTCGGTGTCTGTGCTCCCATTTGTGCTGTTTGTTTTAGCAAGTTTCGTGTTTGTTGCTGAGAGTGAGAAGGGACATTAGGACAATTGTAATGATCTTTCAGTCATATTGTTTTTATTTATGTGTACTTTTCTTTTCCTACCTAAGTGCATTGGAAGGTGTAGAAAATTGGCTGGATTATCAAAAGTCATATTTTACTTTTACAATAATGCTTGAGGTGATAATGAAAGAGAAATGCTTCCTCACTTCTCAGCACAGACACAGCTACTCAACAATTGCATTTGCCTTGTGCAAAAGAACTGCAATACAAGAAAAACTCATAGTCAAAATCTTCATTGATGCATGTGTTGCATTTGTGACTACCATGGGTGGTGACAAAATTAAAACTAATTCAAGCGTCCCAGTTCTGTCAATCAAATCCCACGTCCCTATTCTGCCATCCTTTTGGGTCGGTGAAACAGAAGCTGGCGTCTTTGAAGCGCCTGACTCAGTGTTTCAGCCTTGTACTATGATGAAGTTATTTGTGGCAGAACCTTTGTTTCCATGCCTCAGCGTGTTCCTCCAGCAGCACGAGCAGAGAGGAAGACTTTTAAAAGCACTCAAGGTTTCATCTACACTTCAGTGAGTATTAGAGAGAGAGAGAGCCAGAGAAAGTGCAAGCAAAATCAAGAGAATGAGAGAGAGAGAAAGGGTGATTACTTTAGATTAGTGCATAAAACCAAGCCTCCTGCCAAATCTTTCACATTTGCATCACAGTAGAGCAAAGTGTTGCTCGTAGTGGTGTTTGCTAAGGAAAGCATCACAATACCGTCGCTCGTACTGAGAGTTAGAGATTTAAACAGAATTTCAGTTGTGGGTGGAATCTTTTAACTTGAAACAGTAAGCAACCACCCAGAACACCTTAGCTCCAATTAGCAACACCCTAGAAACTGTATAAATATAGGCTAAAAGCCACTCAGAACACCTTAGTAGCTGCATAGCAACTAGTTATTGATTAAACTTCCATCCATCCTACTACCATTTGCTCTATGCTCTCATTAAATGAGACCAGTCAAAGGTGCACTTTTTTCTTCATAAAACAAAATATATTGAAATGTAATTTTTACACAAATGCGTAAAATCATGACTACAGATGAGATGAAGGGCTATATTTGTGAGTGCGCAAAGTGCAGTGCTACGCATAATTAGCCTAATACGAGACCGGGTGTGTAGTATCACGACCCGGCCCGCCCCGCCCTCCGCTCTGCCACAGTCTTATTATTTGTGAGAGGTCTAATTCTAAGGCATCTGTGGGAGTGTTTGTGCTATTGTGGGTGTAGGCGTGCAAACTGTGGGTGTATTGTATGTAAATGAAGTGCCGCAAAGTGCAATTTGCTATTTTCCTGAGAAATGTGTAGTTGCGTTAAGACGTTTCAATGCCACTTCTTAACTGCACAAGTTCAAATTGAGTTCCTGCATTTGCAGTTTGGAGATTTCACCAGCAGTTGGTAATAAAGTTCATGTCCAAATTCTGAAAGTACAGAACATTAAATAATGTCCATGACAATCACAATTTTTCAGGGGTAATCACTTGAAATTTGTATTAAACTTTCTAGAGGTCATGGTTTATTTTTTCAATAATTTTTATTTTTATGTTTATATGTACTTATTTGTATTATTTACAATTGTATTTATGATTAAATTTGTAGCCTAATGATAATTTTCCAAAAATGTTTTAATTGGGTATGATTTTTGTACCACTTCCTTATTTTGATTATGTTTTAGTTTAAATTTAGAAATATTTTTGGTTTATTATTTTCATGTTTGAATACATTAATTATTAGTTGACCAGTAGAAGTAAAGTACATGGCGATACAATCACTGTTAATACTAGTACATTTCTATGCATATAAAGAAATATGCCTGGCATTCTTCAAGGATGTACATTTTCTATTCTTCTAATTCATTGCATACAGTCCATTTACACTACCAACTTCTTATGAATGTGCTGTCTTTGTTTATATCGCTGGTGCTTGATAGGGTATTGAACACAATAGGACGCAGATGGTGGAAATCCCAGAGAAGATCCTCAGAATTCAATTGCACTTAATCCAGCCCATTTTTGTTTTGCACAGGCGATTTAGCCAAACCCAATTGTGCCTAGACTTAGCACATGCTTGCACGAAAATACAAAAAATATAATGGCCATGCATACTGACTTTGAGCTTATGACTTACGGCATAGCACTGCGCTTAATGCTAGTGCTGTTAAAATAGGACCCAAAGACACATATCAGTCATATCAGTATCCTTATAAAAGCTGTGTAATCCTTCATGGTGAGGGTCCCCTCATGGGGGCTGCCATTTTAGGATCACATGACCAGCCATATACTAAATGCTTAATTCCAGTGACCACCCAGTTTTTGGACACTTTTACGCATGGATCAAATGAATCACGGCTGAATGAATTTCTAAAATGGCATTAGAGAATATGTTTGCATTGACACCAGAAAGCCAATTATTTCGAGAAAGCTACTTAAGGCTCAAAATCGTTGTATGGGTTTACATGAGCTGTGTTCGTTGCTTTATTTTTTTTTACCATATACACGTGGCTCTGTCAGTAAGCAGCATTCTCTACAGCAACTTTATTTTCCCACAACGCTTGTGTAAATAACAAACATGGGATCAGAGGAAGACTTTGCTATTTTATTTTCAGTTTGTTTTGTTTTTTCACTTTATTTGCAATTTGAGATGTTGCTTAGTCTGTTTCCTTCACTTCCTATTGCGACCTGCAGCAGAATTGTGCTGCAATTGTGATGTTTCCCTCCTACATAAAATTATGGGATTCCCCCAATGTATGAGCGCATACACAAATGTGAGGGACCGTCGATATTTTACATTGGTGTGTATAATGTGTAGTTTATAGTGTATGTGATTTTCCTACTGTACTTCCAGAAATGTTGGATTATTTTTGCTGTGTTGACATGTTGTTGGGCTCCACCCTATGACGTTTGTTATTGGTGCTGGTCTAGCGGTGAGACCATCATACCCATGCTATTTACAAGCAAATCCATGCTGATGAATCTGGTAGTCTTGCTGGTTAAGCTAGTTATGAAGCCTGATGGGGACACCAACACACCAGCATCCCATTCCTCCTTCATGATAGCAGTAAATACATCTAATAAATAAAAATAAAATTGAGCATCAATTCATAGATTTCTTTTTTTTATTCTTGTCATAACAAAGATGATCTCACCGCTAGTGAGTAAAAACTATTTGATGTGTAATAACCGCAGAGGACAAACCAGGCAAAACACTAAAAAGGACTGGGAGGAAATGAGGAAAGATATTGCCCATAATAAACCTCTCCAAATTGTGTGTTTGCTTCCCCTTGTGTGATGCTTCAGCAGGGCGTCTCAATTACAGAACAGCAGCCACATCAAAGCCGCAGTCTAATGTGGATCTCCAATAGCATGGGATCCAGAGTAATGGATGGACAGATCTAGCTTACACAGCGCTGCTAGTGCAAAATGAAGTTGTTTTTTTTTTACCCTCTGTTTATTTTCCTCTCAGTTTTCACTGCAACCACCTCTGGGGTTATTCAAACAGGATCTGGATTAATGAAATGCATGAGGAGGAGAGAAGGAGAAACACAGGAGGGTGAGATGGAGAAAGAAGTTGTCTATGGATGGTGCTGTTTCAGGAAATCCACATTGCTTCATTCCCTGGAGGGCATTGAAGCAGTTTGTTCACCCCCTACCCAGTTGTATCAGCTTTGTCTGTCTGTCCTTCTCCCGACCTGGAACTCCCTCCTGAATTATTCTGATCCTACATGCATTTTAAACCATGGGGATTATTGTGAAGCTTGAAATTTGATACATGGAATTAATGGCTTGCAGAGGACTTCAAATGTGCGTTGTTGCTGTGAGCAAAAGTAGTCTCACACTCATCTCTGTTATTAGATGACAGTGGAGATGCTAATTTCACCCTCACCTCAAAGTGTGATTGGAGGATATGAGTTTGAGCTCTTCTTTGTTTCCCAAGGGCACTGTTGATGTTGATAAGCAAGCTGAGCCTGAGGAAACAGACTGAGTTTCTTGCGACACAGAATATTTTCTTTTTTTATGCAATCTAAACTAGCCTAAGTCTGTGGAGATGGGAGAGTTCAATTACTCATCTCATTATCTTGAATTTTTCTCACTGGGCAGAACACAACTAAACAACATGAGATGATGAACCTTTTTGCCTCAGATAATAAAGAAATAATTTTGCATTCAGTATGTGAGCACTGATTTGGGATTAGTGATCTGAGGACTCACTTCTGTGTTCTATTTCCTTTCACGTAGAGTCATCTTGTAATGAGTAAATTGATCACATTTGAAATTTGAAGCAGCAATGATTAGTATCCCTAAATATATTCTAAGTTTCCGAGTGAAGTATAGGTTTAATCCTTTTAAAGCTTATGCTTTCCCTGCTGGTCTTAGCTGGTTTAAGATGGTTTTGGTTGTTTCCCAGCCTGACCATCCCTCTAGAATTAGCCAGCAGATCCATTTGAACTCTCTGCGATACCAGTTAAGCCAGCAAACCAGCTTAAGCTGATTTAAGATTTTTATATTCACAATACCAAATAGAGTTGCAGAAATATTGATTGTTTTCAAACATATTTCCTGAACATTCCCCAAAATGGCCATTGCGCAACAATCAGGTAGTCCTGCCTCAAACTCTTGCTATTGGTTAAGTCAGTTTTGCTGTATTGGGCTACTCCAACAAACCAATCAATGTTTTGATAGTGCCACAGAGCCACAGTGTTTTATTTTTTTTCAGAGATATCAACCAACAAATGGATTACTAATAGTTGCCTCTTCATATTAAGCTGCGATAGGAGAAAATATTTGAACATCGTATTTTAACATTTGACAAAAAATAACACACTTAAGGCTTTTCCGCACCAAACACGGACCTTCAACGCTATTTCTCACCGTGATTACATAAAAATAAAATAAAAACTCTCCCTGATTTGGAATGCCCAGTGCATTCTAAGTCCTCGTTATGGCATAGTGACTCGCCTCAATCTGGGTGGCGGAGGACGAACGGCATCTGAGACGTCAATCCATGCATCTTATCACGTGGCTTGTTGAGTGTGTTACCATTGAGACCTAGTGTGTGTGGAGACTTCACGCTATTCCCTATAACACCGGGAGGTAGAACCACATTTTTGCGACCATGTGGAGGTTAACCCAATTTACCCTAGCAACCGAGCCAATTGGTTGCTTAGGAAGCCTGACTAGAGTCATTTAGCATGCCCTGGATTCAAACTTGAGACTCCAGGTGTGGTAGTCAGCATCTTTACTTTACTTGGGCTACCCTGGCCACCCGCGATTAACATTTGTTATGGAAACAATGGATTACTAACAAGCCCTTCAGACCTGGAACGAATGTCCACTCTGAATCACAGGAAAGAGAATGGCTTAAAATATGCCATTAAGTGGTGGCTCTGAATTTCATATGAAATATATAAAGCACAATCCCACAAATACACTCATGCATGCACAGATGTATACAGCCCACGCAAGAACGCCCACCCAAGAACGCCCACCCACATGCTGCCTCTTCATTTCAAACACACATGCTCTTAAATTGCCTGTTGCTGTCATATGCTACATGAATTGATGGAAGCATGCGTTCAGCTTCTTTCTGTCAGAGGATCACTCCATTGCTCTAAGCAAAGCCCTTTATCAAGGTCCACCACTCCCACCAAGAGTGGAACAGCCAGATAAGCTGAGAACACTTTCCCTCCAGCAACCAGGTTCAGTGTCTCAGGACCTAGTCCAGCTGTATGGCGTAGAACTCCAGGCTCCAAAAGTCTAAA
The DNA here is from genome assembly GCF_025860055.1 of Xyrauchen texanus. Classification (NCBI taxonomy): domain Eukaryota; kingdom Metazoa; phylum Chordata; class Actinopteri; order Cypriniformes; family Catostomidae; genus Xyrauchen; species Xyrauchen texanus. The sequence continues at coordinate 19,263,182 of NC_068298.1, read as the reverse complement.
AAGGCAAAGTGCCTAACACTTCCACAATGTTCCCTAATCAGTTAAACCATTTTTTAGTGAAGAGACCACAGACCTTGAAATCAGATGATTTGGTTTCAAGGTTATTACCACAGTACCGAAGCAAAGCAAAAGAGACACAATTACACATACTGAAAATCTATATTTATTTGCAGTTGAATGTTTTACAGTTTTCTTTAAACACATCTGTTTTTGTTCATTTATGGAAGTCTGATCTTATCACTAAGCTTCAATGATGGGGACAAACTGGCATTTTGTATGGATTAGTGGCACTAATCCATGCAAAATTGCAGTTTTTCCTCTTCACTGCAGCTTTTCTATGTTTGGAGAAAGCTGAGTCACTAAACTTATGTGTTATTGGCAGAGTTATATAGTGTTGGGTTCGAGTCCACATAATTTGAGTCTGAGTCAAGTCCAAATGGGGCCCGAGTCGGACAAAAAGACAGAGTACAAATACATCTGTTAATGAATCTGAATTAAAATGGTAACCCTAAACTCAAAATCAATATATTAAGCTTATTTTAAACTTCACAACTAAAAACAGTTTGTCAATATAAATTAATCAAAAATACCTCTGTTGCCTTTCAGATATATATTTTATGATTAGTTTCTTGCTGAACAGACTTCAAAGTGGTTTCAGAATAAAACCATATGTTTTAGGTGTATGAAGACAAAACTGTCCTTCAACACATTTCTTATTGTGTTCTGTTGACATTTCAATTATTTGTTGCTTTTTCCTCTAAACTCAAACAAAGACTAAAGAAAGTGAAAGCTGTGTTAGTCATAACAACCAGGGTTATTATGTTTAGAATTTAAATGTAGTTTTTATTTCTGTATCATTTTCAATTTGTAAATTCAATTTAATTTAGATTTATTTAAAATTATCCATGTGTAAAGAAATAATAGCCTATACTGAGATTTCTTTCGGAATTGTTTTTCTCTATCTGCCTTCTCTCTTCTCTATTTGGGAAAATACATACTGTAAAAATGAGGGTTTAACTGATAATTGTTTTTTTTAATTCAACATTGTTTCATATGTGATGTTGACCCAACATATCATTGTAATGTTAAGTCAAAGCCATTACCTTTTAAGTATCAGTGCTGACTAAGCATTGTTCAATGGTTGTTTGCTATCTGAGTGGGCAGTAAGACCACCCAAAATACATTTGTTTGTTCAAATAGGCCTTCTGAACACCACATCAATGGTGTAAATTGAGCAGAATCAGAATCAGCTTTATTGCCAAGTATGCTTACACATACAAGGAATTTGTCTAGGTGACAGGAGCTTCCACTCTACAACAATACAATCAATACCAAAAACAGCAGCAAGACATAGGTAATTAAAAACAAAAAAGAATACAAAATAAATAATTATACATATACGTACATACACTCACCTTCATACATACACACGTAGTGCAAATCTAATACAATCTGTTATATAAAGAACAAAAACCTGTATATTATGTACAGAGCAATGTAAGTAATGGCAGAAGTGGATAAGTTGGATAATATAAATTTAAATTAAAATTAAACTGTGTATTGCACATAATTATTGCTCAATGGGGCAATTTAATTGTTCATTAGATGGATGGCCTGAGGGAAAATACTGTTCCTGTGTCTGACGGTTCTGGTGCTCAGTGCTCTGAAGCGCCAGCCAGAAGGCAACAGTTCAAAAAGGTAGTGGGCAGGGTGAGTGGGGTCCAGAGTGATTTTACCAGCCTTTTTCCTCACTCTGGAAGTGTATAGTTCTTGAAGGGGGCAGGGGCAACCAATAATCCTCTCAGCAGACCTAACTGTCCTTTGTAGTCTTCTGATGTCTGATTTCAGTAGCTGCACCAAACCAGACAGATATTGAAGTGCAGAGGACAGACTCAATGACTGCTGAGTAGAACTGTTTCAGCAGCACTGGTGGCAGGTTGAACTTCCTCAGCTGGCTGAAGGAAGTACAACCTCTGCTGGGCCTTTTTCACAATGGAGTCGATGTGTATCTCCCACTTCAGGTCCTGTGAGATGGTAGTGCCCAGGAACCTGAATGACTCCACTGCTGCCACAGTGCTGTTTAGAATGGTGAGGGGGACAATGTTGGGGTGTTCCTCCTAAAGTCCACAATCATCTCCACTGTTTTGAGCGTGTTCAGCTCCAGGTTGTTTTGACTGCACCAGACAGCCAGCCGCTCAACCTCCTTTCTATATGCACACTCATCATCATCTCGGATGAGGCCGATGACAGTGGTGTCGCCTGCAAACTTCAGGAGCTTGACAGAGGGGTCCTTGGTGGTGCAGTCGTTGGTGTACAGGGAGAAGAGTAGTGGGGAGAGCACACATCCCTGGGGGGCACCAGTGCTGATGGTACAGGTGGTGGAAGTGAATTTTCCCTGCCTCACAAGCTGCTGCCTGTCCGTCTGAAAGCTGGTAATCCACTGACAGGTAGATGTGGGAACAGGGAGTTGGTTTAACTTATTCCGGAGTATATCTGGTATGATTGTGTTGAAAGCCGAGCTGAAGTCCACAAAAAGGATCCTTACGTATGTCCCCGGTATGTCCAGATGTTGCAGGATATGATGCAAACCCATGTTGACTGCATCATCCACAGACCTGTTTGCTCGATAAGCAAATTGAAGGGGGTCCAGAAAGGGTCCAGTGATGTTCTTCAGGTGGGCCAACACCAGTCTCTCAAATGACTTCATGACCACAGATGTCAGGGCGACAGGTCTGTAGTCATTAAGTCCTGTGATTTTAGGTTTCTTAGGGACGGGGATAATGACTGAGCGTTTGAAGCAGCATGGGACCTCACACTGCTCCAGTGATCTATTGAAGATCTGAGTGAAGATGGGGGCCAGTTGGTTAGCACAGGAACGAAGGCAAGCTGGTGAGATGCCATCTGGTCCTGGAGCCTTCCTTGTCCTTTGCTTCCGAAAGACACGGCACACATCGTCCTCACAGATCTTGAGTGCAGGTAGTGTAGCAGGAGGGGGATGAGGGGGTTGCAGGAGGTGTTAATGGTTGTGTGAAATGAAGGTCCGAGTGCATGTGGGGTGTGAAATCGGGCCTTTCAAATCTGCAGTAAAACACATTCAGGTCAGTCAGCCAGTCGTTGGTCCGCCACAGGGTTGGGGGTAGGAGTCCTGTAATTAGTAAGTTGTTTCAGGCCACTCCACACTGATGCAGGGTCGTTAGCTGAAAACTTGCTTTTCAGCTTCTCAGAGTAGCTTCTTTTAGCCACTCTGATTTCCTTATTCAGTGTGTTCCTGGCCTGATTATACAAGACTCTATCCCCACCCCTGTAAGCCTCCTCTTTGGTATGACGAAGCTGTCTGAGTTTTCCTGTGAACCATGGTTTATCATTGTTGAATGACAAAAATGTCCTAGTAGGGATGCACATATTTTCACAGAAACTGATGTATGATGTAACAGTATCTGTGAGCTCGTCCAGGTCTGTAGCTGCAGCTTCAAAAACACTCCAATCAGTGCAGTCAAAGCAGGCTTGTAGTTCCAGCTCTGCTTCAATAGTCCATCTCCTTATAGTCCTTACAACTGGCTTTGTTGATTTTAATTTCTGCCTGTAGGTCGGGAGAAGATGAACCAGACAGTGATCAGAGAGTCCCAAAGCTGCGGGACAGAGCGATATGCATCCTTTAATGTTGTATAGCAGTGATCCAATATATTCCTGTCTCTGGTGGGGCACGTAATGTGCTGTCTGTATTTGGGCAGTTCGCGTGTGAGATTTGTTTTGTTAAAGTCCCCAAGAGTAATAATGACTGAGTCCGGGTATTGTTGTTCTGTGTCTGAGATTTGATCAGCCAGCTGTTGCAGCGCTAAGTTCCCAGACGCGTTTGGAGGAATGTAAACACTCACCAGAATAAACTAAGAAAACTCCCGCGGCGAGTAGAACGGCTTACAGTTAATAAAGAGCGCTTCCAGATTAGGACAGCACATCCTCTTTAGTGTTGTTACATCTGTACACCAACTTTCGTTGATGTAAAAGCATGTTCCACCGCCTCGCTTTTCCCCGTTAACTCAGCGATGCGATCCGCTCTGAACAGCTGGAAGCCCGGCAGATGTAATGCGCTGTCCGGAATGGCTTCACTCAGCCAGGTTTCAGTGAAGCACAGTGCAGCAGAGTTTGAAAAGTCAGTATGTGTGAGGAGATGTAGTTCGTCCGCTTTGTTGGGAAGAGAGCGGAGATTTGCGAGATGAATGCTCGGCAGTGCTGTTCGAACGCCGCTGACGGAGTTTAACCAGCGTGCCAGCTCGTCTCCCTCGCCTGCGTCTCGTGAAGCATCTAAACAACACAGCAGCGCCTCCAACTAAAATGTCCAGCAAAACGTCTGAATATTGAAAAACCGGGAAAAGATTATCTGGTATGTGCTGCCGAATGTTCAGCAGTTTGTCCCTGGTAAAACTGATTGGTAAAAGATTGCTAAACACAGGACAAACTAACAAAATCAACAAAAGAATTGAAGAGCTCCACACCGAGGCGGCCATCTGCGGCGCCATGTTGTATCATGATTTAGACCTACCAGTGTTAGCAACCATTTAAAAAGCAGTTCAAATATCAGGACTGATTGATTGTCTCACGTCTATGTAGTCGTTACCTCCCTTTTCTTCTTTGCTCCTCTCTTTTTTATTAATTTCTGTTTGCATGATAAAAACATTTCTGCTTCATAGGAGTTCAAATCATCTTCCTTTAACTTTTCCTTGTTTTCCTTGATTGATGTTAATATGGGAAATGCTTCTCTTAAACCAAGGCCTAAAGTTTCATTTAGATTTTCTCATATTTTTGTTTTAGTTAAAGTTTCCCCATTGATTACAAATGAGCGTCATTACCTGGCATACACTCAACCTGTCAAAGAGCGAGAGAGAGAGAGAGAGAGAGAGAGAGAGAGAGAGAGAGAGAGAGGTCAATTTAACAGACTTACTAGCACAATACAAAATCCCCTAATAATCACTCTGTGTCTGGGAGCTATAAAGAAATAAAAGTGATAAAAGGACTCAGGCACTGAACTGTGAAAATCCCTCTAGTGTTTAAAAGATGGATGCCAACGAAGCTTCCCAAAAGTATTATCTAAGATCTTATCCATGACAGCGGGCATTTTGCTGGTGGGATTACTATGACTTTCTTGCAGAAAGAAATGTATTAACTCCTGTCATCATGAAGAGATGGCAATTCACCAAAGTGCAATGATAGACCAGGGATCAATCCACAGTAGTTCCTGCCTTGTCTCACACAGCCAGTGTTTGCAGTGTTCACTGGACACACATTAAAGTAGATCTTATTCACCAATAAGTGTGTACAAGTACCATGTTTGCATATGAGTTTCTGATGTAAAATTTTAGCTGGATCATCATAACAGGTGTGCTCAGACATAAATTTTCACCCATGTTCTATAAGTGTGGTCACAGTAGGCTTTGAGCAGCATGTAAAATACTTTTGAACACTCTTAACGCTTCCATTTTTAATAAATGAAAAAAAAAAAAAAAAAAAAAAATTCTAAAGGTTAGAATATATGAACAACATAAATGTGCCTTTATGTTGAAGAATACATTCCATAGTTTTCTAAATGAGGGAGCGTGTGCCCATAGCTAGTACTTGCAAACAGATTAAATCAGTTCCATTTAAGAGCATCACTAATGCTCCTGCTCTCACCAAAGAGCTTGCCAGCAAGGTAAGTGTACCATTTTCAAAACCAGTTGAAACACAATAAACTCAGTTTTATTATTTGGGTATAAATTATTGTCCAGGCTGATGCTGAAGTAACGCATAGATGGCATGGTCATGTGATTGATACCTGATATGTTTCTCAGCTCTGGTCAGGATGGACCCACTTGCTTGTAAATACTATAGAAGGATTTTTTTAAAGGAATTGTTCACCCCAAAAAGAAAGTTCTCTCATTATTTACTCACCCTCATGCAATCACAGATGCGTATGATTTCTTTCTTCCTCACAATGCAAGTGAATGGTGACCAGAACTTTGAAAGTCCAAAAAGCAAATAATTGCAGAATAAAACGAATCCATATGACACCAGTGGTTAACTCCATATCTTCAGAAGTGATATTATAAGTACGTGTAAGAAACAAATCAATATTTAAGCCCTTTTTTTACTATAAATCTCCACTTTTGACTATCCCCGACCAGAAGGTGGCGATTAAAGTGAATCGCCAAAGAACTGAATAATATGAATGTGGTAGTGGAAGTACCGATTTATAGTAAAAAATACTTAAATATTGATCTGTTTCTCACCCTTACCTATTAAATCACTTCTGAAGACATGAATTTAACCACTGGAGTGGTATGGATTACTTTAATGCTGCCCTTATGTGCTTTTGAAACAACATAATGGTGAGTAAATGACAAGCGTTTTGGCTGAGCTGTCCCCACCATATTTTGTTACACACAATTTAAATTACATTTAGGAACAGATGTTAATACTGTTAAAGTAGTATGGAAGACTGTTGGGTGCAGCTACACTCAAACTAATTATTTTTCCATTGATGTCTCTTATTATGTTTAGATTTTGTGCTGCAGTTGTTGTGCCTCGGCCTTGCATTTGGTCATATTTATTTCTGAGGTAGGCTTAATAATCTGATACTTGAAACCTAAAGTCTTGTGTAGGGCCTGTCTTACTGTTATTAACTAATAGTACTATTAGTAACTACTGTGATGTGCAGGGCTACACGCAGTGTGTTCTTCTGTAAATTGTGATAAATTTGCTTGTGGCACTATGTGGTATATACAGTATGTCCACATGGATAGTGAATGAGACCTTGTCAGTTTTCCTGCAGAATGTATATTTCACATGACAAAAACAAAAACAACAAACAAACCAAAAAAAACAACAACATCAAAAACATAAGTGTTTGCTGGGATTCATTCTTTCTGATATCAGATATCAGTGGCATAATGAAGTAGGTGATTTTTTGGTGAGCTCTATAGTTTACACCATTGTCTAGATGCTAAAAAGGGAAATTATATTTGCACAGCTCACTAGCATTGATTAGACACTATCAGAACCTGTTTGTGGATTCCATGTCGTGAACAACTTCTATAATTTTTATTTTTCAATTATTGTAATACTGCTGAAGCCATGTTTCTGATCTTCCTATAATGTAGTATTACATTACCATACAGAGAACTTATGCTACATTTAGACACTTAAGCCACACAAAAAATGCAGGACATGCATTTTGTTACAAAATATCTATTTTAAAGAAATAGATCTATTTTAAAGAAATAGAGCCAAGCACAAACACACTTTTCAAGGAAAACATTGAGACTGGTTGGTTAAATGAAATAAGAAAACCTAATAAAAGTTATTTCAGAGAAAATGTCTAGCATCAATTGTTTGACGATGCCACTTGGTTTGATATTTGTATCTAATGCAGTAACTTTACATTTTAACATGTGACCTAACTCTCCATATATTTTTTGACAGCTGTTACTGTCATGATAAAACTGCCCAGTCTCATACTAGGTTGAGGATTTCAAGCAAATGATTAGGCTCTATCCTGATGCTGTCAATCTTGACCTCTCACTAGATTTATCCGCCTATAAGAAGTAAACTAAAGAAAATGGATCTAGATTAGTTTTAAAGTTTAAAGAAAGGAAGAAAACAATTAAACATTTAGTAGAATACCAGTCCATTCCCATCATGAATTCTAAGCTTTCCTTCACCTCTAAAATTGAAAAAAGTGACATTGCTCCTCAAAACATACACAACAGCATTCCCTTTATGCACTAGCATGGAAGTAAGTAAAATGAATTGTGTAGAACTAACATGGATTGGGTTATCCTTGGACAATCCTGGGCTGTGACTGACTACCTACAGCATTCCCTTCCCATCTTTTCAATCCGTCTCAACTGAAAAATTAATGAGAGTATCCTCACCACGTCCATTACATTTTCAGGGCCTTATATTGTTAACAGATTTCCCCCTGGTTCCATCCTAACAACCTATCTTTACTGTCAGACTCAGATTTGGTTCTCCAGGTGAGCTATATACAATAGCAAACATTCTATGCATGCTAATGGAACCTCTGGTATGAAGTTTGAATTTTCCTTTGCCTGAGGTGGCTGGTAGAGTTTTATCCATAATTCCCCATGTAAAAGCATAACATTTCCCCACCAGGGCTGGGACTGAGATGTGTATATATATCTTTTTGCAATATGTGTCATAGTAGCTCCCCAAATGTGCACGCCTAACTGAGAATGTGAATTTCCGCTCATGCCTAGAGGTCTAGATTAGCTCTTTCTAATCTGTGTTGTGTGAAAACTTGCTAAAATGAAGTGCTCCATTGATGTCATTATTCTGTTGAAATCATGTATCAGGCTTTTTTAGCGCTGTGGAAATGTGCTCAATCCACTCAAAATCCCCTTCACAGATGCATATTCAACCTGAAATGAGGGGGTCAGCATTCAGAAGCTATTATTACTCAACTGGCCTTTATTAACCCCTTGGTCAGAACCATGGGATGCTTAAGGCTCATCATTGTCCAATTCACCATCTAATTTTTGCCCTGCTTGCTCCGTTGTGATAGTGATTACCTCACCCTGGCTCACCCAGTGTTGTCAAGGAGATCATAAGCAATCATTATTAGGGCCAATTTTAATCACTCAGTGAGGTCATTATGTAGCTGTAAGATAACACAGTATGGCTACAATAGAGGACTGGAATTAACCACGAAATGCAATTAGCAGCCCCGTCTCAGACATGGTCATGCCCTTCCCTAATTATATTGGGGTCCATTGAGGTTATTGCATTTCACACAAATATACCTGTATAGTTTCAGGACTGCAGACACTGTCATCTCAATTTTTGTCATCTTTCAAAGCCCTGAAAAAAATTATACCTTAAATCTATGATTTAAAATGCTAGATTGGCCAGGCTGGGGTATGAGCCAGACCAGCTTCAACCAGCTTCAAACCAGATTAGCATGGTTCAAGTTTTTTTTTTTTTTGAGCATGGAATTTAAATAGAAAAATACATCTTATTTAAATTACAGACACTTACTCAAGCAGAGTCCACCATAACTTCATAAGCACTCCTGTCAGTCATATTTAAGAGTGCCACTTTTGAATTATTACTCTTGAAAACAAGTAATATTTTACATGATCCTTTTTAATTGATTCCACGCTTCTGTCCTGCCTCAGTGATTAGGTAATTAAAGCTATTTAATGGGCCAATCTCATTTTGCTGATTGATACTGTGACCAGAAACCACGACTCCTGAGGGGCCAGCATGCTGTCTGCACTTACCTTATAATTAAACAAGCTTATGAATGCACAGTGAAAACAACAACCATTAGCACAGCCAAATACTGAGGCAATCATATCCTTTATTTTAGATTACTACAAATTTTGCCTATGTTTTGTTTACATGTATAAGTATAGTTTTAATTACATTTGAGCTAGACAAATGCTAATGTTTACCAGGAAAAACATAGACATGCTTGGTAAGATTGCATTATTTGTGTGGTATTGGTATTGTGTGCCACTGAATCATGGTGTTATTTACCATTTTTAGTTCTAGAAAATCTCACTCATGGGGAAGCAAAATTATAATTTTTTTCTTAAAGGAATTGCTCACTCAAAAATGAAAATTCTGTCATTATTGACTGTACCTCCAAGAATCTTCTCACAGCTCTTTTCCAAACAGTCACAATGTCACAACAGTTGACCATGGAAGATTTTCAGTAAATAACTACTTAAGTTTAGCTCTTATTTCTTATACAACGCTATCGTATGACTATTAACTTTTAATCATAACTTTTAATCATATTATCTTTTTTAACTCTTGACCACCACAGACATGGGAGGACTTTCTGAAAGAAACTGCACATTTATATAGTGACAGAATTGGTTCTATGTGGTAAGCAGGGGTGTAAAGTAACGAATTACAAATACTCACGTTACTGTAATTAACTACTTTTCCCCAAGAATTGTACTTTTTTAAGTAGTTTAACATTTTTATACTTTTACTTGAGTACATTTTTAGTGCTGTAACATTACTTTTACTGTGCTATTTTCCCACCGTCTGTGTGCGCTACTTCCCTGTCCTGAATGAATTTTTATCTATCAACATGATTGGCTAGGGAGAGTCTTGTGACTCCCTTCAAATCAAATCACACGTAAAAAACTTGAACGGCAGCTACAGATCTGGCGAACCAGCTCAACACCTGAATATCACTGCTGCACCTGGAAGGGCTTTTCGCAGTGAGAAAGGCCAATTGCTTGACTGTGTCATGTGAGTTTAACTTGCTCAAGCCAGATATCAGCATTAATCCTACCTCTAATTTGAAGAAGCATATCGAGATACATTTTTATATTCACATTTCTGCTTACTAGATTCTGTGTGTCTATAACGTAGCCTGTAATTTAACTAGCTATCACTGAGATTGTTGCGTTGATGTGAGAGATTAAAGCAATGTTATCAAAAGGGCTGGGGGATAAAACAATCTTGATGTTTATCTGAAAGATATATATATAGAGAGAGAGAGAGAGAGAGAGAGAGGATGATGTCCTTGATATTGTAAGTAGTTTTCTATATTTAGCCTATTTTTAATATCTAGATCAGTTGTGTTCATTACATTGATCGCGATAGCAAGAGCACTACTGGTTGGTTGATATAGATAAAATATAAAAGATAGATTTTTTATTGTCGCTGCGTGCTGTTTGATTGACAGGCGGCTTATGTTTGTGCGCTATTGCGGGTACATGCCTAAATGATCAAATACACATTATAATTCTGCCAATGCACGTCTTGATGAAGCATTACTGTAAACACAGGCTGTTTTTCTAAAGTGAAGGTATGTTGTTGGACATATCAAATGTTGGACTTGAAGTGTACATGTAACCAAATTGAGCACTGTCTAGTAAGCTATGTCATATAAAGGCTATTAAGCAAACAACATTAACAAGGAAACGAGAAAACCACTCACTACTTTTGACTGAATAACTTGAGTAGCTTTAAAAGTATTAATGCAATATAATACATTTAATAATAATTTTTTTTTTTTTTATAAAACCGACTCCTGATGTAGAGATTGTGTTAATTTGAATAATAAATGACCAGGAAAGTAGAGATGATAAAATAATTTATAATTATGATTAGTCGTTATAAAGATAGAAAAGTAGCAACATTTGTACACCAATACTTCAGCAGAACATTACACCAGTCACAGACTTCCGCATCATGCATTAGAATGAACTATTTCTGGGCTTAAAAAAATACAAGAACTAAATCAATTTGGAACATTGTATCTCAAAATGAGTACCCATGTGCTACTTAAAGAAATAGTTCAGTAAAACATTTGTAGAATCAGTAGATGTTGATATGCATGAAGAATGTGAATTACTAAAAACAAAAGAAGAAGAAAGTGAAAGTTAAAGTGGAGATTGACTGAACATAAAAAATGAACATAAATATTGTTCTGTACCTCACCCAACCTATCATATCACTTCTGAAGTCATGGATTTAAACACTGGAGTCACATGGATTAGAATACTTCAATGCTGACTTTATGATGACCAAATTTTGGCACCCATTCACTTGCATTGTATCGACCAAAAGAGCTGAAATATTCTACTAAAAATCTTAATTTGTGTTCTGCTGATGAAAGAAAGTCAAACAAATCCAGGATGGCATAAGCCCTAAATAATGAGAGAATAAAAATGTTTGTGTAAACAATCCCTTTAAAGCCGGATCCGGCCCCTGTACCAAACAACTGCTCTACCGCTTCTATTGTGCCAAGTGACCCTGCTTTTTAGCGTATTTACATTCCTTGCAATGTTCTGAATATGTTTAATGCGCAACAATAACTCTCAGTCGGCATTAAGGGAAAGTTAGACCCTACATGTAAACTGATTTTAATGTAATTGTTTCATACATTATTATATTGAAAATAACTTTTTTATCTTTTTATTTCTGTTATCATGTCTCCCTTTTATTTATTATTTTTCAGTCAGATTCATGTAGAGTTTACAGTATCAAAGATAATTGATGTATTTAAAAGCTGGCAGTCACAAACAGCTATAAAATACCTATATATTATATTGTTTCTGGCAAACAGCCATGATTGGGAATGTAAATTAGGGTATGTGTGCTACATTTTTAAATTGCAGCATAGAGTTTTTATTATAAAGAGGCATAACTTTCGCAACTCAGTACTAAATACTCACTACTCATGAGTACTTTTAAATGACCTACTATTTTACCTTTACTTGAGTAGTTTTTAGAACATGTACATTTACTCTACTCAAACAAAATATTTTAAGAAGTAACAATAGTTTTACTTGAGTATTGTTTTTCAGTACTCTTTCCACTCCTAGTGGTAAGAAATAGCAATATTGCTAGAATTTGTGAAAATGATAGCTGATATTCCTTTGCTTTACCTCACTATTTAGTTTTGCCTGTCAATAAATGTGACCCCGTCTGTGAAACCCCGACTAAAGTCGCATAATCTAATTATGAAATTAAGAGCGTTAAAGTAGTCATAGCCATAAAAATTACCAAAAATAGGTAATGTGTGTTAATTGCTGAAAATGATATATTATACCAAGGGATTTGAGATACAATACTCAAATTTTTATTTATAACATCATAAATACTGAAATGAATAATTATGTTGGTTGAATTCCCACAAATTATTATATAACCAGGCTTTTTTTATTATTTGAATACTAATTTTAGACTTTTTAATACCAAAATGGACATACTTTTGTGAATAGAATCCCTGAGATTACCAAATATTTTGCATCTAGGCAATTTTAGAATGTGTGGTTATGTGTATACAAAGTTTGAGACAAGGGATAGTTCACCCAAAAATGAAAATTCTGTCATAATTTTCTTACCCTCATGTTGTTACAAACCTGTATGAGTTTCTTTCATCTGTTGATCACAAAAGAAGATATTTTAAAGAATGTTGGTAAAGAATGTTGGTAGCCATTGACTTCCTACTATGGAAGTCAATGGCTACCTTCAACTGTTTGATTACTAACATTCTTCAAAATATATATTTTTTGTGTTCAACAGAAGCAAGAAACTCATACAGATTTGGAACAACTTGAGGGTGAATAAATTTACTAACTTTTCATTTTGGGTGAACTCTCCCTTGAACGTGTTATTTTATTTATTTATTTATTTTTTACTCCAAATTTACTCCAAATGTTACACAGTAGCCCAGTAAGAGAATGAGATTTTCTACTGAAACTGTATATATTCATTTCTATATTAATGACATTTTCTACTGAAATTGAATTTTACTAATAAAGTTATACAAATCATTCCACTGAATTGACTTGGTAATTCTTGCTACAATCAAGCTCTTGCGGTCTTGGGGAGGCTGTCCCCCTCCACCTTGAAGGTGTATGTAGCCGCTATCGCGGCCCACCACAACGCAGTGGGCGGCAAGTCCTTGGGTGAGCACGACTTGATTATCAGGGTCCTTAGAGGCGCCCAGAGGCTGAACCCTCCCCGGCCAAGCCTGTTCCCCCCCTGGGATCTCTCAGTGGTCCTCTCGGGCCTTCAGAGACCCTCATTTGAGCTGCTTGACTCAGTTCAGCTCAAGGCCCTCTCCTGGAAGATGGCCCTCTTGATATTGCTTGCTTTCATCAAGAGGGTTGGGGATCTGCAAGCTTTAGATACTCACGTCATCCTAACACCGTGATCCTGAAAGCGCTGCCCCGGGAGCAGGCAGACCCAGCCTTTTCGTTGCTGTGTCCGGTACGTGCTCTTCGCATCTATCTGGACCGCACGCAGCGCTTTAGATGTGCTGAGCAGCTCTTTGTCTGCTTCGGTGGACTGCGGAAAGGGAACGCCGTCTCCAAACAGAGGTTAGCTCACTGGGTTGTTTACGTCAGCTCTCTGGCCTACCAGACCCAGGTTGTGCCCGCCCACTTGTGGGTTCAAGCTCACTCAAAGAGAAGTGTGGCATCCTCGTGGGCACCGGCCAATGGCACCTCCCTAGCAGGCATCTGCAGAGCAGCGGGCTGGGCAACACCCAACACCTTTGCGAGATTCTACAATCTCAGGGTTGAGTCGGTCTCGTCCCGTGTTTTGTCAGGTTCGAGCTTGTAGAACTCGGTAATACGGAACAGCCAACCGGGTGTTCCGCTTGCACCTAGCGCCCTTCACCAAGTTGATCCAGTGCCACTATGCTCTCGCTTCCTGGATGTTCTTCCTCCCTAGCCTTCTGGCCTGCGAATTCAGTGGAGGAATTTGCAACCAGACCCACAACAAGCCGCAAGTGATCTGTACTGTGGTAGGGCTCCACAGACTTAATTCTCTCTTCAGGCAACTCCATGTGATGTATTTTCCGCGGTACGGTCCCCCTGTCGGCGGACCCGAGTCTCCCTTGGGCAGTCCCTCTGCCCCCCTATGTTTGTAGAGCTCCTCCCTCATCAGGTAGGACCTACCACCGCGCTACTTCCATGTGTGGCTTGACAACCCATGTGGTGTATTGGCCACATATCACCTCCCCCTAGTCCTGGCAGGATGTGGTCTCTGCAGGGTCTTTTCTCCCTGAAAGAACAGGATCGGGAAAGATCACCTTCCCTGACGCATCACCTTCCCGTGGCTGGCTGGCTTGCTCCCATGATGGTAATTTAGCACCTGTTCCCTCCTTAGGGGTGCTGCGAACCTAAGGTCTGTATATGATACCTTTTTCTGGGGGCGTTGGGGAAGGTTACGTGCGGCCGATACAGTTGCTTCTAGCACGCAGCAGCCTGCTTGCACCTGTGTCAGCAGTTCACGTAACACGGTCTAGTGCATGGCTCTTTGAAATGGGACCCCTTGTGTCACTACATTCGACACAACGTCGAGTGAATAACAGAAGGGGAATGTAATGGTTACTGTTGTAACCTCTGTTCCCTGATGGAGGGAACGAGATGTTGTGTTCCATTTGACACGACACTAGACCTACCACTGTGATTGGCCGAAACATTTGAAAATAGTGCATTTTTGCACTATTACAACAAAGACATACAACAAAGACATTTTTCAATCATGGCCCAGGAATCCCACTTTGAATTTAATTAACCCTATTTTATAGAGGATCATGTTTAATGGATCAAATAATGTTTGATATAAAATAATATTTTATATATTTTACATACAAACATCTAATCTGTTAAATAATTTCTCTAGAGCATAAATGAATGTACCGATTCATTGGTATGGTCTTAAGGTAAAACTGAATGGAATACTTTTAGAGTGAGTAGTGTTATATGCTGCAGGGATGAACCACAATTTTGATCAAGATCATAAAGGCAGAGTTCATCATCCTTTTTACGAGTGCTAACCTATGCTTGACGTTGTCCTCTGCCTGTTTCTATTTTCTATGCTTTTCTCACCCTTACACATCATCCTATCCTGTTTACTTTCTCTCTCTTTCTGTTATTCTCTCTCACTATCTCTGGCTCTGCATGTGTTCTGGCACACGAGTGAACCTGTCATTAGCTGCAGGTGTTCAGGTCTGCTTGTGTTGGCAGGCTCCTTTATCTGGACTCACATAGAGGACAGACTGAACATCCACAGCTTTAATTCTGCTGGTCTTTGGACAACCAATGAAAGTGAAACGAATCTCAGTGGAACAATTTGTAAAACTGAGAGATTGTCAAATTAGGCTTACTTGAAATGAACACTGATCAGAAAACTACAATGTACAAAAAAGAAAACAACAACAACACTGGCTTTCAATTGTGTACATTGGATAAAGTTACTGATCTACAACATGAAGAACATTAATCTTGATGTACATTAATCATTATGATGTGCATAAAAACACCCTTAGATATTGCCATTCATTAACCTTAAAATTACATATAATGATCATAATTTTACATAAGCTATGATCTGCAAACTTTCTTCTTTTCAAAATGACTTGAGCAAAGAACACAATTCCAATGCTAGCACAGCAAATAAGAAACAAATGGCTCTCTCTATTACTCTTTTTTTCTACATCACTGAGTGGGTGGATTGAGCAGAAATCAAAAAGGAATGTTATTATGATTTTCCAGCACGTTTCATGGTGTATATTTAAGGCAAATAAACTTTGCCAATGCTCTTTACCTTTACAATGCAACTTAGTCAACTATTGTTGCAGTGTCTACAGTGTATACTGTACTGTCCATTATAATTTTACATCCCATAGTACAGGATCCAGCCATATAAATATTGTTTATCCATATTTGTTTATACCACATTCATATTCATCCCCAATACAAAGAATGAAAGAATGAGGAAGCTTATGAAAATTCCTCCTGCTCAGAATAAAAAGAAAGCAGAAATCCCATCCCTCCCTTCATTTGTCCAAGGTTTCATTCCTATAGTCCCCCACTGTCCTCACTGCTCCTTCTCTGCTTAATAAACGCATTGACAGATGCATCCTGGCTTGTCACATGGACATTTTCTAATAATTCAAGGCAGTGAGTGATTTTCTTTCCCTGTTCCTGTGAGATCTGTCCCCATGGTCTGTTTCATTATTCTGTTGTGTTATTGGCATGATGTGGTCTCCAAGGTCTTGCAGGTAAACCATTCTGTGAGAACATACTCAATGCCTCTTTAATACACTAGCCAAGAATGTTACCTATTGCTGAGAGATTTGAGTGCCACACTCCTGCATCACAGACTTGTGCAAATATAAGTCATGGATGTGCTGTGTAGATTTTGGAGAATTATTAGGTCATTTTTTGGTAATTTATATATTTCAGGCCTGACTGTGTGCTGCAGGCCTTGCTTTAGAATACCAGTTGCCATGGTTACTGTTGCCCATGGAAGTTGGATTGTTGCAGCAGCAGTTTTGTAAACGCCTTAAATACATGCACATGCCTCGTCAAAAGGATGTCAAGCTTTTGAACTGTATTGCATGTTGCGTAGTAACTTACATGGATGCAGTAATGAGCTTCAGTTCTTTGTATATAATTTAGTACGTTTAATTATTATTTTTAACTAATGCAGCATAATAAACACCATTTGAAAAGTGTCATAAGCAAACTTCTCAACCAATATACTGTACACTATATGGTATAGACAAAAGTATGTGGATTCCCAAACACCACACCACATGTGCTTGTGATGTTTAAAATCATGGTCTTTAATAGGAAGTTGGTCCTCTCTTTGCTGCTATAACAGCTTCCTCCCTTCTTCAGAGGCTTTTTATTAGATGTTGGAACATGGCTGCAGGGATTTGCTCCCGTTAAGACATGACATCAGTGAAGTCAAGCACTGATGTTGGGTGACAGGGCCTGTATTGCAATCGGTGTTCTATTTCATCCCAAAGGTGTTCAGGTCTGGGCTTTATGCAGGCCATTCAAGTGTTTCCACACCAGACTCAGTAAAACATTTCTTCATGGACCTCAATTTGTGCCCAGGGGAAAAGAAAAGGGCCATCTCCAAACTGTTGCCACATTTATCTATTTGTGCAAAATTAGATGCGCAAATAGATAAAATGTCATTGTACTCAATGGGGGGCTAGCCAAACCTGACGAGCCAAATAAGGGACTAAAATCTTGGATCTCAGGTTTCATTTTCAGTGAGCAAATAAACATTTCCAGGTTTTATTGCTGTTACAATTTCAAACTTTTAATTGTTTTAGACAAACATTTAGCCCCAGTTTGCAACATGATCAAACAGTACATAAGATGCTGTTTCCGAAAGTTCCATTACAATAGGATCGGAAACAGTATGCCAACTTACTGATATGCTCCCATCGGCAGGGTGGGAGGGTTGCTTTTGAAATGTATTCCACAAAAGATTACAGAACACGTACTGTAAAATGTAATATGTAACATATTGAGTTAGATTACTCAAGGTCAGTAACGTATTATAAATACTATGGATTACATCTTCAGCACTGGTAGATTTTTTTCTCTTGTTTTGACTATAAAAACTGCCAGTACAGTAAGACCAAATACACATGTAAAAAATAAATTATCTGAAAAACCAAATTTTCTTGATAAATAAATATGATTGTGCCTGCTAAACGTGCATGAAAAATGGCTAGAAATAGCATTTTAGTTTAGCATAAAGCTGACAATTTACACAAGGTTTATTTCTATTTCTTCTGTTCCAAACTTACTTCAAACTTACTTCTCTGTAGTAAGTTTGAATGTGCCAAGAGGTCAGAGTGTGATATTTCAGCTTTCTGTCAGTCACATGTCCTTTTGTCTGAATTTCGCAGGTCAGAGTTCATCAAACTTAAACTTTCGTTTGTGTTATGTATACCCTGTCTTGTTTCACTGATGCCCTTTTGTTTGCCATTTTTGTCACTTTTGCATTTCTTAGTTTTCACTTTAGTCCCTTATGTAACTCCATAGTCCCCTTGTTAGCGTTCGTGTTTTCTGTCATTGTTTTCACCTGCCCTCATTAGTTTGCCTTTTGCTTCTGTTAATCACCTTGTTATCTTGTTTGAGTTCTGTTCGTTCATTGGCCCTTTTTCCCATGTTTATGTATTTATACCCTGTTTCTTTGTTCAGTCCTTGTCTATCATTGTTTGATGTCAGCCTGGTGTGTGTTTCCTTCCCGAGTCCTCTGTTTGTTTACATCGTGTTTAGTTAGCAGTTTTTATGTTTGATTTCCCCATTGTGGGTTGTTCCTTTGTTTTTACCTGTTTGTTAATTAAATAAAGTTTAAACTGCGTTTGGATCTGCATCTCCTCGTCTGCCTCGTTGCTCAAGCGTAACAGAACGATAGACCACACATGGATCCAGCAGCTATATGGGCCAAATGCCGGTTGCAAGAAGACCAGCCTTTGGTAGACCACGCTCTCTACTTTCTCCTCCTGGCGACCTTTACGGACTTCCCGGACTTCGCATTGGTGTTTTTTTTTAAGGACAGCTTAAATCCCTCGCTGAGGGAGCGGGTGCCATAGGCAACGCCCGGCTGCACTCTCTGCGACTACCTGGAGACGACCCTACTAGCGTGCAGCTCACCGCTCCCTGTCACACCAGCCTCACCTGTCAGCGAGCAACCCCCCACGCCAGTGGCTTCCCTTGAACCTGCACAGACCACTTTGTCTGCCCGGAGGAGGAGGAAAAGACAGGCTTCCGCCTCCCGGCCCACGCCTGCCCCGGTCTGCGAGCCAGAGCCCACGCCTGCCCCGGTCTGCAAGCCAGAGCCCACGCCTGCCCCGGTCTGCAAGCCAGAGCCCACGCCTGCCCCGGTCTGCGAGCCAGAGCCCACGCCTGCCCCGGTCTGCAGGCCAGCGGCCACGCATGTCACAGTGAGCGAGCCAGCGGCCACGCATGTCACAGTGAGCGAGCCAGCGGCCACGCATGTCACAGTGAGCGAGCCAGCGGCCAATTTTGTCACAGTGAGCGAACCAGCGCCTACGGCCTCTACCGTCAGCGAGCCTGAGCCCTCGTCAACCACGGCCAGCGAGCCTGAGCCCTTGTCAACCATGGCCAGCGAGCCTGAAGCCACGCTGACCAGGAACAGCATCCCAGCTTCGCCAGTCGCATCAGCCCGGAGGAAGAGGAGAAAGGGAGAGGTCTCTGCACTCCATGCCCTATGCCCTAAACCCCCCTTGGCTCTGCCCTCAGCGCCCGGCGAACCCAAGCCGGCACATACCACGGTAACCCAGCCAGAGCCTGTAGCCTCAGACGTCAGTGAGCCAGTGCCGATAGCCTCAAACGTTTTGTGCCAGCGCCTGTAGCCTCGACCGTCCCTGAGCCAGCGCCTGTAGCCTCGACCGTCCCTGAGCCAGCGCCTGTAGCCTCGACCGTCCCTGAGCCAGCGCCTGTAGCCTCGACCGTCCCTGAGCCAGCGCCTGTAGCCTCGACCGTCCCTGAGCCAGCGCCTGTAGCCTCGACCGTCCCTGAGCCAGCACCTGTAGCCAGGACCGTCCAAGAGCCAGCGCCTCCCGAGCCTTCCAGGGCTCCGCCTCTCGAGCCTACCAGGGCTCCACCTCCCAAGTCTCTCGAGTCTTCCAGGGCTCCTCCTCCCGAGCTTTCCAGAGCTCCGCCTTCCGAGTTTCCCGAGCTTTCCAGAGCTCCGCCTTCCGAGTTTCCCGAGCTTTCCAGAGCTCCGCCTTCCGAGTTTCCGAGCTTTCCAGAGCTCCGCCTTCCGAGTTTCCGAGCTTTCCAGAGCTCCGCCTTCCGAGTTTCCCGAGGCTTTCCAGAGCTCCGCCTTCCGAGTTTCCCGAGCTTTCCAGAGCTCTGCCTTCCGAGTTTCCTGAGCTTTCCAGAGCTCCGCCTTCTGAGCTTTCCAGAGCTCCGCTTCGAGCTTTCCAGAGCTCCGCCTCCTGGGCTTTCTAGAGCCCCACCTTCCGAGCTTCCTGAGCTTTCCAGAGCTCCGCCTCCCGAGCTTTCCAGAGCTCTGCCCCCGAGCTTCCCAGGGCTCCACCTCTCAAGCCTCTCGAGCCTCCCAGGGCTCCGCCCCTCAAGCCTCTCGAGCCTCCCAGGGCTCCGCCCCTCAAGCCTCTCGAGCCTCCCAGGGCTCCGTCTCTCAAGCCTCCCGAGCTTTCCAGAGCTCCGCCCTCCGAGCTTCCCAGAGCTCCACCTCTCAAGCCTCTCGAGCCTTCCAGGGCTCCGCCTCTCAAGCCTCTCGAGCCTGCCAGGGCTCCGCCTCTCAAGCCTCTCGAGCCTGCCAGGGCTCCGCCCCTCAAGCCTCTCGAGCCTCCCAGGGCTCCGCCTCTCAAGCCTCCCGAGCTTTCTAGAGCTCCTCCTCCCGAACCTTCCAGGGCTCCGCCTTCCAGGCCTCTCGAGCCACCCAGGGCTCCGCCCCCCCGAGTCTCCTATGGCTCCGCCCCAGAGCCTCTCGAGCCTCCTGCGGCTCCGCCTCTGGGGCCTCCTGCGGCTCTGCCTCTGGGGCCTCCTGCGGCTCCGCCTCTCAGGCCTCCTGCGGCTCCGCCTCTCAAGCCTCCTGCGGCTCCGCCCTCAGAGCCTCCCGAGCCTCCTACGGCTCCGCCTCTTGAGCCACTCAAGCCTTCGACGGCACCGCCCTCAGAGCCTCCCGAGCCTCCTATGGCTCCGCCTCTCGAGCCATTCAAGCCTTCGACAGCTCCGCCCTCAGAGCCTCCCGAGCCTCCTATGGCTCCGCCTCCCGAGCCTCCTACGGCTCCGCCTCTCGAGCCACTCAAGCCTTCGACGGCTCCACCCTCAGAGCCTCCTACGTCTCTGCCCTCAGAGTCTCCAGAGCCTTCCTGGTCCGGTTCCTAAAGCCTCCCACGGCGCCGCCTACCTCGGCTCCGCCTCCTGAGCCTCCCTCAGCTCCGCCTTCTGAGCCATCACCTCCCTCGGCTCCGCCTCCTGAGCCTCCTTCAGCTCCACCTCCTGAGCCCCCCTCAGCTCCGCCTTCTGGGCCTTCTGAGCCATCACCTCCCTCGGCTCCGCCTCAGAGGTCCTCCTTGGCTCCGCCTCACGTGGCTCCGCCGGCCTCCCCTGTGGCCACTCCATCTCCTAGGCCACCAAAACCGGCCTCTGTCCTGTGGTCACCTCCCAGGTCCCCTGAACCGGCCCTTGGCCAACGACCACCTCCCAGGCCACCAAAGCCAGCCTCTATCCTGTGGCCTCCTCCCAGGCCTCCAGACCCAGTCCCTGTCCTGTGGCCTCCTCCCAGGGCTTCTGACCCTGTTCCCGTCCTGTGGCCTCTCCCCAGGCCCCCTGACCCAGTCCCTGTCCTGTGGCCTCTCCCCAGACCTCCTGACCCAGTCCCAGTCCCGTGGCCTCTTCCCAGGCCCCCTGACCCAGTCCCTGTCCTGTGGCCTCCACCCAGGCCTCCTGACCCTGTTCCCGTCCTGAGGCCTCCCCCCCGGCCTCCTGACCCAGTCCCTGTCCAGTGGCCTCCTCCCAGGTCCCCCAAACCTGTCCTTGCCCTGTGGCCAGCTCCTAGGCCTCCTGCACCTACCCTTGCCCGGTGGCCAGCTCCCAGACCATCGATACCTGTCCCTTGTGCCCCCGTGGACTGTCTCATCTCCCTTTGTGCCCCCGTGGACTGTCTCATCTCCCTTTGTGCCCCCGTGAACTGTCTCATTTCCCCCTTGGACTTCCTGTCTGCCCCTTGCACCTCCATGGCCTGCCTGTCTTGCCCTCTGTGCCCCCCGGACTTCCTGCCTGCCCATTGTGCCCCCCTGGTCTGTCTGTCTGCCCATGTGCCCACTTGGACTGTCTGTTTGCCCCTGGTGCCCTCATGTTGCTTTTGTGGGTTTTTGTCTTTTGTTTTTTGTATTCTAGGATCGTCTTTTAGCCGATCCTTTGAGGGGGGGCTCTGTTATGTATACCCTGTCTTGTTTCACTGTTGCCCTTTTGTTTACCATTTTTGTCACTTTTGCATTTCTTAGTTTTCACTTTAGTCCCTTATGTAACTCCATAGTCCCCTTGTTAGCGTTCGTGTTTTCTGTCAATGTTTTCACCTGCCCTCATTAGTTTGCCTTTTGCTTCTGTTAATCACCTTGTTATCTTGTTTGAGTTCTGTTCGTTCATTGGCCCCTTTTTCCCATGTTTATGTATTTATACCCTGTTTCTTTGTTCAGTCCTTGTCTATCGTTGTTTGATGTCAGCCTGGTGTGTGTTTCCTTCCCAAGTCCTCTGTTTGTTTACATCGTGTTTAGTTAGCAGTTTTTATGTTTGATTTCCCCATTGTGGGTTGTTCCTTTTGTTTTTACCTGTTTGTTAATTAAATAAAGTTTAAACTGCGTTTGGATCCGCATCTCCTCGTCTGCCTCGTTGCTCAAGCGTAACAGTTTGCTGCAGAATGCAAAATTGCTTTGCATGAGCTTTGTTTCTGCTCTTCCATGTTCTGATGTGTTTAGGGTGACCACATCATAAAGTAATAGTTCACAAAAATGTTTAATTCTCTTGTCATTTACTCACCCTCATGCCATCACAAATGTGACTTTTTTGCTTCAGTAGAACACAAATTAAGATTTTTAGAAGAATCAGCTCTGAAAGTCCAGACAATGCAACTGAATACATTTTGAAGCTCCAAAAAGCACATGAAAGCATCATAACAGTAAACCATACAACTCAATTGGTTAAATCCATGTCTTTTGAAGCGATCCAATAGAGTTTGGGTGAGAACAGACCAAAGTGCATCTGACCTCGCCCTCCAGGCCACGAAGGTCACAGCGTGGGCACTCGGGCAGGCGATGGCCACTCTTGTGGTCCCGGAACGTCACCTGTGTTTGAACCTGGTTGAGATGCGGGAGGACGACAAAGCCGGCTTTCTCAACGCTCCCGTCTCCCAGCTTGGCCTATTCAGCGCCACCGTCGACGACTTCGGCCAGCAGTTTTCGGCAGTGAAGAAACAGATGGAGGCATGTCCTCCATCTGGAGAATCCTCATTTACCTTTATTTCCTTTGCTGCACCCCCTTTGGGCTGCTGTACCCACATTCTCAATAAAAGAGCAAATGCCATTCTCACAGCAACCCAGCACCAAACATCGGCAGTCCCGGCACCCCAGACGCGGACCCCTTGTCTCCGGACCCACGACTGCTGTCCCCCGGCCTGCCAGTGCTGACGAGTCCAGAGGATGCCTACACAGGACCTCCTCCTCTGTTACTAACCCGTGTTCCTACGACCCCCTTCAGGGACCAAGTAGTGAACCTGCAAGCGCTGCCCCGGGAGGAGGCAGACCAGGCATTTTCATTGCTGTGTCTGGTGCGTGCTTTAGCATGTGTATTTTGTCTTACTGTTTTTTGTTTTTTTTTGGTCAAAACAAGTGAAAAAATCTACCAGTGCTGAAGAAGTAATCCAAATTATTTAGAATAAGTTGCTGACCTTGAGTAATCTAATGAAATACTTTACAAATTACGTTTTACAGCAGTAGTGTAATACATTTAAAAAGTAACCCTCCCAACCCTGGGTGTGATCTTGTGTGTGTGCACGCATACATTTTTATGATCCAGTGGGTACAGTTTGAAGACTACACAGAGCTCAGAACTTGAGCTTTGAGCAGAGAGACAGTAGGGAGAGAGAGATTTGTGCTGGATGGTGAAGGTTAAAGACAGCGAGAGAGGGGAAAGCTTGAGCTGCTAGTGTCTGCAACAGACACTAAGCTGACAGGCTGTGGGCAGGGGGGTGGGGGGTTGGGTCACTGTTCTAAACAAATTGTGAGTAGCAGAGAAACCCACATCATACTATCCTAAACCCCTCTGTCACAGCATGAGAGAGAGAGAGAGAGAGAGAGAGTTTGAGCATCTGAGCATTAGAGAAACTAAAGAGACTTCAGGTTGATCCAATAATGTGATTGCATTCAATGAAAAATATGTTTTATTTGTTCTTTTTCAGCCCTTAGAGGAAAAACATCTGGGTAGATTCACTTGACCTGAGAAACATGTGAAGGCCATATAAAGTGGTATAAATAATAATAATAAATACAGGTTAGCAAAATAATTTTAAGGCCATTTTTACTCTTTATTCCTCACCATTCAGTCAAAGATCAGTGATGCTGAGCTCTGCCCCCTTAAATCTGTGCTGCCTCTGTTGCCATCCAACCAATTCTCCTGGGCAAGTCTTGGCCCAGGGGAAGGAATGAAAAGGTGATATTACATGAAGTGTTTATTGCAACTGCACTTCAGGCAGATGAGCCATCACATCTCCAGCCCCACAGTGTGAATCTGTGCAGAAAGAAACAAGGTCATGGTTTGAGATAAATACACTCTAATGAAATTAATTATGTGATACACTGCTCTCTTCCATATTTGGGTAAAGAGGGCAGTAGTTATTTAAAGTCTCAGGAATTATCCAATGTGATAGAGGGAATAGAATGGAGATGGATTAAGGGATAGAAAGAAACAATGCTGTACCCAAAGCCTTGTGCATTTTGTCATGTCTAACATGTCACCATAAAGCAGGGAGGTTGGGTGTATTTCTCATTGAAGAAAGGTTTAAACAAGGGCTAAAGGTATGGGGATATTTATTTATTTATTTATTTATTTATTTTTTTTTTGTGAATAGGAAGAGGCCTGCTTTTTTTCCATGTGTGCATTCTCTCAATTAGCTCACCCAACAGACTGCTTTGAAACCATCTTGAACAAAACCCATTACATCTCTGGAATCACATGTCAACTTTGTCTTTAGTTTCTTTTTTGACAACTATCTTAAACCTATTAAGATATTGAGTTGTGGGGCCAATGGTGGCTCAGCGGTTAAGGTCCTGGGTTACTGACTGAAATGTCAGGGGTTCAAGCCCCAGCACTGCCAAGACCACTGTTGGGCCCTTGAGCAAGGCCCTTGACCCTATCTGCTCCAGGGGAGCTGTTTCATGGCTGACCCTGCGCTCTGACCCCAGCTTAGCTGGGATATGCGAAAACAACTGCATTTCATTGGCTCTGTACATGTACTCTGCACAATGACAATAAAGTTGAATCTTAATCTTAAGACACAGTATCTGACACAAAGGCAAAGCAATAGAACTGACACCATTTGGGAGACAACTGAATAGGAAACCCTGTCATGTTGAATTCAAACATTTATGTTAATTTGTATTATCAGACATTCAGACATTTGATTCTTTTTGTTTGTTGTTTTATTTCTTTTCTCAAGCATACATGAATTGAAGTGACTGAGTAAGTTTTCCTCAGGGTGTGACATCATGCTGTTTACAGCAACATTTTCATTTGTTAACAGCTTCCTTGTGCTCATTTTCTAATCATAATGGCTGAATTTGAAAACTAAACAGCATATTTCAAGACTTACATTTCCTCTTGTACTGGACCAGAACATCTCTTTTGTCAAGGAAGGAATAATCAGCTCTCTATTCTCTATTAAAATCATCTCAAGAAGTTTGGTTGTAAGTCACATATAAAAACAGAAAGTTTAACAAATGTGAGAAACTGTTTGACTGTTGCCCATTCAGTAATTTCTCTCAAGCACTCCTAAATTAGACATGTCCTAAACAGAACTGGCAGTTGAGGTCATAAGCAATTACAAAAGACTCTAATTGCATATTTAGCCACTCTATTCAATTGCCTGCAGGTAGCTGCTCACCTGGAGGTCAACTCAGGATTAATTACATTTCATATCACCATTGATCAAGTCTTTCTGCATGCTCTGTTTGTCCAAATATACAGACAATCAGAAACTAAACTTTCCGATTACTCCAATGCGTTCAACACAAAAGCTCATCTTATATACTGGTCAAAACAAAATACATATTCTGCCATCACACAGTGAAATTAATGGAAAACGAAGAGCTTTTGTCATCTGAGATTAGAATTGATTTTTAAAGGAACAAATGCTTTCTGGTGTGCAGCTTTGGTGTATAACTTACCATAATAGTTTCTGAGACCCTAAAAAGAAGCATCATGATTTTTCTCTATTTTAACTTTTAAATGTCAAAGTAAAACACAAACAAAATTGAATGCAGCTTTCATTTCACATATCCATTATGTTGCTCAATGATGTGAGACCTCCTATTTGTTTTTCAGTGTTTTTCAATGTTTAGGCTTTCATTTCACATGTTCCAATTGATTTGAGAATGTGTGGCTGAAGGCTGCACAGGTAATAACAGAAAAAAATAATTCAGTATGTTTCCCCAACATTCCCAAATAATAGTGACAATTTCTTACAATATGATGCTTATGTCAGATAATCACAGTGAGACACTGATAGCCAAGCCACTCTTTAGAATCATATGCTGGTTTGGACCAAGCAATCAAACCTAATTTTAAACTTGACTTACAGAGATGGAATTGCTGAAAGCAGTGTTTTTTCTAATGGCCTCAGTAAGATGAGATGCATATTAAGTGTCAGGAACCAATCAGAGTGAAGGTTTAGGCTCCAGAAGGCAGTGTGAGACAACAGCCACTGTGTCTGAGCAGAAACATTCGGCCTCCCTCTCAGATCGGCATTCAGGCCAGTAATCACGACAGCTTTATTAATCACATCATTCATTCACGGTGACTGCAGGGAACCCTAATTGCATTTCACAGTTCTACCCATTTCTCTAATGCTTTTTTGTGAATTTGTGTGTGTTCAATTCGATACATGTGTAGATTGAGAATTTTGCAAAGATGTAGCTGCTATTTTCATTTAGAATTAATAATATTTAGCCTTAGACCATGTTGAAAACCAGTTTCAAGTTCTGAAAATTGCACTCTGCTGAACAGATAAGACCATGGGAACATTGGGTTGAGCAGTTTTTTTTTTTCAATCACACCCAGAGGCCACAAGCTCCACAGAAAACATGAGAACTGGAAGGCGAGATGTTTTGATCTGTCCTGATGGCTGCAGTATATCATTAGCCTTTTTCCAGGATACAAATTGAAGCAAATTAATTCACTGTAGGGATTCCTCATTCCTTAAGCAGAGCAATCAAATGGCTCATCATTATATTAGATTGGATAGAACTTTTAAAAATATACAGAAAACCCGCACACTTTATGGTTGCAATACAATACACATCTTTCTCAAGGACAAATTATAAGGCTATTAATTCTGAATCAATGGGAGAATAAACAAAATATACTTTACACTTTCTTTTTATACTTGCTAACACTTGTTTTCATTCAGAAGTCATTAACAAACATTGTGTGATGCCTAATAGATTGGTTGTTCATGTACTGTATATACAAATATGAATATATACAGTGTCCCAAGATTATTTAGAAACTTAAGCCATACTAAAAATATATGAATATCATAACATTATGACAAAATATAAACTCAAGCAGCATTTATTTGAAAAGAAAAATAGCACAAAAACACATTTGGACCAGTTGGTTGAAAGTAATTGCAAGGAAGGCTAAGAAATGTGATATATTATATATATTATCCATTGCAAAGCTTTGCTGTCAAATACTTGGACCACTGTATATATAAAAGTACATTAATTAAAATGTAATGACATTTTTAATTATTATATTAATTAATTGACTAATGATATGTTTTATAATATAAAGATTAATGACAGTATTATAATATAATAATTGTTGCTAATGACATTTATAAAAGTAATGCAAGTTTTTTATGTGATGTTTGGGGGAAATTACTTAGACCTTAAATCTTATGCTCTTGGTTAACATTGGACTTTGTAAAGGTCTAATGTTGCATGAAATATCAGCCATAAAGTGTGTTGTTATGGATTTACTGCTTTGTTCTACAAGAACAGCTGAATTAGTCTATAGTCAGTGGAAATGAGAATCACGCTGTAAATCACAGAACAGATCTATACGTTTGGCCAAACAGTAATTACCACTCAGGTTTATTGACTATGATGATAACTTTTCTCAAACAGGATGGTATTTGTCTATGCAGCTGACCAGAAAAAATAATTTGACTTTATTCCCAACATTTCAGTGCACTTATGATGAAGAGAAAATGCAGAGGAGGACCATACAATGGTTGGAAAATTGATCAAGTCCTTAAAACTTTCCTTTCACTGTGTGTGTGTGCATGTGTGTGCGTTTGTGTGTGTACTGAAAACATCTGTCTATTCCTGGGGATGGACAGAGAAAGCTGCCGTTTGTATCCAAAGAAACAATTTATTTATTTATTGTATGACTTGGGGTGAAATGGAGACAGCAAAGAAAATATTTAATATTGAAAGATAAACTTTTCTTTTTCACATTTTTCCTGGGGTTTTATTCAAACACTACTCGCTTCAGGCAAATGGCCTCCGTCTCTGTATAGCAGTGATTTGTATCAGCCCTGTGGGTCTGCAACACCATCTGGCTAATCTCCAGCCTCATAAGTGCATGTATCCAACAAACAGTCTCAGTTACAGGAGCAAATCGCAGTTTGTCTTGCAAAGTTATTGATTGATGGAGCGCTCTGCTACAAACTACCAGATTTGGTTGTCTGGATCACAGCGTGCAATATTGCAAATCTAGACAGTCAGTAAGATTTCTGTCCAAGGAGGATGAACTGGCCATAGGGAGCACCAGTCAACTTAAAAAATGTAAACATAAAAATTTTAAATACAGGTCCTTCTCAAAAAATTAGCATATTGTGATAAAGGTCATTATTTTCCATAATGTAATGATAAAAATTAAACTTTCATATATTTTAGATTAATTGCACACCAACTGATATATTTCAGGTCTTTTATTGTTTTAATACTGATGATTTTGGCATACAGCTCATGAAAACCCAAAATTCCTATCTCAAAAAATTTGCATATTTCATCCGACCAATAAAAGAAGTGTTTTTAATACCAAAAAAAAGTCAACCTTCAAATAATTATGTTCAGTTATGCACTCAATACTTGGTCGGGAATCCTTTTGCAGAAATGACTGCTTCAATGCAGCGTGGCATGGTGGCAATCAGCCTGTGGCACTCCTGAGGTGTTATGGAGGCCCAGGATGCTTCGATAGCGGCCTTAAGCTCATCCAGAGTGCTGGGTCTTGCGTCTCTCAACTTTCTCTTCACAATATCCCACAGATTCTCTATGGGGTTCAGGTCAGGAGAGTTGGCAGGCCAATTGAGCACAGTAATACCATGGTCAGAAAACCATTTACCAGTGGTTTTGGCACTGTGAGCAGGTGCCAGGTCGTGCTGAAAAATGAAATCTTCATCTCCATAAAGCTTTTCAGCAGATGGAAGCATGAAGTGCTCCAAAATCTCCTGATAGCTAGCTGCATTGACCCTGCCCTTGATAAAACACAGTGGACCAACACCAGTAGCTGACATGGCAACCCAGACCATCACTGACTGTGGGTACTTGACACTGGACTTCAGGCATTTTGGCATTTCCTTCTCCCCAGTCTTCCTCCAGACTCTGGCACCTTGATTTCCGAATGACATGCAAAATTTGCTTTCATCCGAAAAAAGTACTTTGGACCACTGAGCAATTTCTTTCTGTGTCTTACCCTCTTGCTTGAGGGTGTCAATGATGGCCTTCTGGACAGCAGTCAGGTCGGCAGTCTTACCCATGATTGCGGTTTTGAGTAATGAAACAGGCTGGGAGTTTTTAAAAGCCTCAGGAATCTTTTGCAGGTGTTTAGAGTTAATTAGTTGATTCAGATGATTAGGTTAATAGCTCGTTTAGAGACCCTTTTCATAATATGCTAATTTTTTGAGATAGGAATTTGGGGTTTTCATGAGCTGTATGCCAAAATCATCAGTATTAAAACAATAAAAGACCTGAAATATTTCAGTTGGTGTGCAATGAATCTAAAATATATGAAAGTTTAATTTTTATCATTACGTTATGGAAAATAATGACCTTTATCACAATATGCTAATTTTTTGAGAAGGACCTGTACATTAAAAACACACAAAATACTAAGATTTAAAGAGATACATTTTTTTGTCAACCCGATGAATTGATGTTACGTAAAAAACTACAGACAGTATAGGTTAAATTAAAATAAAATCTATAAAACCATAAAATAAACAATCAAATGTGCCCTGCCACTTAGTTTATTGAAAAGTAAAGTGTAATCATCCAGTATTTGAACACTTGTCTCTGTGATTTAATTGTGAGATTCTTACTTTTGACTGCCTAGCAACACTACTTTGCTATACTATACTACAGTATGTCTACTTTACTGCATTTGCATTACTATATCTACTATACTAAACTATACTATATCTACTATACAATACACAATAAACAAACTCAATCAAATGTGCCCTGCTTATCAGTTTATTGAAAAGTAAAGTGTAATCATTCATGATTTGAATCCAGGTCTCTGTGATTTTATTTTGATATTCTTACTTTTCGACTTCCTACATAATATACTATACCATACTGTACTATACTATACTATACGTCTACTTTACTGTATCTACTATACTACATCTACTATAATAAACTATTTTATATCTACTATACTATACATAATCAATAAACTAAAAGTAAATTGTAATCATCTGAGATTCAAACCCAGGTCAGGTGATTTCATTGCAAGAATATTACCTTTCAACCACCTTACTATACTATTCAATACTATATTGTATTGTACTGTACTATACTATACTATATTATACTATACTTTCATGGTCATGTCACTCTGTCAGTCTGGGTTTTTGTCTGATAGGATCATGGCATTATCATCCCATGTCTGTCTTGTGTTTCGTTGTCTGTTTTTGTGTGAGTGTATGGTTACGTTTGTATTACCTGCTGTGCGCTCTTCGTCTTGTTTCATATCGGGAGCTTGGTGTCTGGATCCTGACTTCCTGTCTGGTTCGGTTTTGGTCTGTGTCAGGATCCAGACACTCGTGCTCCATGACTGTCTGTTATTGACGTGGGTGCATCGCACTTATGTTATCTTGGCAGCATGCAGTCATGTCAATAGTTTGTCTTTCTCTCGCAGACACTGGTGCACCTCGTGTCACGCCCCCGGGTCGTGAGCTGTCTTCATATTGTGCCGTGGTTTGGTCACTTCGGTCTAAGGTGTTGGGTGTGTGTGTGGCCGAACTCTCGCACAGGTGTCCTGTCTTGTTTTTGTCAGCTGTTGCATGCATCACGTGGCATTTTCCTCGCGATGTACGCTCAGATTTAATTTAGTGTAAGAATGCGTGGCATTGCTATGTTTGGCATTGCTACACATACTTTCGCCTTGTTTGTCGGTTGGCATAGGCGTATATTGCCTTAGCAATGTGCACTCATGCCATTTGAGTATTTTGTTGTCTTGTGAGTGCACGTGGCTTTGTTTTGTTTCTGTATCGCCACGTGTCTCTCTGTATTATGTCATACCCCGCCTCCTTGTTTGCCCATTATTAGTTTATTAGTCAAACCTGCCCTGTCTTGTTAACCTGTTGATTTCTCTCCCTATTTAGTCTCCTTGTGTTTGCTGTCCAGTGCCAGTTCATCTTGTTTGTTCAGTCTGTGTTGGTCTCGTGTTCCAGTCGGTTTCTTATCAGTTTTGTTTCCCATCCCTGTTCGGTCCGGTCGGTCCTTGTCCTTGTTTCATCTGTCTCAGCCCCTCTTCAGCTCAACTCTGCGCTGGACTTGTTCGTTTTCCCCTTATCTGAGTTTTAGTTTTTTTTATTTTTGTATATAAATAAATGTGTTTATTTTTCACTCCTGGGTCCTGAGCCTCATCATTCTCTGCATTTATGACACTATACTGTACTATACGATACCATATTATACATTGTAAAATATATCTAATATACTATATCCACCATATTACATTATACTCTATAAAATCAGTAAACACAATCTAATGTTCCCTGCTTTGAACCCAGGCTTTTGTGATTTCAGTGTGATATTCTTACCTTTCAAAACCTTTACTGTACACTTTACTATGCTAAACTATATAATTTAAACTATATAATTTTATTTGCCATGTAATGATAATACAACATGCAACTGTTTGTATTATGACCATACTGTATGTGATACATAAAGTGGGGTATTATGATACGCTGTGTGTTGTGATGGGCTGGCATAGGTCCCAGCTGGTTTTTAGTCCCAGTCCATACCTGAATCATAATGGTGATTGGTGAGAGGTCTACAGACATTTTATTCTTTACTCCGGTGCTTCTAGTGTCTCCCTAAAAATGTTCATTATCTGGCCAATCAAGCTTTCCCTCCTGGAAACAGTCCAACAGTGATCATGACATGTCACTCTGACTCCCATGTAAACAAGAGGAGTGTCATTCTCAAGAGCTTGGTGCCTTGGGTCACCCTCTTCTCTCATATCTATCATTGTCCTTGAAGAGAAGTATAATTTTCAGACTGAAATCAGAAAAAAAAACATCAGTATTTTACTTTAAAGGTTTAAAATGTCATTATGCAGTAGTTATCGGACTCCTGTAACAGGTTCTGTACATTGTGGGACATTAATGGTTATAATGTCCACAGCCAAACCGAAGCCCACCCAGAGAGGGCCAGAGCTGCATCATTATGACAGCATTGTTTGGAAGGGGAATGACGTACTTTTCTGGCTGCTTTTTAATAGGGTCCTCTCTCCTCATTTGTTGGAGATAGGAAGGATTCTAATAACAGTCTTATCTCTTTGTAGCGGCAATTTGTCTTTGTCCCTTTCCCTGCAGGCACTCGGCCGCTATCTGTCGACAAGCTTTGTCCAATTTGACACAGCCAACTGACAGTGGCTAATGAAGGTTAGGGGGCCAATCTTTCCTTCTCGTCTAGCTAATTCACACAAGAGCACAGTTCCCCACATGTCGCTCTCTCTAATTGAGGACAAAACTCTTCCTCTCACTCTTATTTCCCCTTAATTCCAGCAGCAAGCTACTTAAATTTAGCATTAAAACTGATAGTATTGATTATTTCACTTGAGTCATTTGTTTTATTTACTTGAAGCAGCAGTTATCATTGTGAATGTTGAAAAGTGTTGTGCCTTTACCATAACAATGACATAAAACATTGCACAACATATATGATTTTGTACTACAGGATATAAAAACGTTATCCTTTTCCTTTTTTGAAGCAGTTCTTATTTGTCCACCTATGTCCCAGACCCGACACTGAATTGGTTACATAAATGTATGCATATATACATGTAGAGGAGGCATACACTAAAATATGCATAAGTTACGATTCTCTAAACAATTTCTAAATGATGGAGGGATCAGATTATCCAGAATAACTGACTCAACCAGCTCTTGCATCTAACTCTGGCCTGTTCTTTTGAAATTCAGTAGCCTAAGAAAGTATATATATATATATATATATATATATATATATATATATATATATATATATATATATATATATATATATATATATTCCATTTATTCATAACTGACGTTTATTTTATATTAGCTGCTAGTGAGTTCATCAGATTGCTTTGCCATCTCATTAAAGGCTTTCCTGCACAGCACGTTTATAATCATGTTTGCCTGGCTGATATAATCTGATTGCTAATAATTAATTCTTCATGGTGAAGATGTGGCATAACCTTCCAGCTCCATTAGTTGTTGCAATACAGATGAAAATACTGATTAACAATGCTAATTAGGTTTTGTTTCAGTAATAGCATATCATTGCTGTGCACAATGCTGCAGAGCAGGCTTTTATGTCAACAGGATGTTTTCAATTTACATTTAGCGTTTGAGTCAAAATTTGATTCACTATTAACATTTGCTTGACCTTTTTTCATCCCTGGTGGATGTTAGAGCTTTTTTTGACAGGAGAAAAAGACCAGAAGGTTTGTAGCGGATGACTGCAGCGCTATCTCAGTATCATATTATTTCTAACAACTTTAGATGAGAACAAAGTGAGCCGAGCTCTTAGGGGAAAACTCAATTGCTCTGCTGCCCCTGAGATTTGATTACTTTTTCAAAGCAGTTTCCATTTCCCACGGGGTCCTCTCTGGAAATAAAAAACACTGAACCTTTTTCAAAAGACAGAACGTTGTTAATTCCAGAACCCAGACATTATAAAGGCCAAGATTTTAAGGTTTGCACATACATTTAAATTGATAAATGTATTTTCCTCCTTGTGATACTGTGTTGTTTATATGCTGTGTCTAGACAACATTATCAAATGGGGAAACTGACATGCCGCTTCGGAATATTAATGTGCCCTGAAAGCAACCCCATTCTGCTGAATAACTGACAAGCGGCATCCCCATCAGGCATTTTTGCAATGGTTCACATGTGTTCAAATTTCCATATGGCGTAACTGAATACAAAACATTGGCATACCTGCCAACACTCCCGATTTTACCGGTTTCTCCCATTTTTTGAACACCTCCTCCCACTGGACTCCCAATTTACTATTTCTCCCCGATAAATAGTACTTACAATAATCCCGTACTTAAATATGAAATTATGCATCCTGTATCGAATCACATCTCATGTTGATTTGTCCTGTAAGCTGGTCATATGACATCACTGCGAAGTTGTTCCAGATCATTAATTTAACATTGATATAAGTTGGAAATTGTTCATACGTTGGGTAAGGGGTTTTCCGAAAATCTGCTCACTGAGATGAAATGTGCTAATACGTTGGAGTGTGTGGTAAGGGACCATCTGAAAAGTTCAGTTACACAGATCCAACAATGTAAGAATACAATCTCTAAGTCATTAAGACAAGTTCAGGTGAAGGAAAAGGAGCATTTTATTCTGATAGAGCAAGAGAGAGAGAGAGAGAGAGAGAGAGAATTAAAGCCCCTGGGGTGTCTCCCTGAGGAAGAGCGATGCTGAGACAGAACCAGCTTGGAGCTATGGACAGCACCAGCTCTCCCCTGCTTCTCCCCCTCAAAATCAGATGAAGTCTGGAGGTGATCCATTTCTGGACTGATGGGAAACATTATTTCTACAGAGACAAGGAAGGTGGGCTACATTCACCGGCCAGATAATCTGCCATATGAGGTTCTGTGCTCACTTACAGGAGGAACAGATCTCAAATCCACTAAGCTCAGATACTACACAAATGTTTGTCAGTGTTTTTGAACATGGGCTGTAATTAGCAGGATATATACACTTCAAGATGGCAGTTCTATTTAGTAGCACTTGTTCAGGTGTCCACTGCATCATGAGTGCCTGACTAATGGGATTTTGCATTTAAGATTACAATAACGAGGACTTGTAGGTCTACCTTAAACTGGCATTATAACAAGCTCATACCTCTCTTGGCTTATGAACAAAAGTTTTCAAAACAAAAGCTCCTCCATATCTCACTGTTTCACTTTTTGAGTTTGAAAACTCTAAAAGTTGTGTTTTGATCAGATTTTCTGAAAGGTGAGAACATTTTGAATATGAATAATTGAAAGGCAATGAGAATATCCTGAATTATAAATTATGACCTATTTAATGTGAATTAGTTTACTGTCAGTACAAAGAAGTTTAAACTATGTTGAAGGTTTGCCTTTTTCTGCTTCTCCCAACTGATTCAAATCCAAATAAATATTATATAATATTACTGAATCAACATGACCATATTAGGTATAACAAAAGTATTTTTAGGTCAGATCAGGTAGAAATAGCTCATTATTACCAATACCAACGCCAAATTCTCACTTATTACTGTTGAATGAGGTCAAACTACAGTGTAAAAATACTGAACTAAGTACACAATAAATAAGTTGAGTGCAAATGCACTGCTGTCTCCTTGAAGTGCTATCAGAAGATTTGTCATCCCATTTACTGTGAACTCGTGTCCCACAGATTTAGAAAAACAAATAGTAATCCTAATTACCACTGAGCTAAATATTGTCAATGATGGAGGGAAATAGAGGCGTGCAATTACCTCTCAGACTGACCCTGCTGGAAGTAATCTCTCTTGAAATCAAGAAGTAGGGCTTTAGAGCGAGAGAAAATCAATCATATGAGCCTTTTCATTCGTCTTAAAGGTTTAACATTTTATAAACTGCTTCAGCCAGGGACCTTCATGGATTTGATCTTTTTCTGCTCCAAAGAAATACATAGCTGTGGCATGAATGCAAATAATATTGCTCTGTCTTTGATCATTATCACGTAATAGTAGATACATTTCTTCTCTTTTTTGCACTATAAAAAGTGGTAACATCATGTTATTGCCTTTAAGGGATCGTTCACCAAATATTAAAATTCTCTCATCATTTACTCCCCCTCATGCACTCCCAGCTGTGTATGGCTTTCTTTCTTCTGCAGAACACAAATACAGATTTTTAGAAGCTCTGTAGGTCATACGATGAAGGTGAATGGTTGCTCCAAAATGCATAAACACAGCATAAAAGTTATCCATAAGACTGCAGTGGTTAAATTAATATCTTCTGAAGCGATATGATAGGTTTGGGTGAGAAACAATTCAATATGCAAGTCCTTTTTTACTATCACTCTCCACTTTTACATTCTTCTTTTGTTTTTGGTTCACATTCTTTGTGCACATTGCCACCTACTGGGCAGGGATGAGAATTTATGGTAACAACAGATTTACTGTAAATATTGATCTGATTTGAAAAAGATTGTAAAACTAAAAGTGAAAGTGGAGAGTGATGTAAAAAAGGACTTGCAAATGTAACTGTTTTTTAACCACACCTATCATATCACTTCACAAGATGTGGATTTAACATCTGGAATCTTATGTATTACTTTTATGCTTACTTAATGTGCTTTTTGGAGCTTCAAAAGTTTGTGAACAAAGTGTGGACAAAGATCGTTTTAGGTTTCAGAATCTCTAGTCCTGCAAAGATCAACAAAATGTCTAGGTTATTATTGTAACCTCCGTTCCCTAGGGGTCTTTCTTGAAGGCCTCGGTTACCTCTGAACTTGAGAAAAGGCCAATGAGAAATTGGCAGTCAGATTTTGCATGTCCCTTCCCCGGACATACAGGTATAAAAGGAGGAAATCGTGCATCTGTCCATTCAGGTTTAGCACTGAGGAGCAGAGAATAATGTTCGGCCATTATAGTGGCCGGGGGGACACAACGTCTCGTTCCCTCCATCAGGGAACGGAAGTTACAATAGTAACCTAGACATTCCCCATCTGTCGGTCACTCGATGTTGTGTTGAATGAAGTGACACTAGGGGTCCCTATTCAATCACACCATATGCTGAACTGTGTACGTGAACTGCTAACGCAGGTGCAGGCAGGCAGTTGCGTGCCAAAGCAGCAGGCTGCATCAGAGTGCACGTACCCTTCCCCAATGCCCCATAAAAACGTCATAAACTTTTTAGGTTCCCGGCATCCCGAAAGGGGGGACAAGCGACGTGCCAAGCATGGGAGCAGGCCGCGCCAGCCGCGCCTTTCATCTCTCTATGTTTCTCGCATAGATTTAAAGCGGCTGGGGCCATTTTACGCTATAACATGCATCAGGGGAAGGTGTTCTTTTCCAACTCCTATTCATTCACAAAACGCTGCCTGCATGTGATCGCAGCCCAGACACGCGAGGCAGCTCTTATGACCGTCAGAAGCTGAGAGATATCTGCAGTATCCAGGAACTACACAAAGGCAGATATACATCTTTAAAAATACGCATCTTTAAAAAGACATTCAACGCCAATGTGTATACTCTTTTAGAGAAAAAATACTCCTTTACAGGCCTTTTTGCTCTTTAAGGAAACGCTGTTAAAGCGCTCAGTGGCGTGGACTGCACTGGCGTGCAGAGAAGAGAGAAAGCCACTGGTAATGCACCGTAGGATCCAACAGCAATGCTCTTAGAGGCGAGTGGAACAGTAGTGGAACACCAGCTTGCTGAACACACAACCGCTCGGCTCCAAAGAAAAAATCTGAACGGACAGAGGCATGATTCCCTCCTTTTATACCCGTATGTCCGGGGGAGGGACATGCAAATTCCGTCTGCCAATTTCTGATTGGCCTTTTTCCAAGTTCAGAGGTAACCAAGGCCTTCAAGAAAGACCCCTAGTGACGCTTCATTCAACACAACGTCAAGTGAGCAACAGAAGGGGAACTTACTCCACTGGTAAATCAATGTGCAAACTTTAAGTGCACTATTAATTCTGTATTGTGGGAATACGTACTCTGAGTTTTCATTATGATCTAATTTGTCCTCCGTACTCCAGGCTGCCTCAGGAGAACACTTTCTCCAATGGAAAAGGATAATTAATTTTGGGTTGTAGCTTTGGGGCATAATGATATTAAAACCCATCTCTCAGACTTTTCCAGTGATAGGTTTTTAAAAGAATGGGGGAAATATTATTATTACAAAAACTATCATGGCTTTATAACTAATTTTCTTGACCTTTTTTACTGTTTAATGTTTAATGCTTATTTTTTGCTGCTTTTTGGTGCTCTTTAAATATACAGTCTCTGTCTACCTTTCAGGGTGATTCTTTACCTTTTGTTATTAACTCACTCTTTAAGAATTTGAATGCATTTAGTTTGTAAGTGTGTTAACTTGCATAAGTTATAAGTGTATGGTGTGCTAAACTGCAAAATTCCCCCCCTGATGTAATTACATTCATGTCAGAAGAACAGCATGCACATGCATATTAGCTGTAGCAAGGCAGGGGGACTCCTACTCAACCTTTCATGAAATATTTACTTGTGTGATTAAGATTCAGATCAGGCTGGACATACCTGTTAGTGTGACAAACTAAATGCCTCTAAAACATCCCTTAAGTCTGTGTAATTTGTATCATTATTCCATGAATATTATTTAAAATAATAAGCTTCACACATACACACAGTACCAACGGCAGACAAAAGATAAATACAGTGATACACAATATTCAAGTGAAATTTCAACTAATTATAAATGAATAACTTTCTTTCCATGATATGTCAGTGAATGCATATGTTCTGACACACTGTGATGTGGCACTCATAGGAGATACAAGTTTGAATCTGGATGGTGGCATTTTCTGATCCTGTTCCCTTTCTCTAGCTCTGGCTATCATTTCCTGTACTCTGTTTTCTCTCCTCTAAATAAAAATGTCAAAAGGCTAAAAAGTTAAATTAATAATAATAATAATGGAAAAAATTATATTTGATTTATTTGTGCAATATCAGCTTTGCTGGAGGAACCTCTATGGCAAGATGACAAATCACAAAGTCTTCTCTTGTTTACTCATTTATTCAGATATGCACAAAATGCACTTTTTTATCATTCCAATTAGAAGTGCTGCTTTTCTTTAAAATCTTGGCAGTAGCACAGTATAGTTATCATTTCAGATGATTATACCACAGTATTTGATATATGCCATGGTACTTATTACCATATATACAGTTTATACGTGGGTATTTTTAGATGCTATTTAAATGTACTTACTTTTAAAATGTAATTACTCAGGTTTCCCACATCCCTGTAACTCATCTCACTACCTTACATTAAGGTTGCCTCTGTAAAGGGTTTATAAAGGGGTTAATTAATGACTAATAACTTATCTACAAATACATTATAAATCATTCATATGCAGTTATAATAATATGAATAAAAATGGTGACTTTCATGCAACCCTTGACATATAGTGAGCCAATTTAAACTCACATTTTATGCTTAAGGACTTTATTAATAATTATTTTAAGCAAAATCATAAAATGTCATAATTCAATACTTATATCATGGAGCAGCAGAAATAGATTACTCAAGTGAGATTAAAATTAAGTGAACACATGTGAACCATTTAATGAATTAATGACGTTAGTAAGCTACAAATGTGTAAAGTGAACACATTTGAAGCGTTTATTAATAGGTTACGAACATTAGTAAACTATGAAAGTGTTCCTTAATGTAAACACATGTGACCATTTATTAATGAGTTACTGGCATTAATAACATATGAATATTTACCTTTATGTAGAGTGAACACCTGTGAACTATTTAATAATGAGTTTCTAACATTAGTAAACTAGGAAAGTGTACCTTATTTTAAACTGAAGATCTGTAAACCATTTATTAACGAGCTACCAACATTAGTAACCTATTAAAAGTGAACATTAATGTAAAGTGGACAATTAAGAAACATTTATAAAAAGAGTGTCCAACTCCTGCACTCTATTTGTTATCGAGTTAATTTTAATGTTTCAAGTATACATAACTTATCATGCATACAGCATAATATCATTCATAACTGTATACATCATGTAATGTCTTTATTATTGAAAATAAACAGTACCATTAACATTCAATATAGAGAAATAGGCATGCTTACACTATCATTTGAAAAAATAAACACATTAATCTATAGAAACTATATTATTACAGTAGGCTAGCATACTGTGTATCTACATTACCCACTGGACTAATATAAGCAAATTAATACAGTAGCCCAGAACACATTTCAAACAGCTCATAGTTTATCTAAAACATAATTAACAAACACCAGAGTAAATAATTAATTAAATAAATAAATAAATAAACACCCCATGTTGTTACATTAATTACATGCACTTCTCCAAAAAACGAGTAGTTACCAAATCTACACTGTAGCATTAGCATGGCTCTTTCCAGTGCTGCAGTTCAGTTTGCACACATCATTGTATTTTAATCTCTTACACAATCTGATCACTGACCTATTAAATAAACCTTCTGCAAAGTATTACATTTCATGTCTTTCCTGACATTTTTTTTTTTTTTGCCTCTAACTGCAGCTCCAAATTCCCACATTTCCTGCACTTACCTGTGTCCTGCCTGCTGGCCAGTCACAGCTTTGAAAAGTCATGTGACTCACCATTAACCAATCATGTGTCCCGCACATAACATTTTTGCAAGCGGACTACCCAGCAGTTTTTTTAATTTAAGTTTTAAATTTAAATAATTTAAAGGTGCACTTTTGAAGTAAGACAAAGTGACTTACATTGACATGCACTGACACCTAGTGGATTGGATGCTACATCATTCAAACACAGTAGTGTTCATTTACCCTCTACATCTACTTTTGAAGAAATTCACTATGCATCTCATGTGAGTGGTCATGATTTTATACATATTTTTCAAAATTACAGTTCATTTATTTAGGAGTAAAACTTTTCAAATGAGAAATAAAAATTACTGAGTGAACCTTGAAACATCCATTATATATAATAAGTGTTTTTTTAATACTGCTTTTATAACATTGCTCTTCTTATTTTCTTTAAGATGTGCATGGTTTAAAATGTGGAGCTGATTGGTTAGAAATCCTTTTAATTTTTAAAATGATTGGCTTGTTATCCGAGACACCAAGTTATCTGGGAGATTGGAGTAGAGGTTCTTGGAATGGAGTGAGTAGATGGATTTCCGTGAAAGACCTGCAGTGTAAAAAGTTCAGTAAATGTAATCAGACTAGATTACATGATTTATGTTCATTTATTTACATGAGTTATTGTTTAATGCTAAAGCATTAAGCACTCATTAACAAATTATCTGCAGGAGTTGGAAAATCTTTTATACTTTTTTTTTTTTTTAATAGTCCATTTTACATTAATGTAAAATCTTCACGAGAGGCCATTTTGCATGTCAAGTTGGTGACAAAATAATTCTTCTTTGCATCGTGTGATGTGGAACATTTGCATTGTCATGGTACAGACGTAATCTCACATTCTCCACTCGGTTGAGACATCCAAAATAAATACACAAACGCACCATAGTGAGTAAAGAAACAGATAAATATGGATCTAAAACAAAACCAACCAAGCTACTGTACAGCGTTCCTCCTCCTCACTTGCAAACAGCGCCGCTCTTCCGGCTGTGACGCACGTGCCTCAGTTCTCGCATGTTTCAAATGCCAATGTGATTATTCTGCAAAGTAGCATTCTTTTGTCACCAACTTGACAAACAAATGACACTAGTCAAGACATTTGTCATGTTCCCTGTTGTCTTTTGTTTTTGTACTGTTATTTTGAAGTTTAGTTTAGTTCCTGTTTCCTGTTTGGTTTTTGTAGTTTCTTTGTATCATTGGTGTTCCTCTAATTGTTTATCTTTCCCTGAATGTTTCCTCCAGGTGTCCCTCATTCCCTTGTTTGTTCCCTCCTGTATTTAAACCTGGTTCTTTGTTCAGTCTTTGTCGATCGTTGTTGATTGTTGATGTTTGTTTCATGCTCTTCATATTTGCTGTCTTCGTTCGAGGTTTCCCTGACTTCTATGGATGTTTCCCCAACCTGTTTAGCCCATTTATGTTTTTCCTCATTTAGTTTATTTTTCCCATCGTGGACTTTTCGTTTGTTCCTGAGTTTGTTTTTGTTTGTGCTTGCTAATAAAAGCCGCATGTGGATCCGAACCTGCCGTCTGCCTTCTCCTGATTTCCCAGAAACATTACAACATTAGAGTAATGAATACAAACACAACACTATTTATTCCCTCTATAATATATACACTACCGGTCAAAACTTTTGAAACACTTGACTGAAATGTTTCCATGATCTTAAAAATCTTTTGATCTGAAGGCGTATGCTTAAATGTTTTAAATTAGTTTTGTACCCCAACTTATAACTGTCCCACCATATTCATTTATTTTATTATTAA
The DNA here is from genome assembly GCF_025860055.1 of Xyrauchen texanus. Lineage (NCBI taxonomy): Eukaryota > Metazoa > Chordata > Actinopteri > Cypriniformes > Catostomidae > Xyrauchen > Xyrauchen texanus. The sequence continues at coordinate 19,220,485 of NC_068298.1, read as the reverse complement.
AAATTTTTGGACCAAATAATAAAGAAAAGCAGCCAACAATTACCTAACATAGATGGGAACTCCTTAAATACTGTTTAAAAAGCATCCCATGGTGATACCTCTGAAAATGTCAAGAGTACATGTTTGCAAATTCTAGGCAAAGGGGGACTATTTTGAAGATGCTAAAATACAACACAGTTTTGTTTAGTCACAACATAATTCCCATAGTTCCATTTATGTTATTCCATAGCTTTAATGACTTTACTATTATTCTAAAATGCAGAGAATTTTTTTTATATTTATATTTATATATATATATATATATATATATATATATATATATATATATATAGGATAAATAAAGGATAAGTGTTTCTAAACTTTTGACTGTGTGTGTGTGTGTCATGACATATGTAATAAATTATGAAGTTTCGTGATTTTTATTAAGTATTAATACGTACCTTTAAGCATTTATAATGTTCATTTAAATTGGCTCATTATTTGACATGTATTGCATGAAATTCACCCTTTTTATTAATTTTATTATAACTGTATTTAATTGATTTATAATGTATTTTTAGATGAGTTATTAGTCATTAATGAACCCTTTTATAAACCCTTTAAAAAGGGAACCTTAATGTAAAGCTTTACCAATGTCCTAAACAGACTCTGGCAAATGTAATCTTGGTCTGTTGACAATCACTATTACAAAGAAAAAGTAACTGACAAGAGAATGTTTAGTGATGTAGCTATCACACATTTATTTCAGTTCTGCCTATTTGATAAAAAGAGGGTAAAATATTCAGCAAGGTCAGTCTGACTTCTAAGCCCAGTCTGCAAAATCTCATTATAGAGAACCTCTTACTTAAAGAAGCTGTCTGGCAACCAGAGGAAGTGAAAGCTGTCTGGCAACCAGAGGAAGTGATCTACATGTACAGTACATACGCATCATAGAGAGTAGATTGGACTTTGGTATTGTGTTTGTGGTTTGTAATGTCATAAATAGCCATTTAACAGACACAATTAACAGTACTTGTTTTGCAGGGACAATCCTTTTGAGTTAACTGAACTAAATGCCTTGAACATGTCACACCAGCCGAGAGTACTTCTGTCTTATTGGTAGCCGAAAACATAATGTTAAGCTAGATCACGCAGCCTTAAAGCCCAGGACACCCCCGGGCAGTCAAGGGCCCATGGGCACTGGCCCCATTGGCCAGGTCGGTAATCCATCCCTGTCCACTATAAATAACTGATTGAACACATAGTTTTTGTATTTGTGCTCATGTTCAGTGATGTTAATTGTTGTATACAGCATGAATCCTGTGTCTGAGACCAACAGTAGATTATTCATTTCTGAATTACATAGATGGATACAGTAGAGTGAATATATATACAGCATAAAAAGAGCAGGGTGTGTTAAGGTAATCTCTTGTTTCCAGGTACTGGTAGGGAAGAAAAGGAAAAATCAAACGAGTTTATTTTAGGAACAGAAAACTTGTTAGGCAGAGGATAGTGTATTATTTTTACTGATGTTTTTCTCTTCTTTTTGAACTTCTGAATCGCAATGTATTTCTGAGCAAGTAGGAAGTAGAAACCTTGCATGATCAAAAGCATGCTAATGTGTATTTCTTCCTGTTACAAATTTCTCATTATCATTGTGTGATTTCAGCTTGCCTCTTGCTTAATGGGGATGGTGGAGCACATAATTACGCCATCAGGCGATGAGCTGCTGGAATGAAGACCAGGTCTCTTTGGAGATCAACACCTGTGCAGGTACATCTCTTCATAATTGATGTAAATTAAAGCAATGTGGAGCTCTTTAATGAGTAAACTGTCCTTCCCTCCTGTTTTCCCCAGCCCTTCTGAGAAACAATAACTTTCATGCCAAGCCAACACACCGGCCAAGCCTTCCGTAAAAAATATAGCTTCTGTTTGTAGCACTAATTACTGCGCTATGCTCTGTGCATGTATTACAGACCAGTGGGATGGGGCTGAGAGATCACCTCTATTTGTCCATATGCTATTCTTATTGTGTTTGTAAGCATTACTTGTCCTTCTGGGACCCAGCAATTATTTTTTTTTTCTCTGTAGAGGAAGTTTGCTATTTTGTGGATTTCACTTCAATTTTATGTCCTAATGCATCTTAAGGTGGACATCACAGGCTGTTCAGTTTACCAGATGTTTTAGCATTTCGCCCTGATAATTTCTTTCCCCAAAAGTTTTTTTATTTATTATATAATTACAACAACTACAGTAATTAATATACTAACCCTAAATATAACACTAACCTTAACCCATATTGTAACCCACATGTAGTTACCTAATATTGCTCAGTACTTCTTGGGTAAGAATACTGAAAGTACACATACGGTAAAATAAAGTGCAACCAAATTATTTTATTCTAAAGGGTTAGACATCAATATACATGTCAGGAAAATTTCAGTGAGGGTTCAAAGCAGAGTGTATGATTGGCTTTTACAAAGAAGATGTCTTCTATAGGGGATATCAGAACATGAGCTTATAAATGAATAAATATTCCTATAAAACATTGATAATACTCTAATTATTGCAATATTTTTTTTTTTTTAAACAATTAAACCTATTGAAACCTATGTATAGGTTTGGGAAAACAATTTTCCAATGTTGACCAAAAATGTGCATTAATAAATAATATTAATTAGTTAATAATATATAAACCAATTTGTTTTTTTTTTTATTATAATTTATTTCATAACATAGTTGGAAAAACTATGTGTAAAGTTTGGTATATACATATTTAACGGAACACTGGATAAAAAGTGGGGATTACTTACAAAAACCTAATAAACAATATCAGCACAGACATTACTAGTAAATGTAACAGAACATATTTCTAAGTAAAGGCTACACACAATTCTTGGTGGCTTTAATTAGAAATTCTCAAGTCAATTTTACTTTAGTTTCAAGTCAATTTTACTCGTTATTTGCTTGTACATTTTACTCAAGCAGTGTAGCACTGAATTAAGTCATGCTTTTAAAAGTGTACTAACATTTCAATTGTTTTTAGCGAACTTAGTTATGTACCACATGACACACGGAAGCCTTCCGCAGGGAAGCTGAATGCATGCTATATACTCTATAAAACAACATCACCTTGCATTAATGGCAATATATTAAGATCCATTGACCTGGACACTTGGTGCCCAAAAACGATTATGGGATCAATCAACAGATACATTTTTGTTTCATTAACAGCTAATTTTGAGTTAAAAATGTAAGTAAAATTTACTTATTTTATTTACCTGTAAAATTTTCTCAAATTAGCAAATAAATACGACAAGTTTTTCTACTTTAGGATTGATACATGATTACGCATTTTAAAGATACCTAACAATCATAAATAATATTTACTTATGAGCTTGAGCATTAATTGTTACATGTTTGAATTGAGTATAAATGTGGAATTTACTTAATATTTAAAAATTCACACTTAAAATAATGTATTCAATGTAAAAAGTACTTAATCTTTTCTGCTATATTTACTGCATTTCATATGTTTCAATCACAATGAGTGTTTTGCAGCATATTGGCAAATAAATGTAAACCACTGAAAACAAAGACATTTTGTTTGCTGTTGACATTTTAGGTGTGATCTTTTTTATTTATATTATTGAATCCAGTGTGAAGATTTTGAATATGGCAGATGTTTGATCAAAGAATATAACTTTATTCGTGAGATTATAATATTCTTCTAAAGAGCTTGCGTCAGCAATCGGTCATGTATTTCTTGGCTTGAATTGCTTGGCATGTATTTCATGTGCGCCTATGTCGCATTTACTGCTTTGTTATATTGTTGATGTTTGTTTGCCTTATACGAAGAGCTTTCTCCCTCATTATTTAACTCCCAAGCGGCAGAGGCCAAGTTTCAATGTGTGGAGTCCATTAACCCCTGAACCCTATCACACATGAGCACAATGAGCACAGTACTGCAATGTACTGTATATTTTATTACTGTTTCTGCAACTTTGTATTACTCTACACTGTTATTGTTTGTTCTTATGCTGGCATTCAACTCTTATCTGGTATTTCCACTGGTCACTGATTTGGTTAAAGAGTTTACATTCTTTATAACAGAGGGTTCTGATTCACATTGCAGTGGAAACATGTCCACAGCTTGTACACCATTGCATTTGAGCTTCTATACATTGTTACTGGTGTACCGTGGGATTTTCAGAGCTTTCACAACTTCAGAATGCTGATAACACCTTTAAAACGGTTGTAATTTGTGAGGTCAAGTCAATTAGCCGACCGGATTTCATGGGTCTTGTTGAATGCTTATTAGGATAATAACACAGTGATTAGTACCATTATTTGACATGACTCTATTATGTCAGTCAATGTCAGCCCAACTTGTCAGCTGTAACAACATTACTTTTACACTTCAGTGGGTTTGATGTGAATTTGGAACCAAATTCCAAATGTGAGCCACGATAGCTGCAGAAACAATGCCCTATGAAAGTTTTCTGAAAGATTTGATTCTGAAAGATTGTTTATATATACATATATACAGGTCCTTCTCAAAAAATTAGCATATTGTGATAAAGGTCATTATTTTCCATAATGTAATGATAAAAATTAAACTTTCATATATTTTAGATTAATTGCACACCAACTGAAATATTTCAGGTCTTTTATTGTTTTAATACTGATGATTTTGGCATACAGCTCATGAAAACCCAAAATTCCTCAAAAATCTCAAAAAATTTGCATATTTCATCCGACCAATAAAAGAAGTGTTTTTAATACCAAAAATAAGTCAACCTTCAAATAATTATGTTCAGTTATGCACTCAATACTTGGTCGGGAATCCTTTTGCAGAAATGACTGCTTCAATGCGGCGTGGCATGGAGGCAATCAGCCTGTGGCACTGCTGAGGTGTTATGAAGGCCCAGGATGCTTCGATAGCGGCCTTAAGCTCATCCAGAGTGCTGGGTCTTGCGTCTCTCAACTTTCTCTTCACAATATCCCACAGATTCTCTATGGGGTTCAGGTCATGAGAGTTGGCAGGCCAATTGAGCACAGTAATACCATGGTCAGAAAACCATTTACCAGTGGTTTTGGCACTGTGAGCAGGTGCCAGTCATGCTGAAAAATGAAATCTTCATCTCCATAAAGCTTTTCAGCAGATGGAAGCATGAAGTGCTCCAAAATCTCCTGATAGCTAGCTGCATTGACCCTGCCCTTGATAAAACACAGTGGACCAACACCAGCAGCTGACATGGCACCCCAGACCATCACTGACTGTGGGTACTTGACACTGGACTTCAGGCATTTTGGCATTTCCTTCTCCCCAGTCTTCCTCCAGACTCTGGCACCTTGATTTCGAATGACATGCAAAATTTGCTTTCATCCGAAAAAAGTACTTTGGACCACTGAGCAACAGTCCAGTGCTGCTTCTCTGTAGCCCAGGTCAGGCGCTTCTGCCGCTGTTTCTGGTTCAAAAGTGGCTTGACCTGGGGAATGTGGGGATGTTTCTACTCCAGACTCAGTCCACTGCTTCCGCGAGGTCCCCAAGGTCTGGAATCGGTCCTTCTCCACAATCTTCCTCAGGGTCCGGTCACCTCTTCTCGTTGTGCAGCGTTTTTTGCCACACTTTTGCCTTCCCACAGACTTCCCACTGAGGTGCCTTGATACAGCACTCTGGGAACAGCCTATTTGTTCAGAAATTTCTTTCTGTGTCTTACCATCTTGCTTGAGGGTGTCAATGATTGCCTTCTGGACAGCAGTCAGGTCGGCAGTCTTACCCATGATTGCGGTTTTGAGTAATGAAACAGGCTGGGAGTTTTTAAAAGCCTCAGGAATCTTTTGCAGGTGTTTAGAGTTAATTAGTTGATTCAGATGATTAGGTTAATAGCTCGTTTAGAGACCCTTTTCATGATATGCAAATTTTTTGAGATAGGAATTTTGGGTTTTCATGAGCTGTATGCCAAAATCATCAGTATTAAAACAATAAAAGACCTGAAATATTTCAGTTGGTGTGCAATGAATCTAAAATATATGAAAGTTTAATTTTTATCATTACATTATGGAAAATAATGACCTTTATCACAATATGCAAATTTTTTGAGAAGGACCTGTATATAATAGATGACATAAAATTAAATAATGTGCCTTATAACATGTTTGGATTCGGTGTCCGAGTGACATCATTACTGAATGGACAGACAGTCAGACTGGCCAGAGTATTGTATAACCACATTCCTCTCTCACAGACATAAAATGGGCACATGCATACAAAATGCCCTCAGTCTGTAGAGATAGCATGGATGTTGATTATGACACAAACAAAAGCTTGAAACAGTGAGAGAAACTTATTTGCACTTTGCTGTGAATTTTTGCACTGTTATGTACTCTTGAAAAACAATGTTCGGTGTGAGATGTATGTATTTTTGATAGTACATTATTGTATAAAGTCTCAAATTGTATGCAAGGGGGGAAAAATGCATATAATAAATAATAATAATAGTAATAATAAAAATGCTGTTTAACATACGGTGAGTACAGCATGTTACACAGCAGGATATATTAACCTCACAAAAGTATTTCAATTTAACTACCCAAATATATATGAATATTCAGAATTTCTAATTAAGCTTCTTATTTATAATTATAACATTTGATATTCTTGCTGGGCAAAAAAAGAAAAAATTGTGGACCAGCCCATTATATTCAATAATTCCACTGAGGAACACCCCAAGTTGAAGTGTTTAAAAAAATAAAAAATTATGATAAAAATCAAAAATCTATTAAATAATGGTGGTCTTTGTACATTATCTAACATGGCCTTTCATATGAAGGACAAAAGTCCAAGTAGAGTTTCCAAGCAGACACTTATGCTGAGCTAGGTCTTTTGCATTTGTCAAGGGGTTTTGCAGAGCTTCTGACCCACGGCAAACCCCCCTGGAACAAACAGCAGTTGTTCCCAGATGCAGCGCCCCAGGCAGCAGACGAGACCAGCCCTCTGCTCTTCTCTCTCAGCCAAAACCAGAATATGTGATTATCATAACAAATACTCTCTCTCTACTTTCTCTAGTAATGTCTCTTGTTCTCCTTCACACTTTATTGTCTTCTCACAGCAGTTTGGAGCCTGAAATTTAAAGAAAATTAAAAAGTGGGATACAGCAAGGTAAATTGCCTGGCAAAGTGTCTCTACAGAGGGTTACATGCTAAATATTAGTAGTTTGGTTGCTTTCAGAAACAAATCTTCCAGAAAAATTGAATAGGGCATTGTTTCTGCAGCTATTGTGGCTCACATTTGTAATTTGGATCCAAATTCGCATCAGCCCCACTGACAAGTTGGGTTGACATATATTGATATAACATAGTCTTGTCAAAGATGCTTTAAGGCCATTCAGTGTACTCTGCAGGCATCTTGGTAATGCCCCCAGGCATCTGTTTCCTATGTAGGTAATCTGACTAGGTAAAGACGCCACGGTAGTTCCCTGATGATCTAATGTACAATACCACTTCCACAGAAGGTTGAAAACATAATGATCCATTAATTTATGTAATGTATATAGATAACAGCATGTTGTAAAGAAAAATCACAATTAACATTTTTATAATAACACAATTGCTTCTCTTAGAAAGCATTGAAATGTAATGAAACAAATGGAGACTTCTTGCTTAAGTTTTCTTAGACAAAGCATCTCTTGAGTCTCCTCTGAAGTTTCAGAAGATATCTCTAAAATGTCAAGCTAGATGCTCAGATTTGCCAAGAATAAGACATTTCAGAATATCAACTTAATTCTAATCAAATTATTCCAAGACCAACTATTTCAGGCTAATCTATTCAATTTTAAATTTATAGTTATATGAAATATAGTTTCTAATTTATAGTTCGGTACTCATACCGTATGCCAAACATTGTCTCAATTATGTCTTTTATTTCACTTCACATTTTTAAATGAAACAACTGTGACAAAGGTGATACTCCACAAAGTCTCCTGACCCTTAAAGAGCAGCCTCCAAACAATAAAATGTTCCTTTAGGTGATCATATAGTGTAAGATTTGTTTTCAGATTGCCCCCATTTTGTATCAAAAGATGACAGTATCTCAAACTGGGCAATGAATTACATGCATTGCAACTAGAGTGAGAGGGTAACAGAGAGAGAGAAGCATGTCAAGGTTTTTAGAGATTTTCTAAATCAGCTGGCTCAGGCTTTTAATGTGATCACTGCTGGAGACTCTCTCCGCTGGTAGTCATAATATTTTTCCTGCCGATTTAAGGAGATGGAGTAGTCTTGTCTTGGACCATTACGTTTTTGTACCATGCTGTGATGCAGCACAGGATTCTTGATTCTTTGGTGGTAAAGAACAGTCAATACTGCCATGCATTACAACTGGCTGAAAAAGACCAAACACATCTCAGAATTACATGAATTGCATGTGTTCTATATGTTTTTAGTTTTTTTTTGGAACAGTACATATATTAGCAGATTGGATCTGATGTTCTGATTTGTTATTAAGAGACATAATGCATGTTAATTTTATGTAGTTTATTTCACTGGCCTTTTTATTTCTTTTGGCAGACACACTCTGTCAATAACACATTAAATATGGAGTATAGGGTCTGGTCCAAAACCTAGTGAGCTGCCTTGCTGCCTCCTGCCTAGGCAGCTGCCTTCTTAGGCAGCATTCGAATCAACATCTACTGTGACCTCATAAGTGCCTGATTTGGAATGCTCGATTTAGGCAACAGCTCCATGCATCATTCAAATAGCGCTCATCATGCACAGTGTATGAGAGACTCGATTCGCAACTGATTTCAATACAGGTGACAGGAGTCAAATGAGTAAGGAGTCAGATACTCTAACGAGCATAAATACGCACAGTACACAATTTTTTTGGGTGAAATAGTCGGTTTACATCATATTAAACTGTCAATTTATTGATACTTTTCAGTAAGAATAGTTATAATCTAAATTAATTTTGCTTCGTCTGCAATCTTGGATTTTATTTTCCGCCGAGCTCATCACGGTGCATTCTGGGTTCGCTACCTGGAGAAGGATACATACGATGCTACCTTAGAATATGGCCAAAACAAGATATCTTAGAAGGCAGCATAATTAAGATACCTACCTTTAGGAACAGCTTTCACATCGGGAATGCGCCTATGATTTCTTAAAATGCTGCCTCCATTAGACATTCACTAAGTTTTGGATAAGACACAGAATCTAGTTTCTTAGATGGTCAAATAGAAATGAGTGATTGGGAAAATTGCTGGTGTATAGAGACAATATAACATGAATAATCTCTATTTTTTTTCTCTTATTATAATTCTTACATCATGAGTCGTTCATCTTAAGTCAGACCATCAGTATTCATTTTAGCAAAAACAAACCATCTAGTGAAAGAGCTGATTTGCAGGCATGGTGCTCATTACCATGCAGAGTGTAGCATCAAGCTAAATTAAACTATGTTTAGGTGGACAGAGAAAAGGCATTCCACCCTTACAGACTTGCATTTATATTTGTCTGTTCTCTACTGCTTAAACTGTAAATATGGAACTGTAGAATCTGCATGCCATGCCATTATATAATGTGTAAATTTTTCTTTCCAGGAACAAATGAAAAAAGAAAAAGAAAAAAGGGTTACCAAATGTCTCCATTTCCAAATATACAAATATTTCCTTTTCCTCGTCCCCTTTTCACAGGGTTTTTTATGTTCTCCTGCATTCTATTTTCATTTCCACAATGTGAATCTCCTGTCAATTGCAGAGAGCAGCCTAAATCAATTCCCCGTTATTCATTGAAAGAGACTGTTGGTGCCCCTCTTGGAGGGTCTGCAGCATTGAATGGACAAGGGCTTGGTGTTTCACTGTTCTCTAATGTCTCACTTGCTTCATGCCTGAAATGTCAATTTGTCAGTGCTGATAGTCTGTGGCAGCCTCATCAATCTAGCCTTTATCCTGACCATTCTTAAAGACATCTCACCCCTGGTGTCTTCAGAGCATCTGGACCAGCATTGGTTTAGCTTGTTAGTATTAGCAGTTTGCCCCTGCTGTTAGATGCAATAACCACTCCTTTTTACGGGCATCTTTCTCTTCTGACAGTTTCCAATTTGACAATTTTTTTTTAATTATATTACTATTTTATTCTTTGCAGTATAAATTGCAAATATTTCACTTTAGAGGGCTTACATTTTGGAGGGCTCTTAAAAGCATGAAATGGATTTATATTAGGCATGTGCACGGAAAGTCCTTTATTCGGTTAACCGTTCAACACACCTGTATTCAAATATGAAAATTACTATTCGGTTATTCTACACATGCAATAGAGGTCTGCAGCCAGACCCGAGCCCGACGGTGCCTGAGAAACCGTCAGGTTTTGGGTCAGGTTCTGGTCAGTTTTTCAAGTGTAGGGCAAGTTAGGGGCTGTCCACACATGTTTTTGAAATGTGCTGGATGGATGTCTTTGACCCTTGCGCCACATCTCGCTTTTTTCCAGCAACCACTGCATTTTTAGGCACCATGTAAAGTTAAAAAGAACTTTATTATTTATAAATGCATCTTGAGACACCAGCGTTCTGGATTATCTGTAAGGCGATGTTTTTAAACCGCAGCAGTGTAACTCCACGCACATGACAATACTAGCATTTGCTGCCATACATTATGTGCTATTGTAACCGGCCCACTTTTGACCACTGTTACTATCTGCGTTGTGTTATGTAATTGAGAGAAGACACAGGACAACTGGAACTGCTGCTGATTTGGAGAGATTCTTTTTATTTTTGCTGCTGTTGTTTGGGGAACATATAGATGGCGCTGCATGGAATAAACAGAGTGCAGCATGAAAATGTTGCTTCTGCTATTTTATCACCTCTCCTCAGCGTGCTCAAAGCAGACTCGGCAAACATCACAATGATCGTAATATTCAAATAAAAAATAAGATGGATGAAAACAAGTTACAAAAAATATTTTGGCAAAATAAATTGTAACTAGCATTCATCTAAACAGTTTATCCTCCAGTAGCTAGTTTGAATCCATCATGAATTAGAGTAAACAAATTGATACAAAATTAACATATTGGAAGATAGAACAAATATAAATCATACCTGCATGGAATAAACAGAGTACAGCATGAAAATGTTGCTTCTGCGATTTTATCACCTGCACAGTTCAAAGACCAATTAATTAATTGGCCAAAATCACAGCATTTAACCAACACACACACACACCCCCAAACCGCTGTACTTGGAAATAAAACTATTAAATCCAGTCCATACATGCATAAAACACTTCTTAACACATTTCTAGCACTCTTTAGGAACAACTAAAGGGGGTCAAGAGCTACTTCCAAAAACACAAACACTTAAGACAGAGATGGCTGAATCTCACATTATGAGTATAGATGAAAACAAAACCATTTGGGGCCGTACACTGATCATGGGACAAAAGTGTGAAGAGTGAAGATGACTGAACAAAGTATATAAATCTTTTTTGCTGATTTACAAACTGTTCTAAGTTTTTAGAATGAAGTGAGCACTCAGAGTAGACATTCCCCATCAAAACCAGCACTGCTTTGAGACTTTAAATTAATTAATAGATATGTATTACAAGGAGTGTTTTGGGGTTCAGTTAAACTCTGTTGACATTATTTGTGTAAACCAAATAAACTGGTTCGATACACAAAACATACACTCTGTTTTAAAAAGTATAACCACAATACTTAAGCATAATAAGTTTTAACATGACTCTAGTGTAATACAATTGCTTACTTTGCATCAAGTTATCCAATATTTCAACTCCATTGTCATGATGACATAACACATATCCTGTTTATGCTTGGATATACAACGAGAAGATGTGATTGGGGCTGTATAAACAGAACAGCCTCCACAAATACACCTGGAATTCACAGCTGCCTTAAGTTTGAAGCACAACAGTGGCCGGCAAACAAATAATGTCCCTTCTGTGTAGTTATGAAGTGGACTGTGGTTCATTTTGATGTGTGATTTCAATCTTATGTTCATTATCTGACACATATAGAAGAATCATTACTCTTAGCAGTCCTCCCTCATAAACAGCGTGTTTGGAGAGAGACTACCAAGAATGCCAGCACGAATAACACAATGCCTGCGCTTTTATCTGCTGTTCACAGTTTTGTATTGCTCTTCATCCCAATCATGCTTGGATCTCTGGCTCCCAGGATCTCTTCACAAAGGATTCAGTGGGACAAAAAAACGAACCATTTTGTTCACGACAAACTTCAACTGAACTACTTTGGATATGGCTAATTCATCTACCATCTACTGTTCAATTCTGAAATTAAGATCTGTGCACACTATTTCGCACACCAAAGCAAATTCAAACTTAAACAAAATGGACAATTCACATGTGACAATATATATTTTTCTTCTGTTTCTATTAGCGGAAGACATACAGCTTAACCCAGGTCCACACTCCCTCAGCCCTTTGCACAGTCAGAACGGCTTTGCACATCAAGGCACTCTGACTGTGAGCTGGGGTTACCCGAACGAATGATTGGCGCTGACAGGTGTGCCAGCTGCTGAGCTGAGCCATCTTCAAGATGAACAGGCCGGGCTAGAGCTTGCTGATCGGACTATACTACACATCAGCTCTGCTCAGATGGGTGATAGGCTGCTATGCCCTACTGCCGGTGGGCTGACGGATCACCCTTGACATCAACGGACAGGACTGGAGCCTGCTGAGCTGACTGCTCCTGGCGTCTGCATAGTTCAGGTAGCCGGTACACTGACTGAATCGCATGCTGGCGACCTAATGGATCACCCTCGAGATGACCTGGCCCGGCTCCCTGATCCTATTACACCATATTTTAATGTGGAGGAGGTAACAGAGGCCAGACTGGAGCATGACTCTAAACCATGCTGCAAACCAGTGTTTGGAGTAAAGGCATTAGATACCAAAGCAGCCTGCCGGTACATGGCAGTCCTTACAACTGACAGTGCCAGCCGTAAGCTAACAAAGAAAGCCTCCGATAATGTAAGAAAATTCCAAGCACATGCATTGACTAAACAAAGCCAGAACCAATTTTTTTAAACTGTTAACCATGCCAAAGTAGTTTGGCATCAAACAGTAAAACCTTAAAACCTTCGGGGGGCACATAAACATTAGAAGTCTCGCTCCCAAATGTGATGAAATCAGAACTTTGTTGAACCGGCTCCAACCTTGACTTTTTGTGTCTTAGGTACTGTATGCTGGAGCAGACCCAGTGACTGTTTTGTATGCCAGCATCAGAGCCTTGAATTGAATGCGTGAATCAACCAGCAGCCAGTGGAGAGAGACAAAGAGTGGTGTAACATGCACTCTCTTTGGTTCGTTAAAGACCAGACATGCTGCTGCATTCTGGATCATTTGCAGAGGTCTAATTGCACATGCAGGAAGGCCTGCAATGAGAGAGTTACAGTAGTCCAGTCTAGTTATGACAAGTGACTGAACAAGCAGTTGTGTGGCATGTTCAGAGAGGAAAGGTCCTA